>NW_027315735.1:2903906-3176406 GCF_026437365.1 Eucyclogobius newberryi
CTATAAAGCAGGCCAGTTTGGGAGCAGGCGCAGAGCAGTGCACATCTCATCACGGTCCAGCCTCCTTTCAAAAGTCCAGAGCAAATACTCCAAAGCGACATTTCCGACGCAGCAGCAGCAGCAGAAGTAGAAGTAGAAGTAGAAGTAGAAGGAGCGTCTGCGTTTGCGTCTCCTGCGTGTGTTTTTTTTCCTCCCCTTTTCAATCCCGGGTGTTCTTCACTTTGTATTTATTTCTGAGGTGCAGATTTCGGTCTCCACTTGCCTTCTCCAATGTATAAGATGGAGTATTCTTACCTGAACTCCTCTGCCTACGAGTCATGTATGGCCGGGATGGACACGTCGAGCCTGGCATCGGCCTACGCGGACTTCAGCTCCTGCAGCCAGGCCAGCGGATTCCAGTACAACCCCATCAGGACCACGTTCGGCGCCACCTCGGGCTGCCCGTCGCTCACGCCGGGCTCGTGCAGCCTGGGGACGCTGCGGGACCACCAGAGCAGCCCGTACGCCGCAGGTAAGCGCAGGTCTCATCCGCGGCGCGCAGCAGTAGTATTATAGCGCGCCTTGATTGCATTTGAAAATGGAAATGTGTTTAGTATTTACCAAACGAAATTTGCTTACACAAATGAAAGAATTTATCACGTTAGAAGCGATTGCAGGCAAGAGGTAATTCGGTTATGGGGTTATAGTATCCCAGTCACACCCAAAACCGCCAACAGAATTATCTTAAGCTGCCAAAATGATAGGCGTAATTTATTTACTTTGCGATGAGACATAAAGCTTGGCGAATAATTAGATAACCAAAGATTAAAGCTCATTATTGAATTGGAGTTACAGTGGCAACACGCGACAGCCGCATTATGACAAGTTTTGCGAAGTTGAGCCCCAATCGGCGCAACAATTAGAACAATTAAACACATCACGGGTCAACGCGGATCCGCTCCACAGCCAATCAGCGCGTAACTCAATCCGACCTCGGTGCCTTTTCACACGGATGCACTTTTTGAGCCCCGCGCCACTCTAAAAAAAGTCCCATCTTCCCCCCCCGCAGTGCCATACAAGCTCTTCACGGACCACGGCGGCCTCAACGAGAAGCGGAAGCAGCGCCGCATCCGCACCACGTTCACCAGCGCGCAGCTGAAGGAGCTGGAGCGCGTGTTCGCGGAGACGCACTACCCGGACATCTACACGCGCGAGGAGCTGGCGCTGAAGATCGACCTGACGGAGGCGCGAGTCCAGGTACGTGCGGTCCACAGCTCCAGGCGCGTGAGGAGAGGCCGCGTCTGAGGATGGACCGGTCTGCAGAGGAGGGATTTAAACACTAAAGCAGCGTTTCACTTTTCAGCACTTTGACTTTACACAAAATAACATCGTTTGAAAGTTGTTGTCCAGTTTAGCTGTTTTGGACCAACAGTGACAGGAACATCTATTAGTTATTGTGAATTGTTAGTCATAGGCTGGAATATATATACAATTTCAGCTTTTGTAGATATTTGAGTAATAGTCTCACAAAGTAAACACATAATTAGCATCACAAGTCAATATCCACCAACGATAATAACATTTAATTTAATTTATATTTTAATTTTTTCAACTGGTGACTGATGAGTTCAATGACATATCAACATATTTTATTTGGCTCTTCCTGTCCACATCCAATCGAAATGAAACAATCAAACACTTGCCATTATTTACATTGAATTAAAATAAAACGAGTTAGGATTTTGACTTTGTGATAGTGGAATTTTATTCATATTCATGGATTTCAGCTTCCAAATGGCAACATTTGGAGTACTTTTGATATATTCAGTTTTGAATTGTTAATTTCTATTGCAACCAACGGACCGATGGAAGAGGCCATTCTATACAACACAAACAGTTGTTGTTGTTCTTTTACAATATTCTGGTGACCAGACAATTGCATGATTTTCCCCTGTGATCTGACATATTTTTTCAATCTTTTTTTGGTCAGGTTTGGTTCCAAAACAGACGCGCCAAATTCCGTAAACAGGAGCGCGCTGCCGCCGCGGCGGCCGCCGCTGCCAAGTCCAACTCCGGCAAGAAACCCGACCCCAGAGACGAGGACAGTAAAGACAACAAAGCCACAGACCCAGACAGCACGGGAGGCCCCGGACCTAACCCTGTGCCCACGTCTAACTGTGGAGGCCCCAGCCCCACCGGAGGACAGGTCATCACGTCCGGCAGCGGCCAGGTGGACCCGATCAAGACGGTGTCCAGCGGCGGCATGGTGGGCGTGACGGCCCCAGGCCAGGGCTGGGCCAGTGCCCCCGGGACCATCACCTCTATCCCGGACTCTTTGGGCGGGCCCTTCGCCAGCGTGCTGTCCTCTTTGCAAAGACAGAACGGAGCCAAAGCCACACTAGTAAAGACCAGCATGTTCTGAGTCCGAGCACCGTGTGGACAATACGAACTCTACAATGTGACTCTGTGTTCTCTCATTTGTCCGCCTGTCAGCCGACTCTGTCACCCCGCTCCTGCAGAGACGGGACAAGGATAAGGACCATGACTGTGGAGCAGTGACTGTGATTGATCCTGAACTGAGGGCCGCTGTGGACGCTGTGTGTTTGTCTCCAGAGTTTAGTTTCTTTCAATTGTCTGTAGATTCTTCATAGACATGTAACTCAAGACACGGTGCGCAGTTTTAAGGAGAAAGAAAAGACTGCTGTTGTGGATTTCTACTGCTCAACTGTTAGCCACCGATCTGCTTTAGTTTGATCATTATGCAAGTTATTACTGTAACCGATGCCACTATTTTGACTCCAATGCGCGTCAGTCTTTGGTTCCATGCTCTGATGGAGGACGCAGAAGGACAATGGTTTTCTCGATAAAAGGCACAAACCCCTGATGTCCCTGACAGGATACTCTATGTTTTATGTGTCTTTCTACAGCTGTGTTTTGTGGCTCAGATTGTATAGTGTTAATATGTATTCTCGTCTCTAGTTGAAGCATATAGACCATCCCTGTAGACCCACACCGGAGCCGTCTGTGGATGTTCTTCTCGATTCCCTCCCAAGATTTTATTTTGTCTAAAAGAAGGGAACGATGCAAACATGTTGTATTTATTTGGGATATAATTTGCATGTTGTCTTTTTGTCTGATTTGACAACTTCTCATTTCGTGAGCATTATGTAACATGTTTTGTCCAGGATTTGAAAGTTATTTATATGTAGCTAATGAATGCTTATATTTAAGAAGGAAATATTTCTACATGTGCACATAGTTTTCCAGGTGTACCATTCGAATGGTTGTTGATGATAAAAAATGAACAGTACAAATCTCTTTTGTCACGTTTTCATTTGGATATAGAGACACATTTCAGAAGAGTTTAAAATGATGGGATTGAAGATCGTAGTTGAATCTAAATGTAAAATATAAAGAAGCCGCGTAAAGTAGTGCGTCACGGTCAAGGCCGGTGGTTTCAGCACCACGGACAGAGCCGCTGAAGCTCATGGGTTTTTCGTATTTCTTTTTTTTTACAGAGCAGTGGTGGAAATGGGGGTACTTTTAAAAGGAATAAAAGTATAGTTAAAAATATGCCAAAAGAGTAGGCTATTAAGTAAAAAGTATAGAATAGTTTAGATCAGCCTTTTATACAAAACGTGATCAACCAAAAGAATAAAAAATAAAGCAGAATGAAGTAGTTTTGAATGCAAACCTCATATTCTTAGAGCAGATGATGCAGTGCATCTTTGTGCTTGTGGGTTTACAGTAAAAAGGAGCCGGACAGAGGTGGAACAATCATGGATTTGTGCTGATTGGGACTCATCTGATTTGAAATGTAACTGATTACAACTAGACAGCTGGAACTCGACTCAATTCCAAGTACAAGTTTTAAAATCTACGTAGAACAGTACAATTACTCAAAAAATCTCAATTACAGTAACAAAAGTATTTGTAATTACGGTAGCTCTTATGCCATAAAACATTGTCCTTTGTTCAAAATTTGGCAATCCTGAATTAAGTTTGGAATGCATCGTACAATTTTAAATTTTTTGCTACTTCTCCACACATTTCTGTTTTCTTATCATTGTAAATTAGTCGACTGATTTGACTTTTTCATGATTATCTTTTTTGTCTAAGTTTTATATATACACGAGTTAAAATCAATTTAATTCATTCATATATTCATAATAATGTGCCTAATACCTCCGTTCTTCCTGGTTAATGACAACAAAACCCCAATGCTGAATATAACATTTTATTTATAAACAGTACAGTACATTTTGCAGTTAAACAATCTCCATCTATGTTTTGGAATAGTGTTCGTAACAGTATGGATACAATAAATACAGAAGGAGAGTTTCCTCCCCGAGACCAGCCCAAGTTTATTCTTCTGCCTTGAAAAGAAAACTCAAATATATAATGCTCGGATAGAAGCTTAGCACTGTGGATGTGAGCTCTTGGGGACTTGCTAGTAGCTTCTGTACAGCAAATCATTTGGTTTTCAACATGCACTTTAACATCCACAATACGCAAAAAAAGTACGTGACTCAAACGGTCCAGCCACACCGCATGTCCGCTGCTTAACCCAACATTTTACTGCTGGTTCTTGTTCATAAAACGCTTTAGCAGTTTATAAAGCAATCTTAACGTCGCGCAATATGTGGATTTCATAAAAACAGCATAGCGTAGCGTCTAAAACATTCAGAATTCAAAGGTTTTCGGCTTTTCCATACCACTGCAAATCACTGAGGAGGGATATAAATGGTAAAATCACATTAAAAAGAAAAGTATGGGGGAAGCGCGTGACTTCAGCTTCTGTTTGGCCACATTTCTCCCTCAAAGCCAAACACCAAAACGCTGGTGGTCGGCCTGCATCTTTGAATCCTCTCGTTTTCCTAAGGCACGTTACAATGACTTTCGGGAGTCGTCTTATTGCCCTAAATACTCCACTTTACATCCATATCGCTTTACATAACAGAATTCAATCTTAAAAATCGAAAACAAACGTCTCCTTTGTTGCTGAGGCTCTAAATAATAGTTTTTATGGTGAACGTTATTGCACTTTTTTTACATAAACATATTGATTTTTGCAAAGGGGTAAATATATTTGCGACGCGCGCCTGTTGAAGGATAAACCAATTGCCGCTGCCTGTTGATGTTTTTTCCAAATTAAAAAAGCTAAAAATGCTCTGCACGGATAAATTAAGACTTTGTGATTTACTGCATTCCCGTAACATGGAACTGAATGGTGAATATCAACATTGTTTTCAACCATAAAAACGTACGATTCTTTGTTTTTGTACGTCGTTGCTTGGAGTGCCGGATCCAACATGGCCGACGCTGCAGCAGCACAGGCGTCCCTCACGGAGCAGTCCACCAATCGAATCCGTCCCCATTGATTTCACGGACAAATCAGATGACATATACATGGAGGATATTATTTTGACTGTCTCCAGATTCTGCACGGCGATGGATCCTGATTGGTTCCCGAGCTTGTGGAGGATGCGGAGACCCGACGTGGTTTGTGGGTAATTGTGTTAAAATGGATGAGAGCTGTTCGTGTGCTCCACTGTGCAGCATCACAACATGGTGGGCTGACCGGCAGCTGGGAACACAGCAGAGGGAAAAGAATGCATTTATTTGTTAACTTTTAGGATTTCAAATCAAGGTCATGATGTCAATATGTTGAGTAGGAGTTGTCAGAAAAAAGGACATTTTCAAGACCTAGATGGTTGAGCCTATTCATAATATCATAATACAGCACGGATGAAATGCTGTTAAGCGAGGCCTATTAAGAAGACTATAATAAGAGTCAGTAAACCAAAAGGATTTCAAAAAATACATTTGTTTTAAAATTGATCAGAGATCTAGTCAAATTTCCTTGGTGAGAACAAACGAAAATGTGTTGCTTCTAGTTTCTCTACAGCTCAAATCTGCCAACTTTGTTGTTTGCAGCAAAACTAACTTTATTTTTCGTTTTTTGTAAAGATAAGGTGTATGGTAAGTTAAACTTGAACATGTCCTCTGCATTTGACCCATCCTTCATGGCCCTGGAATCCTGTCAGGAGCAGTGAGCTGCTGCTGCTCTCAGAGACACATCTACAGAGCTCGGCTTGTTCAGGACCATTTTATCAGGATAGTTTTACCTATGGTGCATGAACTGGGCTGAACCCAACAAGACACTGGGACAAACAGGAAAACTCTGCACAGAAAAGCCTGGCAGTGGAATCTGAACCTTTTTGTGAGGCAAGAGTGCTAGAGATTCTGCCACTGAAACAAACAAGGATGATCAACTTCCTCATCTGAGGGTCATTCCAGGCCAGACCATCAGTGAAGGTCAAATAAGTCACATTTTAAGATCTCCATATGTTCACTCTGTGACAATTTATATTAACTACACCTTAATTAGCCTTAATAATACATGAACAACAAATAGTTTATCAAGAATGATTCAGACTTAGTAACTATTAAAAGGGTGATATCATGAACAAAAATACAGTTCAGATGCAGCGATTAATTCAGGATTTATTTTCAAAAAAAAAAAAAAAAGAAGACGTTTGGCCGTAGTCTTTATCAGACAGGAAATACATGAAATGGGGGATGAGAGAGAAGGGAGGACGTGCAGTAAATTGTCAGTCGTAGGTGTGCTGTGCTCTAACCACTCGACCACAGGGCAGCACTCGCACATCCAGGATTTCTATGACCCAAACACCAAACGTTGGTGTAGAAACTATTGTGAAGAATAAACTGCAATGTGACTGCAAATGCCTAGAATAATATGTAATATTGACAAACCAATGTTATGTTTTTGTTGTTTGGTATCGAGACATCTGTCGGTTATATCCTATACAAGTTCAATAGTAACGGCTTAAAAATGTATAAATAGTGAAAAGGAATGGAATTTAAAAACAATAACCTTTGCGACAAACCAAAATTGTTTGCACCAAACGTACTTTGCAATCGAGAAAATCTATAAAAACATGTTGCTACTTTTACCTCAGCTTCCCTCAGCTCATAAAGGTTGACTTTCTTTCCTCGTCCGTAGCAGACTTCTTTATTAAAGCAACACTAGCTTGAGTCTTATATTAAAATCACCAGCTTAGGAGCAGGGCTGCAATAAAGATTGTAACTTCAGAACCGCGCCCTAAATCTTTATTACAAAACACTGTCACTGCGCCTTTCACAACTATAAATCTAACAGACTTTTGTTTTTCGCCAGCATATGCCACCATTAAAAGTGCACTTATTAGCCAAGATATGATAAATGACCCGCATTAGCAGACAATAAGGGATGAAACAGCTCAATACTTTGTCATATTTAAGTCGAGTTTTATGAAAAGTTGTTGTGTTCACATTTTGGGATTTGAAAATGGCTCTGGTTGAGAATCGAGAGGTAAATAATGCAAAGTACACTGCAAAAAATACTTTCAGATTCAGTATATTAATCTTGAATTTAATTGGGGCGACAGTTTGCCCACCAACTGGCAAAAAACAAGGTGAATCCTTTTTTTCAGAGCGCTTACTGTTGTTATGTCCTTGAGCAAGACACTTCACCCTCATGACCTGACCTTCTGAATTATTTTCTACACAAATCTAACCATAAACGTTTTCTTAAGGAGCAGTCATGGATACTTTAAAGACACTCAGACACAGGAGACAGGACAGGAGAGGAGACAGGACGGGAGAGGAGACAGGACAGGAGAGGGGACAGGACAGGAGACAGGACAGGCGAGGAGACAAGAGACAGGACAGGAGAGGAGACAAGGGACAGGACAGGAGACAAGGGACAGGAGAGGAGACAAGGGATAGGAGAGGAGACAAGAGAGAGGAGAGGAGACAGGACAGGAGAGGAGACAGCATGGGAGAGGAGACAAGAGACAGGGGAGGAGACAAGGGACAGGAGAGGAGACAAGGGACAGGAGAGGGGACAGGTCAGGAGAGGAGAGGAGACAGGACAGGAGAGGAGACAGGACAGGAGAGGAGACAGGTCAGGAGAGGAGAGGAGACAGGACAAGACAGGAGAGGAGACAGGAGAGGAGACAAGAGACAGGAGAGGAGAGAAGACAGGCCAGGAGAGGAGACAGATCAGGAGAGGAGACAGGACAGGAGAGGAGAGACAGGACAGGATAGGAGACAGGACAGGAGAGGAGACAGATCAGGAGAGGAGACAGGAGAGGAGACAGGACAGGAGAGGAGACAGGACAGGAGAGGAGACAGATCAGGAGGGGAGACAGGTCAGGAGAGGAGACAGGACAGGAGAGGAGACAGAACAGGAGAGGAGAGGAGACAGGACAGGACAGGAGAGGAGACAGGACAGGAGAGGAGACAGATCAGGAGAGGAGACAGGAGAGGAGACAGGACAGGAGACAGGACAGGAGAGGAGACAGTGCAGGAGAGGAGACAGATCAGGAGGGGAGACAGGTCAGGAGAGGAGACAGGACAGGAGAGGAGACATATCAGGAGAGGAGACAGGAGAGGAGACAGGACAGGAGACAGGACAGGAGAGGAGACAGGACAGGAGACAGGACAGGAGACAGGACAGGAGAGGAGACAGTGCAGGAGAGGAGACAGATCAGGAGGGGAGACAGGTCAGGAGAGGAGACAGGACAGGAGAGGAGACAGGTCAGGAGAGGAGACAGGACAGGAGAGGAGACAGATCAGGAGAGGAGACAGGAGAGGAGACAGGACAGGAGACAGGACAGGAGAGGAGACAGGACAGGAGAGGAGACAGGACAGGAGAGGAGACAGGACAGGAGAGGAGACAGGAGGAGTGTGGAGATACTGACAGCGGGAGCGGACGTAGCACTGGTGACAGTTCAACAGGCCGTTCCGGATCCGCACATCGGTCCCCGTGGTGGTGTCTCCCAGCTGGCCCTTACAGACGCCGCACTGAGGAGCAAACAGGAAGTCAGGTGACGTGGACATGAACAGTGACCTCATCAAAACACACAGCTGGACTTGTGTTTTGGTCTGTACTGATCATATTTTAGATCATTCTTTACAAGGTGTAAATTAAGTGTGCCTTCATCATACTACATATAACAAACTTTTAGCCGCTACTTTTCCCCCGCGCTTTGAACCCTGCGGTCATTACAACAGTCAGTCTAATTTAAAGATTTTACTGGCTAACGGCCACCAGGGGGCACTCTAGCAGGAAGCGCAAGCGTTTCACACACTGTAGAAGAAGACGTCAGGGGAGATATTGTGTTTTGGAAATTTTAAGCTTCAAAACGCTGCGTGTTTTATTACAATCAGACTCATTAACAGGGAAATGAGTCTAATGAGGAAGTGAATCTAGACGTGGCTGAACCCAAAGACACGTGGAGCGGGGACATGTGATATACGGCGTCTGCAGTTTAGAACCTGCTGCAGTGAAATGAGACTTTCTTAGCCAGACCTGACCCGAAGGTCAAAAGACAACCCCTGCATCACCACCGTGGAACAATCTTTCTGCGTAAATATCTCATGTTACAACGTAACACTCGATAAGTACAAGCTCAGGAGCAGATGAACAAGATGTGAAGACACAGACACAGCTCACACAGAGTCATCAAGGACAGAGGGGACAGTAGGGACAGCTGTGAAGTGTTCTCTGTATGTTAAACTACGTGTGTTTTATGACCATCCAACTCATATTCACTGGGAAAATAGTCTAATTATTTCCTCGGCGCAGCAGATTGCCAAATGCCACGAGTCCCTCGGTTCAAAAGACGCATCACTACCATGTACTATGTGTAAATATCTCATGTTACAACGAGCGCTTGCACTTTATCGTCAGGTGCGCTCCGTATATGTACAAGTTCTATTTTCTTCATAAATATCGTGAGCGCGGCTTTTACTCGCTGTAAAGCCCGAAAGTACAATAATATGTTATGTGGTGAAAGTGACTTGACACGACATAAGAGCGTGCAGAGTACGTCTACCTTAAAGCACTGAATGTGGAAGTAGAGGCTGAGGGTCTCGATGATCATGGCGGCTCCTTTCCCCAAAGCTTGTCCACAGCTCGAGCACAGCTTCTTCCCACTCACAGACCTGCAGGGACACAAGGGACACAATAAGGGATTCATCAAGGGACACAACAAGGGACACAATAAGGGATTCATCAAGGGACACAACAAGGGACACAATAAGGGATTCATCAAGGGACACAACAAGGGACACAATAAGGGATTCATCAAGGGACACAACAAGGGACACAATAAGGGATTCATCAAGGGAAACAACAAGGGACACAATAAGGGATTCATCAAGGGAAACAACAAGGGACACAATAAGGGATTCATCAAGGGACACAACAAGGGACACAATAAGGGATTCATCAAGGGAAACAACAAGGGACACAACAAGGGACACAATAAGGGATTCATCAAGGGACACAACAAGGGACACAATAAGGGATACAACAAGGGACACAATAAGGGATTCAACAAGGGACACAACGAGGGACACAACGAGGGAGGGACACAACGAGGGACACAACGAGGGAGGAACACAACGAGGGACACAACGAGGGAGGGACACAACGAGGGACACATAAAGGGACACATAATATTAGAACGCAGCCAGCTTCAACATGCAAAGTGATTCTATGTCACTTTTAACCTATAATAATAATAATAATAAATATAGCCGCAAGCGGCAATGATCGGCCCTCGCCACGCCCTCGCCACGCCGCCGCCACGCCGCAAGAGGAGGGGGCGCTAACGCGCCCCAATTGTCCTTTTATTACGCCTACTGCTGAATCTGTGACGCTGTCACATCTTCTCCCCTTTGTTTTACCATCAAAAAGCTATTTTATTTTGAATTCTTGGCAAAATGTGCGGCTTTGCCGCACAGACACCGTGACTCTTTGAATGAAAATGTGGATAACTTTTGATGGTCCTGAAGATGAGTCTCACCAAATTTCAGGTTAATATGTCTAACGCCCTGGGAGGAGTTTGTGAAAGTCTAAAGTGTAAACATGTTCTGGCGATTTCCCCATTGGAATAACATGAAAGGTTTCGGTCATCGTTACGGCAACGCCATAACAATTATGACATGGGTCTCATTGACTTTTTTGATGGGGCCAAAATTGAGTTGTGTGTCAAATTTCATATAATTTCGCAAAACTAAACATTTAACCTCCATATAAAATCTGTAGGGGGCGCTGTGGCGCCAAATTAATTTATTTCACTTCAAGTAGGTTTAGGGCAAAGAGTTTAACAACTGATTCTAATTTGACGCAATTCGGACTTTATCTGCGCAAACGGCAGAAATTTTAAATATGGGAGATTTCTGAAATTCTAGCTACAGTTTGCGGCTTCGCCGCTCAGAGACCGTGAGAGGTATCAATGTAATTTGGATAACTTTTGATGTCCCACTCCTCAGTAGCATTTTCACCAAAGCCATTTTTGAAGCAATATGGCCGACATTTGGTTGGGCGGACGGCGTTGCCGTAATAATATTTTTTACTTCTCTTGTCACCATCTACCTCTGCGCCAAATTTCATGATTCTACGATCAGATTTTTTTTGGGTCATTTCCCATCTCTCAATGCATTTTTGGTACATTTGGGGGCACTGACGCGCCAATTTTTTTATTTTAGAAAAGGGAAATAGCCAGAATGTAGAGAGGCACGATTTTTAGAGGTGTGAACATTTTTGTGACTTTTCGTCAATGTTCACTGGGTGAAAAATAGGGGAAGAAGAAGAAGAAGAAAGAATAATATTCCGATGCGAAAACAATGTTTCCCATTTTTCAAATATCATAAACTATACATTTTCGGAAAGCGCTCGCGCTTTCCTACCTCATGGTGTGGGTCCCTGGTCACTGACGGGTACTTTCGTTAATTTTGAGTGGGCTCCGCCCACTTTGTGTTTTTGGCCCTCTATACAGTAATAATGTTCAATTTTTGCATTACATGCTTATATGCACGGAACATGCAAGAGATGGGGAACGTATTCGTGAGCTACTTAGCGCAAATGAGTGCTTTATATGGGGATGACGACCGCTTCGCGGTCGTCATCTCAATGTAAAGTGCTCGTTTAGTGCGCACTTTTGCACGGGCTTCGCCCGTTTACAACGGTAATGTTCCATTTTCCTACTACTAATTAGTATGCACGGGGCGTGCATGAGTGAAGGAGTGCGTTAGTGAGTGTCTGGAAGTGGGCGAGCGCTTCGCGCTCGATTTTGTGCGCACTACGTGCGCACTTTTGCAGCCGTGCTTCGCACGGCCTTACGAGATTAATAGGCCTCTCGCCAGCTTGTGGCGCTCGGGCCTAATAATAATAATAATAATAATAATAATAATAATAATAATAATCTAGTTTGGGTTCCTCTGGTACATGTAGCTTCTCTGATACTGTCTATTTTATGAAACACAAACTTCTCTGTTCGCACAAATGAACTAACGTGATAAACTGGTGGCATTTTTTGTCAGTTGAACGCTTCAACTAATACATTTAAAGACTGTTGGATGGACATAATATCGTCTGACTATTATTTTGGTCAATATCGCCCGCCCACATCAACAGGACAAATGTTGACCTTTCCAGAACAGTTTTAGAATGATCTTAAGGTTTATCAGAACAAAAGAAAGCAATTTGGTGTTGAAAAAAAGAAATTGCGTTTGAAATGTTAGTACTGTGACAACACTAACTTTATCATTGACCTTAAACACGCTGATTCTTCCACAGTAAAGACACTAAAAGACCTGAGCAAGTTTCAAATCCTCTGCTGTTGTTGAACTCGCTGCATTTTTTTGCCCTGGACGATTTCGCCGCTTGCTTATTCCAGTCAGGTCTTTGCAGCACTGTGAGATGAGATGATATGAGATAAAGAGTGTGTGTGTGTGTGTGTGTGTGTGCGGGGCCCCCCCTCCACACTTCCCGGGCCCTGTTTGTGATGCAGTACCTGTTTGGGGCTGGAGGCGCAGTGTCTGATGGAGAATGGGGCGGCGCGGGGGGCTTTGATGAGCTTCTGTTATTATCGAGAGGGCCACTCCTGAAAATGGACAGCAACATGCAACACACAATGAGGACACGGATACAGGGACGCGATTGGCCGGAGCCTGCGCCAATGGGGGCCCCGGAGACAGCGTTGTATGTATGGGGTAATGTTTGGGAAATGCGGTTCAAGTTCTTTTAAAATGTGGTTTATGTGTTGTTACAGCAGATGTGATTCAGAATGTGATCCATGTGTTAAATGCTCTGGTCCTGTCACTGAATACTGAGCAGCCATTAACACTGGGGAGAATACAGGCAGAACACGCCCTCTGCTGGAGAGACGGGGGAACTACTGTGGTCAGAATTGCACTGTTTTTGTGCAGATTTGTCTTTTTCATTAACAGTATGGATGGATGCATGGATGACGGTCAAACTGACACAAATACAATACCTTCAATTTGAATTTTTGTTGTCAGTGTCTCTTTTGTACTGGAAATCCTTTTTGTACCTTTAGCTTTACCTCTCTTATAGTTTTACTAGTTTGGAATTTTGTATTGAAAGGGAAATATTATGCAAATCAACTTTAATGAGCGTTTAACCTTGTTACAACAGCGTTTCCTCATCATTAGTTTACTTAAAGTTGTATTTTGATTGATTCCTGCATGTTTGAGTTAATCCTGTATTGTCCTGCAACTGAGGCTCCAGTGCTCAGAAAATTCCTACTTTCCCATACACCTATCCCCGCCCACATCCCTGTGCTTAATTGTAATCATTTGAAATATTGAGACTCTGAGTGATATATGTAGGGTTCTAGAATGTCACATATAGACACTTTTTAAAAATAAAAAGATGTAAATGACATGTTGTTTGTTACAGTGAAATGTGACTATGAAGAGGCGGAGCTTATCACTTCTGCAGTTTTGAACAGGAAGTCAATGGACCCGTTTCTATAAGCCATTTTAGATCAATATTGCAGTTTACGATGAACAAAATGTAAAATGACAATCAAGTTATATTATGTTGGTTCAATCCTAAGTACTTGAAAAAAAGCATAATATGTCTCCTTTAAACATAAGAAAGCGGAAACAATCACACATAACCCCCCCCCCCACTTGTGAGGTGTTTTCCTGAATATCAACAAAAATAAACAGTAAAAATAATGGTTTGAAAGCAGTAATTTCTGTCTGTGTAAGTGTATTTGAGCAAAGGCACGAACAGGGGAAAGTACTAAAAAAAGGGCATTGACAACACTTCAAATTCAAAAGGATTCTTTAAGCATTCTGATATTCAATATTTTAGTTTTTTGAATACTCAAGCATTACTGTTGTGCTCCACGTGCAGCCGGCCGCGCTGTCGCGGGTTCGGATCCCGACTTAGACTGTCTTCTTTTTCTGTCCACCACACGTCTTCCCCTCTCCCTCATTCCCCATTTCACCCTGTCCTCTCCTGTCTAATAAAGCCTACGGGCAACAAAGTCTAAAAAAGCAGTAAACCCTTTAGTGGTTTCCAAAGTGAATGGTACAACTTTAAGATAGAGTAAATATATTACAGTGCTGCAACAGTGTCGTAAGTTCGAGTCCCGACAATTTACTGCATGTCATCCCTTCTCACTCATTGCCCATTTCACGCAGTCTTTCCCATCTAATAAAGCACAAACTGTAACCAAACGTAGGTCAAATTGAATACATCTGCCTGAACCAGATGTGAAACGTTTTCCTTGAATGTAACACAGATGCTAATAACATTTGACGGTGGTACATGAAGACTTTGTGATGTTTTATGGTATATTCTGCAGTATTCTGAGGTAAAAGCACTCACCTCCGGCTCTGTCTCTCCGAAGGGGCTTCCTGGAGTTTGTTGGCTGGAGACGACATTTTGTTTTGAACCGACTGAGGCTTTTGGCCGTTCTGCAAACTGTGAGCCAGTGTGTCGGCTTGGCTCACGCTGTGACTGAACGAACTGATGACAAAAACATATATATATTTGGACTACAATGTTAGTGACTGGCACATAATACGTAGTAACATCAGCAGACCTTCTTGCAGTTTTCATGCTGTCGTCTGCAGTGCTGATGTCACTGGTGCGGTCATTCTCTCTGCGTTTGTATTCTGCGGGAGTCCCTTTCTGTGGCAGCAAAGATTACACATCACACACACAGTAAAAAGTAATATGTTGTATGCAATATGCAAATTACTTATAGTTAGGAATGTCATGATGTCAAATGTTTGTGTTATTGTGTGAAGAAACATCACAATTTGACGATTATTTGCGATTATTGACACTTTGACATCAGTGAAATCCATAATACTTTAATTCCTGTGCCCTGTATGTAACATTCCTCCAGTATAAAAAGTACTTTAGATTTAAGTTTACTATGTTGGGGCAACAGATATAATACAGTCAAATTCTAGCTATTATTATTATTATTTAGTTCTAACAATTATATTATGACCAAATATCGTGACGTTCATGTAAGTTACGTTCATGTGACACCATCATTTACCCATTTTATTATAACATTGAGGTGAAGGACAGGTCAGAATTCAAATATGAACTGTTTGATTGCAGATGTTTTGACATGGTTAATGGCGCAATTTTCAATGCCTTTGTTTGTCCAAATAAACTATTATATATACTGTATATTTTTACTATTATTAAAAAGTGTTGCCATTATTGAAACAGATTGGTGTGATTATTGTCAGTTGAAAGGGACTAAAACTAATGGCCCTCTATACAGTAATAATGTTCAATTTTTGCATTACATGCTTATATGCACGGAACATGCAAGAGATGGGGAACGTATTCGTGAGCTACTTAGCGCAAATGAGTGCTTTATATGGGGATGACGACCGCTTCGCGGTCGTCATCTCAATGTAAAGTGCTCGTTTAGTGCGCACTTTTGCACGGGCTTCGCCCGTTTACAACGGTAATGTTCCATTTTCCTACTACTAATTAGTATGCACGGGGCGTGCATGAGTGAAGGAGTGCGTTAGTGAGTGTTTGGAAGTAATAAATGTAAATTCTATGTTACAACAAATATTTGAATTTTAACAATATTTTTTTTCGCTGCTCCTTGCCCGTATTAAAGAGCATGAACCCGATATTTTGACATGTAATAAAGTGAAAATGAGACTCTCTGTATCCAAACATAAAGCCTTTTATTGTCCGAGAAGCAGTAAGTGCGCGGTTAGCATGCTAATGTTGGTTAGCATGCTAATGTTGGTTAGCTTTACTGTGAGAAAGTTCTGAAAGTGCTTATGAACTGTGAACATTTCGGATGCTCAGAATACATGAGGTGAGTGAGCGATCAAAATGAACTAGATCTGTTTTTCATGATGTTTACGCATAAAAATGAGCCTTTAAATCTGATTGACCAATAGAATGTTGAACCCAGCGATAATAACTCAAGATATGTAAACAATATCCCTTTTTATTGCTGTTACTTTGTCCTGAGGAGGAGTTATGGAGAGTTATGAAGCAGCACGAGGATATTTACCGCTGCCCGTCTCTCTAAAAGCTCCTGCTTGCGTTCCCAGTCGGCCAGAGAGCGGACGATGGTGCCCTGGGACGCGCAGCTGAAGGACATGTCTCCTCTGCTGGGGGACGGCTGGACAGAGGACAGAGGGGTCAGAGGGGCCACGGTCTCCTCCAGGATCTTCTGCTCCTGGTGAGGAACAAGGAGACAGTCAATGAAACTGGTACTGGACGATGGAACATGGAGGGAAACATGAACCAGGACATATTCAACATAATTCGGTTTATTCAGCGTCAGCGCTCCAACTTGAGTGAATTGGATGTCCTCTTTGTCTCAGGTTAAGGTTCAGGTAACTTTATTTATACCCACCACAGGTAGAAATGTTTTGCAGTAGGAGTTGCCTCTCCTTGAACCGACACCTTAACGTGGTGGAGGGGTTTGAGTGCCCGAATGATCCCGGGAGCTATGTTGTCCGGGGCTTCATGCCCCTGGTAGGGTCTCCCAAGGCAAACAGGTCCTAGGTGACGGGTCAGACAAAGATCGGTTCAGAAGCCTCTTATGACGACGACACGAACAAGGCCGTTTACGTCGCCCGGATCGGCGTCACCGGGGCCCCATCCTGGAGCCAGGCCTGGGATGGGTGCTCCATGGCGAGCGCCTGGTGGCCGGGTCTTGCCCCACGGGGCCCGGCCGGGCACAGCCCGAAAGAGCGACGTGGGGCCGCCCTCCCGTGGGCCCACCACCCGCAGGAGGATCCATAAGGGGCCGGTGCAGAGAGATCTGGGCGGCAGTCGACGGCAGGGGCCTCGGCGACCAGATCTCCAGACACAGAGACTAACTCTGGGGACATGGAATGTCACCTCGCTGGGGGGGAAAGAGCCTGAGCTTGTGCGGGAGGTTGAGCGATACCGACTAGATATAGTCGGCCTCACCTCCACGCAGAGTTTGGGCTCTGGAACCCATCTCCTCGAGAGGGGCTGGACGCTCCACTTCTCTGGTGTTGCCCGCGGGGAGAGGCGCCGGGCTGGTGTGGGCTTGCTGATAGCCCCTCAGCTCAGCCGCCACGTGTTGGAGTTTACCCCGGTGAACGAGAGGGTCGCGTCCCTCCGCCTTCGGGTGGGGGACAGGTCTCTCACTGTTGTGGCGGCCTACGGGCCGAACAGCAGTGCAGAGTACCCGGCCTTCTTGGAGTCCTTGGGAGGGGTACTGGACAGTGCACCGACCGGGGACTCCGTTGTTCTACTGGGGGACTTCAACGCCCACGTGGGCAATGACAGTGACACCTGGAGAGGGGTGATCGGGAAGAACGGCTTCCCCGATCTGAACCCGAGCGGTGTTCAGTTATTGGACTTCTGTGCTAGCCACGGATTGTCCATAACGAACACCATGTTCAAGCACAAGGGTGTTCATCAGTGCACATGGCACCAGGACACCCTAGGCCGGAGGTCAATGATCGACTTTGTTGTCGTGTCATCAGACCTCCGGCCGCGTGTTTTGGACCCTCGGGTGAAGAGAGGGGCAGAGTTGTCAACCGATCACCACCTGGTGGTGAGTTGGATCCGCTGGCGGAGGAGGAAGCCGGACAGACTTGGCAGACCCAAGCGCATTGTGAGGGTCTGTTGGGAACGTCTAGTGGAGCCCTCTGTCAGTAGGGTATTCAACTCGCACCTCCGGGAGAGCTTCTCCCATGTCCCGGGGGAGGTTGGGGACATTGAGTCCGAGTGGACCATGTTCTCCGCCTCCATTGTTGATGCGGCTGCTCGGAGTTGTGGTCGCAAGGTCTCTGGTGCCTGTCGTGGCGGCAACCCCCGAACCCGGTGGTGGACACCGGAAGTAAGGGATGCCGTCAGACTGAAGAAGGAGGCCTATCAGGCCACTCTGGCTTGTAGGTCTCCGGAGGTCATCGACGGGTATCGGCAGGCCAAGCGAGCCGCGGCTCGTGCTGTCGCAGAGGCAAAAACCCGGGCCTGGGAGGAGTTCGGGGAGGCCATGGAGGAGGACTATCGGTCGGCACCAAAGAAATTCTGGCAAACCGTCCGGCGCCTCAGGAGGGGGAAGCAGTGTCTCACCAACACCGTTTACGGTGCGGGTGGAGGCCTGCTGACCTCAACTGGGGATGTCGTCGGACGGTGGAAGGAATACTTTGAGGATCTCCTTAATCCCTCAGTCACGTCTTCCGAAGAGGAAGTAGAGACCGGGGACTCGGAGGCTGGCTCATCCATCACCCAAGCTGAAGTCACTGAGGTTGTTCGCAAACTCCTCGGTGGCAGGGCTCCGGGGGTGGATGAGATCCGCCCGGAGTACCTAAAGTATCTGGATGTTGTAGGACTGTCTTGGTTGACACGTCTCTGCAACATCGCGTGGCGTTCGGGGACCGTGCCTCCGGACTGGCAGACCGGGGTGGTGGTCCCTCTGTTCAAGAAGGGGGACCGGAGGGTGTGTTCCAACTACAGAGGGATCACACTCCTCAGCCTCCCGGGTAAGGTCTATTCCAAGGTACTGGAGAGGAGAATCCGATCGATAGTCGAACCTCGGATTCAGGAGGAGCAGAGTGGTTTTCGTCCCGGTCGTGGAACACTGGACCAGCTCTATACCCTCCATCGGGTGCTCGAGGGTTCATGGGAGTTTGCCCAATCAGTCCACATGTGCTTTGTGGATCTGGAGAAGGCTTTCGAGTGTCCCTCGGGGTGTCCTTTGGGGGGTGCTCCGGGAGTACGGGGTCCGGGGCCCTTTGCTCAGGGCTGTCCGGTCCCTGTATGACCGGAGCAGGAGCTGTGTTCGCATTGCCGGCAGTAAGTCAGACCTGTTCCCAGTGCATGTTGGACTGCGCCAGGGCTGCCCTTTGTCACCGGTTCTGTTCATAATTTTTATGGACAGAATTTCTAGGCGCAGTCAGGGGTCGGAGGGTGTCTGGTTTGGGGACCACAGGATCTCATCTCTGCTGTTTGCAGACGATGTTGTCCTGATGGCTCCATCAAACCCGGACCTGCAACATGCACTGGGACGGTTTGCAGCCGAGTGTGAAGCGGCTGGGATGAGAGCAGCACCTCCAAATCCGAGGCCATGGTTCTCGACCGGAAAAAGGTGGCTTGCCCTCTTCAGGTGGGTGGGGTGTCCTTGCCCCAAGTGGAGGAGTTCTCGGGGTCTTGTTCACGAGTGAGGGAAGGATGGAGCGTGAGATCGACAGGCGGATCGGTGCAGCGGCTGCAGTGATGCAGTCGCTGCATCGACTGTTGTGGTAAAGAGGGAGCTGAGCCGAAAGGCAAAGCTCTCTATTTACCGGTCGGTCTACGTTCCTACCCTCACCTATGGTCACGAGCTTTGGGTAGTGACCGAAAGAACAAGATCGCGGATACAAGCGGTCGAAATGAGTTTCCTCCGCCGTGTGGCTGGGCGCTCCCCTAGAGATAGGGTGAGGAGCTCGGCCACACGGGGGGAGCTCGGAGTAGAGCCGCTGCTCCTCCACGTCGAGAGGAGCCAGCTGAGGTGGCTCGGGCATCTGTTTCGGATGCCTCCTGGGCGCCTCCCTCGGGAGGTGTTTCAGGCATGTCCCACCGGGAAGAGGCCCCGGGGAAGACCCAGGACACGCTGGAGAGACTATGTCTCTCGGCTGGCCTGGGAACGCCTCAGGATCCCTCCGGAGGAGTTAGAGGAAGTGTCTGGGGAGAAGGAAGTCTGGGAGTCCCTCCTCAGACTGCTGCCCCCGCGACCCGGCCCCGGATAAAGCGGCAGAAGATGGATGGATGGATGGAGTTGTCTTCCAAGGATACATTATAAAAACAATAAATACAGAAATAAAATCGATATATTGTGCAGCACTACTATGTCACACATCTGCTCGTCTCCATGGAGATATTATTGCTTCACTTGTAATGGAATAATATGCATCTACCTCCATGGAGACAAGAAGAGGACCACCAGTTAAAGTTACAGGTCAGATCTGTGGAGAGGGGAGCCAGAATGCATGTTCTTCTAGGTATTTTTTAGCAAAAAAAAAATGGAATTAATGCAAGATAGATACGTTTGTGTGTGTGTGTGTGTGTGTGAGTGTGTGTGTGTGTGTGTGTGTGTGTCTGTGTGTGTGTGTGTGTGTGTGTGTGAGTGTGTGTGTGTGTGTGTGTCTGTGTGTTTGTGTGTGTGTGTGTGTCTGTGTGTGTGTGTGTGTGTGTGTGTGTGTGTGTGTGTCTGTGTGTGTGTGTGTGTGTGTGTGTGTGTGTGTCTGTGTGTGTGTGTGTGTGTGTGTGTGTGAGTGTGTGTGTGTGTGTGTGTCTGTGTGTGTGTGTGTGTGTGTGTGTCTGTGTGTGTGTGTGTGTGTGTGTGTGTGTGTGAGTGTGTGTGTGTGTGTGTGTGTGTCTGTGTGTGTGTAGTGCATTTGACAGGTTCTCATGATTTTTAAATGATTGCTTTGTTTGGTGGGATATTTATCATAATTTTCAAGTTCCAATTAGAAGAAAAAAATTAAAATGAAGTCACAGGAAGTAGCACTGAGTTCTAAAATGGAATGAACGACGTTCCAACGAGACAATTTACACTCAATTGACATACTTTTTGAACAGTTTAAACAATGATTTAACAAAAATAAAAGTGTTGTCAGGTATTATTATTCACCAAATCCTAACCATTGTGTAATTTATATGAATTTTAGCCCTTGTTCACAGTAAGGTTGCTAGGTAACAGTTATGAAATTACCTTTGCCTATGTCGCATCTGCTTCTCATGTCCAACCAGGAAGTAACATTATAAACCTGACCAAACTGGGGAAAAATGGGCAAATTCCACAGTAAAAGCTTAAATCTAACCATGTTCACGTGTCATGTGCACTTGAATGCCATAACGACATCATCTCCTTTGAGACCCTACCAGGAATGTTACACAGTGCACCTTTAAGTGAACGCTGCGATCAGAAGCCCAGCGAGTACAAATCTAAAGTTGTCTTACTGCACAACACGTATTGAACTGTACATTTTTGGCCATGTTACTTGCTGCTAATGCACACGTTGGCACAAAAACACAACACTAATAAACTGGACCAGTGGAAGTTGCCCCACCTCCTCCTGGTACTTGCGCTCCTCCTCTGCCACCTCCCTCTGGGCTCGCTCCCACTCCTCTTTCAGCTTCTCCTGCTCCAGACGGTACTTCTCCTGTCACCATGGCAACAGACACACCACAAGCTACATCAAGCCTCAAGTATTACATATACAAATGAGATATAAGAGGAGGACTTGACAAAGAAATGTTCCATCTTTTGAACAGTTACTAGTTTACAGAAAGCGAAGCATCAAATCAGGCATGAACTCAGGGAGAACATGCAGACGGAAGCTTAGGGATTTCTGAACCATTGAGCAAAAATGTATAATTAAGAGGATGATGTTGTAATTTATAACAAAATGAATTTTAGCCGCAGTGTATTGTGCTTAGGTGGGTGTGGTGTAGAAACACAACTACTCAAAGCCAGCATGAAAAAGAAAAGTAGAGACATAAGACAAAAAGTACCAGACACTTTGGAATGCAGAGAGCACGCACACAAGCAGCAGACACACAAATATTAGTGCATCTCAAGTCATTCTCCCGTAATACTTTAACTGTCTGTTGTATCATATGTGGGAGTGAACTTAAGATGCACGTGAGCGAGCCTGAGGAGAGACAGTGGGACGTGGGCAGCAGCAGCCTCTGGTCCTCCTCTGTGACGGACACCTTCAGTCTCATCTGCTGCACAAGAGCACCCTCTAGTGGCCACGACACAGCTGATCAGCAAAAGCAAAGATCAGCTTTGCATTAAGCATGTCTTAATCAGACATTGGGCTGAGCATGACACACAAGTACGTTTCCCCCGCACACTGCTGAAGCAAGCAATTTAATTCACCATCAACCTCATACACACTAAATTTGATCAAATGTGGAAAAACAAAACATCCTGTGTCTTCCATGTGGTTTAAAGAAGCTTGGATCACTTTGGTGAGGTCTTGGCATCATGCTCCATGCTGTGCTCTCAGTATGACTCTAGTACCTGCAGCATGCGCTCCTGCTCCTGCTGCCACCTCTCCTGACGCTTTCGCTCCTCATCCTGGTCCCAGGACCAGCGGTCGCTCCGCCTGCCCTGGGACGGCCCCGCAACTGACACCTATGGGACCACACGCACAATGACCAGACACACGGACAACACATACATCATGCCAGATTCACATCCATGCAGACATCACAGATGAAAAGAGGAGAGAAGAGGAGACAGTCGGTCTACCACAACGGCACTATTCCAATGCTAGCCAAAGGGCCCCTACTAAAGAGAAGACACAGAGAGAAACCATGTTTACAGCACCCTCTGCTGGCATGCTCTATCAACAGCAGCTGTGCAAATCATACAAGAAAACAGCAATGCAGGTGCCAACGCATAAAGAGCAAGATATGCTCAAATTGTGTTAGCATATGTTAAATTTAGGCATTTGTCTCATCGATCATGTGCACTGCTCTTTACAAAACCTAAACTTCATTATCAGGATGTTTAGAAGGGAAGGCCCAGGTCAAACTAGGCCCTGGAGCTTTGTAGGAGAAACAAAAAGCCCAAGACTAAATAGAAGATAAATCTACTCACGTTGCCACGGAGATCCTTCTCTGCTTCTTCTGTGGAGAAAATTAAATTGTATAAATTATAAAATTAGATTGTTGAAATGTATTTTCAGGCAAATAAATATCTATGTATTTTAATACTGAGAATAAGGAAAATGCAGCCACAGGAAGAAGAAAATGATAAGAGCTCAAACAGCATCTAAATGTACTTATGCAAAGAGATTTCAGCTCTTATCCATCCATCTTATGCATGCAAATAGAGGTTTCTGTGCAGTGCCTTACAATAGTATGAAACTGTACATATTGTAAATCTACAGAGTTTTGAATATATCCTACTCATAGATAAATGTCTTTACCTGACTGAGCGAAGAACTCCCAGCGTAACTTAGGGTTGCTACAGGAAAGTGTAGGTCTGACACTGTTTGTAAGGTCTACGTACAGATGTGAGATGGAAATGAGGGAGGGCAGAGGTTTGGAGTGATAAGGGGCCGATGCAATGGGGAAACAATCATTATATTAGTCTTTTTAGTGTCATGATGAGAACATGGCTGAAAATGTGTTTTTTAATACTGAAGGCAGCGATATAAAAAAAAAAACTTTCATTAGGTTTTCACTGACCTCAATGTGAGTCATGTAAATGTTTTGTATATTGCTTGTATCCTACAACTCAAACAGTATGAGATATACAGCAGCTCATACTTTTACAGAAATGTTTATGAATTGACATGGTCCCCGTATTTTGCCACTTGACTAAGTTCATAAGCGACTGTATCTTTTGTTCTTTTTCTTTTTACATTATCATTCTACAATACATGAATACAGTAACACAGATGAAAAAATACGATTTTACTCTTACTTGAATATTTCCATTGCTATAATATATTTTGAATGTAATCATCATTAATAAATCACTTATTAATTTGTTGGTGATACACTGCCTGTCCAAAAAAACCCACTTAAACCCGACTGATGCAGTGAGCGGCTTCTCCTTTAGAAACAACCACGTGAAAGACAAATCCCGTGGTCATGGAACAGATGGTGTGTTTGAGAAGGGTCAGATCATTGTCATCGAGAAACTAATGTCCTCCAGATCTGAACCTCAGAGAGAGTGTTTGAGCTGGAGGAGGCTTTGTGCAGTGGTCACTCTCTTTGTGCAGTGGTCACTCTCTTTGTGCAGTGGTCACTCTCTTTGTGCAGCGGTCACTCTCTTTGTGTAGTGGTCACTCTCTTTGTGCAGTGGTCACTCTCTCTGTGCAGCGGTCACTCTCTGTGCAGTGGTCACTCTCTTTGTGCAGTGGTCACTCTCTCTGTGCAGCGGTCACTCTCTTTGTGCAGCGGTCACTCTCTGTGCAGTGGTCACTCTCTCTGTGCAGCGGTCACTCTCTGTGCAGTGGTCACTCTCTTTGTGAACTGGTCACTCTCTTTGTGCAGCAGTCACTCTCTTTGTGAAGTGGTCACTCTCTGTGCAGTGGTCACTCTCTTTGTGCAGCGGTCACTCTCTGTGCAGCGGTCACTCTCTTTGTGCAGCGGTCACTCTCTTTGTGCAGCGGTCACTCTCTGTGCAGTGGTCACTCTCTCTGTGCAGTGGTCACTCTCTCTGTGCAGCGGTCACTCTCTCTGTGCAGCGGTCACTCTCTCACATTAACACAAGATCAACTGTGACACATAATGACACACTGGATGGAAGTACAGATTTGAGATATAAGAGCGTGTGACCCTTTTATCTGTGGCCACTTCTTTTTTTTTGACCAGACAGTGTATTACAAAGCAAAGATTTGTGCAAAAATGTCAGTTGTCAATCCATAAAATGACCAGCAGAGAATAGAAAGTGCCAGATCAGGGTTCACAAGACAAAGCCAGAGGAGAGACACGAGCATTCTCTTGTAGTTCACACATTTACCTGTGGTGGTGTCTGTGGAGGACTGACCAAACGAGCCTGGAGCAGACAGACTTATGGACTCTTTCCTCCACTCCTGAGATACAGACACACTCTGCAGAAGAATTAGAACATAACATTACTACTGTTACTTTTACCAATGATCACTACTAATGATCACTAGTTTATTGCTATTGAAATAATATGCAATAATCTAAGTACATCAATTACAGTCATCCATTTGACAACAATGAATTGTTTTTTCAGAACCCAAAATGAATCTACCGTATTTTCCAGACTATAAGTTCACACTTGCAACCTTATTTCATACAACTTATATACCTTTTTTTTGGGCTGGTGCGATTTACAGTCCAGAAGATACGGTAGGTGAAGTAACCTCTTTATTTTCGTTCTGAGAATATTTATGCTGTAAAGAAAGGCTATAAAGTGCCCCCAGATACCAGGTAAATTGAGCTTTTACTAATAGCATTTGTAAGGCTGACTTCTTCTTTACAAAACCCTTGTTGGTGATGCAAACCTGTGACGTTACTCGCCGGCTGATCTCTGACTGGAGTTTGGTTTGACTGAGCGACTCCAGTACCTCACGTTCTGTTTTGGCATCTGGATTGAACACATTACAATTTCAATAAAAAGACAACAAATCTTTATTCATGGAGTGCAACGACGACACACAATTACACCGACCTGAAAGTGGAGCTGGTTGAGCTGCGTTTAAGTGTTTTTCTGTGGCAACAAGTGAGCTTTCTTCTGGCTTCTGCAATTCCTGTATTGATCAAAAACGGTGGTAACATCCTTCATTTCTCTTAGTTCACAAAAATAAACTGTCCAATACTCACAGACGGTAGAGAGTTCGGTCGAGTTAGCTGCGTTGTGTCCTCGTTGGCTTTTTGTTGGACACCATCAGGTTGGTGGTTTGGCATCTCCTGGTCGTTGGTTGGCACTGGGCTGGTTTTCTCCGGTGTGAGGGGTGTGAGGGGTGTGAGGGGCGTGAGGGGCGTGAGGGGCGTGAGGGGCGTGAGGGGCGTGAGGGGCGTGAGGGGCGTGAGGGGCGTGAGGGGCGTGAGGGGGGAGAACACCGGGGCGGGGGAGGTGCAGGGGGTCCAGGAGGAGGTGGCGGTACAGGCCTGGAACACCGGAGAGTCCAGTCCCGGGCTGCTGTCCATAGTGGAAGGAACGCCGTCACTGCCCGAGTCCCCGTTCACTCGCAGCAGACCATCCACCTGAAAGACGAAGAGAGAACACACAGCTTTATTTAGATTATATATGTTTTGAGAATCTTATGTCATTAATAAGACAAAAGAAGGAATCATTCACTCTCTCATACACAATTGTGCACAGACACAGGATCAAGCGAAGGATTAAGGAACTGCCAACATTCAGGTTAAAGGGCCAAAGGCTCGTAACTGATCTATGCGGCTCCATAATGCATTGTCTTGGTAAACGAATACTGCTTTACTCATTATCCTACACCACATACTTCAGTCACTCTCACACCCACATCCTGTTTTGTCTGGTGTGTTTTTCATGTTTTGTTGTTCAGTGCAGTTCCGTTTTGTAAAGAACATAAGAAAGTAAAGGTGCAGCGTGGTCGGCCCTCTGTCCTGTTATCGCTGGCCTCAGTGAGGACTCTCGGCGTGATTGTGGACAGTGGATATGATCAAACGTGATGAGAACATCCAGTCCAGCTTCATTCAGCTGAGGCTCCTGAGGCTCCGTGCACAAATAAAGCCCTACCTTGAACGGGAGGATTTTTGTTAAAGCTATCCACACATTAGTAACATCGTGTCAGGATTATTGTAATTCCTTGTGTGTAGGGCTGGACCAGGGGCCGGACCAGGGGCCGGACCAGGGGCCGGACCAGGGGCCGGACCAGGGGCCGGACCAGGGGCTCCCCGCAGCGCTTACAGAGCGTCTAGAATGCTGACGCCTCTTGTGTGGAAGTCTAGACTGAAAACACTCTGCTTCTTCCTGGCATTTAATACTAGCTAGAGAGGATAGCTTGGTAATCTAATTTTCTTGTATGCTCTTATTTATGTATGATGTGAGTTGTTTTAAAAGTGCTCTGTAAAAAAAAAAAAGGACATCAAATCTTAATTTCTTGCACACCTTATTTTATTTGATTCATTCTTGTATGTTGCACCATATCGCCAAAGATAGTTCCTAATTTGTGCATTTTGTTCACCGACGACGGCAATAAACCTTTTTCTGATTCTGATTAAATTGATTGAAATTTTATTGCTTTGCCTAGAAAATGCTCCACAGTCTGGAAAAAAATCTTATGGAGACTTAAGTGGCAAGAAGTGATTTGTAGTTACAAGTTACAGGACGGCTTTGTAATTTGTAAAAGAAACTACTCCCGCTTTTAGCAGGTTTTACCAAGTGTTTTTCCGCCTCAATAAAAACGCAAGATATGTATTAGGCCATAATGGAACATTCCAGGCACAGCAATTCCTCCATCTCCACCGCCCACCAGAGCAGTTACAGAGTACACATTTAATTTCAAGTAATAACAAGAAAAAAGTCATGAATCCATAGCTCCTTACAGTATCATGTGATTACGGCAATAGAGTAAAAATGTGATATAAACTCGATTAATAGATAAAAACGACAATATGTTTGAAACTCTTGGTTCGTACGACACGGTAATCAGATTTCCAAACGCACATGATTAACGAGCTAATTAGTAAGCGCGTCTATAATCCCAGAGCTCTCATTTGCGGTCATTACTCTCCACTCGGCTCCGTCCATTATGTCCCGTTCATTTAGGCCCCAGACTATGCCACAAAGGGCCGCGAAGCTATATACGCGAGCAGGCTTTAGTGCGCGGGCGGTAACTTAAGACACTCCAGTCTGCCACTCCGAGTCCCGTCCCCTGCAGACTGTGTGGGCCCTCTTTGTGCGGCCGGAGCCCACTTCTCATTGAGAGCGGCCTACTTGTCAGCTCCTTAAGTCAATAGGGAACAGAGGGCTCCATTGAGAGGGCCCGGCTCCTCTCAGGCTCCTTACGAGACATTCCAAAAGAGCTCTGGTTCACTCGCTCTGTTAATCTGGGCTGTAGGAAATGCTCCAGTTTGTCATTGATACACATTTTGGTTCTGGTTTAGTCCTAGTAGGGTGTTTGTAGTCCAGGTTCAGGGTTAGTTTCTTCATGGTTTCTAACTTCTGACTGGATTTGGAGATGGTTTTCTGGCCAAGTCCTTTAGACGGGCCAAAGTTTAGTCCAATTGTTCTGGATTGTGCGTTGACACTTGGTTTGAGCCCATTCACACTTTGTCGTTATTTGGTGCTAAATTGAGGCCTTTTTAATCCTGATGTGGACTTGGTTTGGCTCTGTTCTTGTCTTTGTTTCATTCTGATCTAGTCCCAGTTTAGTTTTGGGTTTAGTCCTGATGGTTTTCTGTCTCGTTCTAGTCTTGGTTTAGTCTAGTGCAGATTGTGCTCCAGATTTAGTCTCAGATTTAGTCCCAGGATGTGTAATTGTCTAGAGCTTGGTTTTGGCCGGGTCAAATTCTGGTTTTGTCCAATTTACCAGACTTAGTCCTAGTTTGCACTGGATTTGTTGTTAGTTCAGGTCCTGGTTTAGTCCTTGTTAAGACTTTGGTTTGATACCGGTTCAGTTAGTCTTTTTACCCTAAAAATGTGTTGGTTTTGGCTCTGGTTTAGTCCATGATTTGTTGGGATATAAACCTCCTGCTTTAGTCCAGTATATGAACTGTGCATGTTTGTGCTGGTCAGGTCCTAATTTAATCTTTAATTCCTGTTTTTTTATCTGGCTGAGTTCCAATTTGGTCCCATTTTTACCAAGTCCTGGTCTAGTTCATTTGGGCTGGTTCAAGTTCTTGTGTCTTCCTGGTTGAGTTCTACTTTAATCGTGTCCTTACATCTCACCCACTCCATGCCAATACATACAATCATGTCAACCATTTTCCCATTTGTCAAAGTCAGGATGAGGAAACAGGCCTTTTGGAGAACACTCGGGATAAATGAAACATTGGTTAAGAGGAAGTTTGATGTCCCGCGTTTAAAGACTCCTCCTCATCACCATGGTGTAGAATGTAAAACCAGTGAGCAAAGAGGATTTACCCATGAGGCCTGGGAGGGAGGAGGGAGGAGGCCACAGGGACATGCAAAGTAGGAAATGTGTACTATACAGGGCAACTTGCAGTTAGGGTGGAAGGGCTTATCAATTGTCATCATAGGCATCACATTAAGGTCATCCATCTTTTCTAACGCTTGTTCCCTTTCGGGGTCGCGGGTGACTGGAGCCTATCCCAGTGACTTGGGGCCTTAGGCGGGGTACATCCCGGACAGTGGCCAACTTGTTGCAGGGCCAACACACATTAAGGTCATACTTTGTTTAAACTAAAATACATAATAATAAGATAAAACTAATAAAAGTGTCAACACTCTGGCTGTTCTTAGTATCAGAACAGAGAGGGGGAAATGTATTTTCAGTATGGTAATCCTGCAGATTGGAATTCTCCAAAATCGTATATCTCGTGGATCATTTTGACACATAATAGACATGTGATGACATAAATGAGAATTATTCTGAGTAATATGTATAATTCCTAAATACTTGTCAGGGGCTGGAGAGTTACTGGTAGATCCACCACTGGTTTTCTGGGTACAAACATTCCAACAGTTCAAATGAAAGGCGTTTCACAGAGTAGGAACTTTTCGCAGATTCAGGGACAATTAACAATAGGCCCAAGAGTCAGTGCCAACTAAAGTCCCAGGACGGTTCTTACTTTGTTCATAAACAGTATAAAATGTGTAGTAATTGGAACCAATATAAAGTGTAGTTGTTTCTTTTCATTTGACATTGTGACAACTCTTTTCTCTAAATGAATTAGAGATCACTACTTGATACAGTTTTACCCAGTGACTCTGGAGTGACTCTAAAGGATGGGTCAAATGCAGAAAACAAATAATAATGGAAATAGTACATAATGCCTGTGAATTCTCTCACCTTTCCGCTCCATGAGTCGGTGGAGCTGCGTGATTGGACGTAAGGCTTGGGCGTCAGCAAAGGCACAGGTTTGGGCGACAGCGCTCTGGACGAGGGGGGCTCAGACGACCGCGACCTGATCTGGGGCGTGTGAGACCATTCTTTGGGATACTCCCCCACCCGCGCCTCCAGTGTGGACGTGAACTTGGGCGTGGGGGCGGACTGTTGGCGCAGGTATCGCAGGGGGCCGTTGGGGTCGGTGTCAGGGGGCTCTGGAGAGGTGGGAGACAGAGAGATGGACAGGGGGAAGGGGCAGGAGGGGTCGGCGGAGACGGTGCGGTCTAACAGTTTGGGGAGCTGGAGTCGTTCTAGAATGGTCTCGCTGATGGAGAAGCGCTGGGCGTATCGCTGGAGGATGGCAGAGGCCTCATCCTGGGTCCTGGCGTTTTTGTAGGCGATGCGTAGATCCTCCTCTCGACGCTCTCTGCGAAAGAGAATAAAGAGAGAGGATTTACAAATTACACTTCAAAAACATTTTCAACAATAAAAACACCTAAATTAAAGGTTGAATGGATGATTTTTTTGGCACAAATCTAAGTCTTATTTCCTCGTGGCGTGGACGGCCGATTTGTCCTGCACGTATCAATCATAAAACGCACCTACCGCTCACCTGCAGCCTCGTGCGGCTCGTCCCCACGTTTCCGCGTGCCTAAGCGCATTGATCTATCATAATATAGTTCCCTCAGTGTACGGGGCAAAATGAAGACAGAGAAAGACAGTTCAAGCTGACGCAGAAGTGGACGGAAATCTACGGGAGACGAGAGATGCGATCTGTCGCGCTAATAAACAAACACACGTGTGCGTTGTATCAGTCGCACGGGGGGAGTGGCATCAGCACGGGGGAGTGGCATGTGCACGGGGGAGTGGCATGAGCACGGGGGAGTGGCATGAGCACGGGGGAGTGGCATGAGCACGGGGGAGTGGCATCAGCACGGGGGAGTGGCATGAGCACGGGGGAGTGGCATGAGCACGGGGGAGTGGCATCAGCACGGGGGAGTGGCATGTGCACGGGGGAGTGGCATGAGCACGGGGGAGTGGCATGAGCACGGGGGAGTGGCATGAGCACGGGGGAGTGGCATGAGAACGGGGGAGTGGCATCAGCACGGGGGAGTGGCATGCAAACTTCAGCCTGAGTTCTCAAATCGCCGAAAAATCGTCCATTGCACCTTTAACTGCTTGTTATGTTGAACTGTCACTATGAAGAGGCGGGGCTTATCGGTTCTGCAGATTTGAACATGAAGTCAATAAAATAACGTGGTCATAATAACAGCATAAGAATGATTGATATTTGGAAATACATGAGCTTTATTTGTAATATCTGTCCCTCACTTGTCCTCCACAATCTCCCTGTAGGTCTTGATGCTCCTGCGCCGGTGTGGGATGACGGGGCCCCCAGTCAGCAGCTGCTCCATCATCTTCCTCTCCTCCTCCTTCTTGATCAGGTCCTGAGAGACGCTCCTCCTCCGGTTCTTCCACCGCGCCAGGTCCTGACAAGACAACAAGAACACACACACCGTTTCAACACCTGCTACGTGTACAATGTTGTCGTTTACTTCATTAGAATTCTGTTTACTAATTTAATAACAATTTGGTACATTTTTTTCTTTTCCTCTCTTTTGTTTTGTCGTTTTATGTTTGGAAAAAAAAATGTCAATGACAATTAAAAGTTAGTACTGTTAATGTTCAAAATTAACAGTGAAAATTGAAGATTTATTATTAAAATCGAGAATATTCTCAACATGACACTAACAGATCCATCATAGTCACAGCTTTTTAACAAATCAAGAAAGAGCAAAGTGAAGGTGTTTGAACATGAAAAACAAGAGCATTTGTTTTAACTGCTAATGTGGATAAAACGTCGTATACTTAACCATAAACTTATTAAAATGTATATATGTTTCTAATTAAAGTATTTTAATAATAAGGATAGATCGATTTTTGCTTTTCCTGGAATATTCATATTGGTATTCAACTTATTCAACTAATTTCTTCAATAACAGGCGTTTTGTTGCTCAAAAATACCTTGAAAAACATGCACTATTACTGTGAGTGGGGTCAGTTTCCATGGAGATACAAGTGTAATGCAATACTCCACCAGAAATGTTCCAAAATGCTCTATTGAAATCATATTCTTTATTAGTCTCTATGAGCTTAAGTCTTCTCTAAACTAATAACTGTGACATTACTGAATTAATTAAAATATATATATTATAAACCAAAAATATTCTGGCTATATATATTGTGCCCGACATATAGGGTTCTTTTTGACATTTTAGTTCAAATTTAGCTAGTCATAAATTGCTTTTCCTTGATCACTTCTATAGACAATTAACATTTGATTGAATTTTGAAGGTTTTATGAACAAAAACAGATTGGTGTTATCTGCATGAACCAATCAGAACACAGGAATATTTTTTTTTGTTTAAAAAGGACATTTCAGATTTAATTTCAAGCAAACTAAATTCTTACTTTAATATATTTTGATCTGTTAGTTTGGTAACTAAATAAAGACTGTTTCAAGCCTAGACAGCCTAGAAACAAATAATAAAATAACTAAAAAACAATAAAAAAATCACATTAACAAAAATAAAAAATAATTCTACATTGCTAGCTGGATAATATTTGATGCTATATTGTTTTAATTAAAGCTAAATATCTCGCCGTTAGAACCCTGTGGATCTAAGAGAGGATGATGTGTTCTGGACTCACGTCCTGCCAGTGGCTCTCGTCCTCCTTCATGTGGTTGTACTGGTTATGCATGAGCTCGTGTCGGGCCTGGCTGTGGGGCGGGAGCAGGGGGTCCTCTCCGTCTCGCATGTCAATCATGCTCACGCTCCTGTTGGAAGACACAGGGCAGAAACCACACTTCAGTTTGCATGGGATTTACGTACGTTCACTTAACATGGACGAGCTCGTGTTACGACAAACGGCATTAAACAAACGAGCAAAGCGATGCAAACTTGCTAAGAAAGCGTTTCAAATTGTGAGTGGCATTATTATACAGGAGTGTTTGAAAAATAATTAGATGCATTAAATTAGTTTTTTTTATTTCGGTTGGGATATAAAAAAAATGCATATTTATTGTGCTTTTATGTTCCATTTATCTTTGCCATTAGACCATATTTGTGCTCAGTAGGGATGTAACAATATCCAAATGATGGAGGCTAATTTATCATAAAGGGTTAGGGTTATAGGGTTGAATTATAATCATTTTTGCCACATTTATAGATAAAATACTATACTAAAATTGGTGCACCGGAATAATCATCATCATTTTAGGCGTATGTTGCTACACTTTAATATCATGATAGCATATCGTTACATTCCTCTATTCACTGTGACAACGCATTACATTTCTAATATGTTAAACATGTGCTTTCTCATGCAAAGCCACACACAGCATTTGAGTTATTGTTAGATGTGATTATTGCATAACACAAGCAGCTACATCGATATGTTTGAGTGGTCAAAGCTGCAACGTCGGAGTCACTTGTTTATAGCAAAATGTTGGTGAGAGACAACTGACACTTATACATGAAACTACAGTTACAATTGCAATTCATATCATAACTAAGACTTGTTACAAACAGGACTGAGCCGAGCAGCGCGGGCAACTTACTGCGGCTCGTCTGCCACAATGTCTGTGCGGCTGAATCTGAACAGAAAAAGAACAATAAAGAGGAGGCCAACAATGACAATATTTGCTTAAATTAAGATGACTTTTAGGTATATTACAGCATGATGAAGTACTGAAGGGTTAAATCAAATTAAACAGTCACAAATTACGGTGTTAATATGTAAGTTTTTAGGTGGAGGGTCCAAAACCTTCTAGTCTCAATGGAGATGTTGTTTTGCCTGGGATGACGGCAAAAAAAAAAGAAAGCAACCAGGTAACTCCACGAAACAGTATTTTTGAAGAGTATTTTTAGGCAATAAAAAATCTTTAACTGAATAAATGAAATAAAGAACGATAAGTTTATACCATATTGTGGAACATTCCGGTGAATAAGGTGAAGGACTTTCCATCAGAACACTTGCATAGTACAATTTGAATGTATAAATCACATACAATTTCAAATTTAAGGCACGCATGCTTCTCATCAAAATGTCAAATAATATAGAATTCTCTAAATACATTAAATACAACTAATCATATGTTCACTTTCCTCCTCATGTAGTTCTGCTGTCACGCTTCAAACCTCAACACAAGGGGGCAGACTTTCCACAGCGGAGGACAAATGAAAGTATGCTGTCATAGAAACAGTTTATTTGAGTCAAGTCTCCCCATCAGGCCTCACAAAGATGATTCTGCAGGATAGATGCACATGGAAGTCATCTCTACAATCTGAAACGTATCCATTAACGCGAGCATGCCTCTTTTATTAGACCCCACAAAGGCGTCAACGTCAAGTGAGTGCAGAGGGCTGAACACAGAGGGGCCCCTGTGGTCTGCGGTGGCCCCCACATGAAGAGCACACGTCTCTACACACACTGCACACAGTAAAGGCCTTTTTACTGTGTGCCTGCTGGCCATATGGGGAGGGATGAGTGCCGAGATACAGTCAGTTGCATTAGCGCTGGTGTTAAGTTTGACATTTTTTGTAGAATTGTGTGTACCAAGCAACAATGGAGAATCTTTTATTTTTATAATTGCGTTGAGAGACATATTCATGCATTGTCCTTCTGTAAAGTGCTTTTGGGAACGTTCACTAGGCCCTTCTAGGTACCATTACAGACATTCTTTTCATGTAATAAAGTCTGTTTTGCCCAAGTACAGATCTGTAAAAGCAGTGTGAAAATGAGACCGCTGTGTGCTTGTGCATTTAATCATATAGTTTTATTCTGTACATTGTTAAAGTTTGGCCTTTGAAAGTTGTGGAAAACTTAAATTGCATCAGATTAAAATGAACTTGTTCATTTTTTCTCATTTTAGCACTTAGTTTATCCTTTAATCATCACAAACTATGAAAAACCACAGCTGTTTTGGCATTGTTTACTTTAGTTCATGTCAATTTTGGTAAATGAAGCTAGAAATTAAATATTGTCTCTTATTATTCGTTGCCAGATGCGATAAACATACTGTATAAACAACAACCTTAGTTGTTGTTTATACAGTATGTCTGTGTTGCCTAGAAATGTCACAATCCATGTTTTTCATTTTGCTCTCCTTTTTAAATGAATGGCTCTATGAGAAGGCTCTATTGCGTTACTTGCTGCCAAAATACACACTGCTCCTTCAAATGTTTGATGAATAAAGACGTGCCATGTTGTATTTCTTTCCAAAAGAGATCGGGATCAAATGTCATCAATCAAATTATATTGGAAAAATCTCCCATCTTTGTTGTTGGTAAGCAGAAACTCCATAAACACTGGCCAAAAGATAGAACGATTAGGTTGATTAGGTTTCCAAGTTTGAATACGTTTAGGATTCTTATTGCCAGGCCTGTGTTTTATATCTTGACATGTTTCGGGTGACATGATGTCACGTGCCTGCTCAGATGGGAGGAAGTGGGAGAACCACATCATGGACTGGGAAAACGCAACGAATAACATCGAAATATGCCTGTGAATCGGGATGAGGGGCATAGCAACTGTCGCACACCTGGGAGACAGTTCTGAAGAAGTCGAACTGCAGATGGAGCAGGACGACAGCACCAGAATCTGTTGAAATCAGCTGAGCGAACATGTCACAGTTACGCCAGTGACAATTTTGAGGACGGCAGCCGAATGCAGCCCAAACATGTCGAAGAACGGCACTAAAATACAGGTCAGCTATAAGAACCCTGAACTAATTAACCAAAACTATATCAAATAGTTAACTAAAGAGCTGCTGGACCACTGTAGTGTCAGAATACATTTGAATAAAGCCTAACTCTAGTTTACTAGTTTTCAAACATGTCCATCAACTTTTACTAAAATATAATAAATATACTAGAATGCTGCAGTGACAAAACACTCCCGATCCCTTTACAGCAGAATCAAGTGCAGGAAAGCAAAAATTAAATTCAAACAAATGTCAATTGAAAGATGGCGGTCTAGCAAATAAAAAAAGAATTGAGCAAACGTAGCGCTGCAGCCTTAACCTTTATCATCCGAGCGGCATTTGCACATTTCATGCAGAGCCAGTCCATCATTCTATAGTTCTTATGTCTCACATTGTTGGAAGACTGCTGCTGTCCGGCCAGGCAGCCGCAGCAGCCGCAGCAGCCGCAGCAGCCGCAGCAGCAGCAGCTCCTTGGGGGTCGTCACTTTCGCTCAGGGCCCTGTTTTTACTGCGCCCTGGTTCAGCCGATGGAGAGGCGGCCAGGGAGGCAGGCACAGACAGGCTGGTGCTGGTGCTGGTGCTGGTGCTGGTGCTGGTGCTGGTGCTGGGGGTGGTGCTGGGGGTGGTGCTGGGGGTGGTGCTGGGGGCGAGCCGGTCCTTTACAGCGACATTGTGGCGTTCAGGCGAGGCGCTAAGTTTAAGTGAGACTGCTGAACGGTTGAAGAGTTCCTCGGAGCAGGAGCGAGCAGGAGAACTGGAGAATGGGTAATAAAGCAGACTACAGATCGTAATCGTATCAAACATGTATTATACTGTAAAAACGACAAAGCGCTTGAAGAGCAAACGTAATGATACAATGTGAATTACTTCTTTCAGTCAACGTTACATTCAAATGCAAACAGATGTTTCACAACTGGATAATGACCAACAGAGATTTTGTAGCATAAAAATCTTTAAATTATTCAAGTTTAATATTTGTTGCATTCTTTTATGTCTACATTGATTCACAAATGAATAATCTCTATCTTGTTTATAGTTAGTTGAAAGATTTAAGTTTTTAAACATTTCCTTTATGGCTGCAAAAATTGATCGACAGCAATAAAAATAATCGTATTTTCATTGTCGTAGTCATTATCTGGACATTACAGATGCTAAAACATATAATACCTTTTTATTACAAAGACAGCGGCATAATTAAATCAAAAAGAATAAAACAATTGTGAATTTCATCAATGAGTCTCAAAATAATCGTTTGAATCGTCGACAAATCAAAGAAAAATAATAAACTGCTCGACTAATTATAATAGTTGTTAGTTACAGCCCAAAAAATCCTTCCATTTTGAGCAAAAGTTTCCAAAAATCAACCAGAAATGATGCAACCCTCTGAACAAAAATGTTTAAAATAGTTTCTTTGTGCTAACAAGCTTCATAACCTCTAATAGCTTTATTGTTCATCTTCACACATCAAACACATTGATCCAAGTTCTACAGAGATTATTCCAAATATCTCCACGTTACACGCTAGAGTGACATTGAAGAACGGGTCAAATGCAGAGGACTTCCCCTTAAATCTGCCACAAAGCTACACTTGCTACCAAAGTCTGTACTGTTGTCAATCAGAATCAGAATCAGAATCAGAAATGAAGCCTGCGTAAATTCAGCCTGGAAGACCTAACTCCATCCATCTACGTCAAGGCCTCCATGGAAGGACCCCTCTCCCCAGCGCCATCATCGCACTCAAGCGGGCGTGGCCTGTCCGTCTGTGAGAGTCGGATCCCTCACTTCACCATGGACTCTCCCAGGTTTCTGCGCTTATCCCAAAGAGGTTATGCAGTTTTTCCTGGCCAAAGGAGGGTGAAAGGTCAGGGGGCGTCTGCATCATGGCCCTCGCACCTGCTCCTCATCCCCAATCAACGCTCTCAAGTTACTCCTCCCCGCTACAATCAGCGCACAGGCGGTCGCATTTAAGCCTCAGGCAGATGGCTCGGCCGCTCAAACCGTACTGCGACCCACCGCCTCCCCAGCTCCTCCTCTGCATTCCCCTCATCCTCTACCTTCTCTCCACATCTACCACCACCAGTCTCCAGGCTCCGGGGGGAGACATCTAATACAAATAGATCATGGAGTGCCCATGATTGCAACGTCTTCCGCCGGGGTCTGAGCGCCAAATAACTCACGAATAAAGCTGCTAAACAGTCCATTCTCGTGGTCTCTTTGTCTCTCCAGGGTGAATTACTTTTATTCATCCCCAAGAAGAAATTCCGTTCTTACAGACAATTCCACGAAGGTTCAGCAAATTTTGGTGCAAGAAGGTATTTTCAGATGGACTATTTTATTCATGAGTTTTGCAGGTCAGACAGAGGAATGGATGCAATACAATAACAATAAACCTTTCCTATGCTTCTGGCAACAAAAAAGTGCCAAGAGTCCAGACCTGGAAAAAGCAAGCTGTGCTCCATCAAAGACAATAATAATAAGTCTTTTCCTGGGACAATTCACAAATCTGTGAGAAATTCCTTCACTGCGGCTGACGACCAAATCAATCCACAAAAAACAGCACTATGGAAACATCAATAAAATATAATTATTCAATGTAGCAGCCAAAATGCAAGATTGACAGAGGCCTAACTATGAAATAAATGGAGCATTGACAATAGAACACGTCATTTAAGAACGCCACAATTATTCAACAGGATTTTTACACAACTTTAAACGTGAGACAAAAAACTCATAGAATTGTATAATATTTAATAACTCATGACCGCACTTTAAAATGATACAGGCTAAAAGTGGTTTGCTAACAAAGCTAGCACACCTAGCATTAGCCGTTTCCTGTGTAGAATAAAGACTCACTTTATTGCACATCTAACTCAAACCGTCTTATTATTATTATTATTATTTTGTAAAAACTAACCAACCACAAATACTCTTCTGAACACATGTATAGAAACTTAATTATTTTTTCATTGATTAGATAAATTAGTTTTGCCAACACTACAGAAGATTACGTTATAGATGAATCGCTCCCTTTTCTATAAATAAACAAATAAAGGTAACGCTTTATAATAATTAGGCTCTATAAAGCATGAACAAAGACATAATTCATAATGAACAGTGAATAACATGAATAGTTTGTTAAAAATGATTAATGCTGAGTAATGACTTAATCAAGGGTTATGGTAATAATTAAATAGAACGAAAGACTGAATCATTCATTAAAAACAATTTGATCATTATTAATAGTTCATGCTTTAATTAAGACTAATTAAAGTAGTTTTTATAAAGCGGATTGTTTTTCTTCTTTAAAACTAAAACTAACTAACAAAGTGCTATGATTTTTTAACAAAGCGGTTTCTGAATTTACTAGTAGAAGTATAGACCTTGTATCCGAGGCGACGGTCAGGTGAATGAGGGGGGTCAGGTGAACGAGGGGGCTCTGGATGTGAGGAGGGGGCACACTGCTTGCTCTGGCCCAGCTCTGCTCATCCTCTCTGGGGCTGTCGCTGAGCCGCTCCTCCCTGGTCTGGAGCTGAGGTTTAGGGGGCAGGACGGGGGAAACGCAGGGGCTGGTTCTGAAGGAGAGCGCTAAACTAGGCTGCTCATACGGACTATGAAGTATGAATATGAGGCAATGGAATGTTAGTATATGGGAGGTAAGGATGGTCAAAAAAGAAAAATAGAACATGTAAATAGCTCTTATACAGTAAATGAACATGGGTTATTAACAATGTAAAACTTGAAAAATATGAAATATGGAATGGATTTAAAGCTACTTTTTCCAGTCATATTAAATGTTTTCCTTTTTTGGACCTTCTGGAAGTACATTTTCTATATATTTTTCCCATAGACTTTTGAAAATGAGTGTAAAGGTTTAGTAGGGCTGAACAATTTAGGAAACATATATACCAGTAATTGAGTGATTTCTGACAACTATTTGATTCAAAAGTTCAGGAGCATCAACATTTGAGAGACTGAAATCTGAATTGAGAAAAAAAAAGAAAAACAAGAAGAAACCTCCATGTTTTTTGGAGGTTTCTTCTATAAAACACCCAAAGATGTTTCTGAGTTACATTTCTGAATAGCTCCCAGCATGTTTTCCAACTATATTTTTGAAAAGTCTTTAATCAATGGGAAATTGACAAATTTACATATTTTTTTTTTTACATTTTACGGTTTAGTTTGTGTTTTTCTCTTGTGTTATGAAAAGCGCTATACAATTGTTATGTATTATTAATATTATCATCAATGAAAATATGTGTTACATTTTCAACATAAGTTAAGCCACCACAAGCTTCACATTCTACAAATGTTTGCTATTATAGTAAAACGTGGTCCATGATCATACATCCTGGTCTACATAAGGTTGCATATCAGTTCAATCTAACTCCAACTAAACGACTGCTACAGAATATTTCTAATTCTCCCTGGGATTAACAAAGTTTTCTTGATTCTTAATTTGCTGTAATTTATACAATCACAGTGCAACTATTGTATTTCCCTGATCCTTGACAATCCTCAGGAACAGATTTCAAACTCATGCAGAGGAGCCAAGAGTGTTGAGAGCCCAAGCAGAATGACCTCTGACCTCTTAGAGTAAATCTGCTGTGTTTTGTCCCTGCACAGTATATTTCACACATTGTCTTCTGTCAGTGTGGACTAACATCTGGGCTCCATCAGAGCCTCCCCGGGTGAATGCCTGAGTGAGCGGAAGCAACAAAGCAAAGGATTTACTCCATAACACTGTCCGTCTGCACAATGAACGACTGCAGGGAATCCACAGCTGACGTCTACGCCTGCTTTACAGTGTCAGTGGAACTCAACAGGGCAAAATGGAGATCGCTCTTATAAAAATACATTGTATGGTTTAAGAGTCACTGTTATCTGAGGCCGATACCGGAGGTTGTTGATTTTTGTGCTGTGAATTAAACATGACTTGAATATTTATTGGGTTTACCATATGATATTAAACCATCACAGCCCCTAACAACTACCTGCACTGCCCCTTCACCCACAGGAGAGCTCCTTTAGGGACAGGCTGCCGTCTCTTCCATCCTCCATGGACAGGCTCTGGAAAGGGTTTGTCCCATAGGCCGTACGTCTGCACAACAGATCCCTTTAAATATATGTTTTGTATCTATGATGCATTATACAACTATAGGAAGTAAGCTAACTATGCCTCCTCAGAAGTATTTAAACCAGTCCGAATTCCAGAGTGAAATTGATCATCAAAAAGGAAAAAAAGCAGCCCAAAGACAAATCCAGAGAGTAAAATGTTCAGTCAGGCACATGTCCCCCTATGTCCCATTTGTCCCAGTGTTTGTTAAATATATCCATATTTAAATTCAGTCAAAGAGTAAGTTTTTCCATATCATTGCAGTTATTTCAGTCCAGTGCTTGATGGTCAGCTCTTTAATGATCTTTCAGTATTTAAACCCAACTTATGACCCAACTTAACAACCATGTGGAAAGACAAATCCCGTGGTCATGGAAAAGATGTCAGTGTGTTTGAGAAGGGTCAAATCATTGTTATCGAGCAGAGAAAACATCTAAGTCCCAATAAGAATAAGGTGGCCTGTGCGTCTCACCTGAGCGGCCGCTCGCCCCCGACAGGCGAGGTGGCCGTGCTCCAGCTCTTGCGGCTGCTGTCGCTGCTGTCGCTCCTCTTCTTGCGCAGGGGCAGGGGCACGTAGCCGCTCTGGTTGCTCTTGTTGGGGAGGTACTGGTTGAATGGCATGGCGGCTTTGGGTTCGCTCACAGAGGTCCGGCGCGCCAACATGTCGTCTTTACGCACGTCCGGCATCCTCCTGTGGAAAGGGCCGTCCGACTCTGAGTCACTGCCGCGGCCTGAGGAAGAGCGAAGACAAGTTGGACCCAAAGTCATGCAGTGCGATGCTTTCAATATAACAGGGCAAAATGAAAGGAAAACAATGTTAGATTCCAGGAAGGGGATCCAATCAACACTAACGAAGCTTAATTATCCACGTCACAATGGGAAGATCATTTTATACCTCTTTACGGTCACTTTCACCGTCTTAGGGGGGCTATTGCTTTACACATTTTTACATACCAGAATATTTTTCAGTATTTGCAAAAGTAAATTGCTAATGCTAACGCTAATGCTAACGCTAATTCCTGCCTAGTAAGGTGTTCCTTGGATACGTGAGCTATGGCGTCAGGCCATATGTTGCACCGGCCCTGCGTTGCTTTAAGTGCCAGCGCTTTGGGCACGGCTGCCAAGCAACGACATCAGTGGGAATATCAAAGCCTAAAGAATGAAGCCTAAAAGATAAAGCTGTGGCGGAAGCGCCGAACATCAAAGAAGGAGAGGAAGATGAAGAAGAGTCAGCCCTGGAATTAACCCGCTCGGACTCTGAAAAATGAAGTCTAAAGAATAAAGTCTGACGGTAATGTAACACTTGGATACTAACCGCCATAAAAAACCTTGGAACAAAGTACCGCCATAAAACAACAACTGTGAGGAGACCTTGCTCAACACCCGGTCTGGAGAGACGGGAGATGGCGGAGGAGAGTGGATCGGGGATGGAAGACATTCTGGACGGCGTGGAGGAGCAGCCTTTTCTGCCTGCACGTGCCCGGAAACGTAAAAAGTCCCTTAGCTCGTCCGAGGGTTCTGGGAATGAGCAGCAGGATGAGGCTGAAGCTATTGACATCCGGGGTGAGAGCAGATACTGTAAGGTGATCATAAAGCTTGCACAGGATAGTGCATCCTTTAAGGAGTGGAATTCAGTGGCATTGTCAAAGAGCCTAACTGTAGCTGTGGGAGTGATCAAGAGTGCGAGTGTCCTTAGAGATGGCTCGCTGCTGGTCGTGTGCAAGGACGCGGCTCAGCAACGGAAGGCGATTGGAACTAAACGTCTGGGTGGAAAGGACATTCTTGTGTCTGATGCTGAAAGAAACACGGTCAGAGGAGTTATCGTAGGTGTCCCTACGGCGACGTCTGTGGATGAAGTTAAGGAGAATTTGACTGGAGTTACGGTGGTGGACGCTAGGCGTTTGAAGGTGACCCGGTTTGGGGTAAGATGTGACAGCTTGTCGGTAATGGTAACACTTGAAGGGAGGTGCCTGCCTAGTAAGGTGTTCATTGGGTACATGTGCTATAGCGTCAGGCCATATGTTCCGCCGCCCCTGCGTTGCTTTAAGTGCCAGCGCTTTGGGCATATTGCAGCGGTCTGTAGAGGGAAGCAAAGATGTGGTAAATGTGCAGGAGATCATGAGTATGGGAAGTGTGACGTGGGTGCAAAACTGAAGTGCTGTAACTGTGGGGAAGAACATAGCTCTGCCTACGGGGGATGCAGGTTTAGCAAAAGAGCTGCTGAGGTGCAGAAAATAAAGGTCTCTCAAGATATATCCTATGCAGATGCAGTCAAGAAAGTTTCAAGTAACGAGTTTAGAGTAAATACAGAGAGAGGAGCCAGCGCTGCTCCCAGCCAGGACGAAATGAGAAAGGCCAGCGTGGCTCCCAAGGGGTGTGAGGGTTTCAGGAGTGGAGGTCCCAAGTGTGCAGGTTCCAGAATTAATGAGAATACCCTGGTTGTGGATAGAGAGGATTTTGTACTCTTTATGGTGGATGTTGTAAACTGTGCTGCTCAGACTCAAAGCAGAACTGAAAGGATCAGGATCATTGCTAAAGCTGCAGGGAGATTCCTTGGAACAAAGGAGCTTGATTGGGCAGATATAGAAAACAGGCTAAAGGCGCTAAATGGGAGTCGGAGTGATGGGGGTCTGCTTTTGGGGAGTCAGAGTGATCAGAGTGACGAGATGGGGGTGGGGGTGGTCTCCTGTCCTCGTCCAGTCTCGTAGACGCACGGCTACCAAGCAGCGACATCAGTGGAAATATTAAAGCCTATAGAATGAAGCCTAAAGAATAAAGCTGTACGGTGGAAGCACCGAACGTCAAAGAAGGAGAGGAAGATGAAGAAGAGTCTCCCTGGAATAAAGCCGGTTGTTGTCTGAAACAACAACAACTATTCTAGTCACAAAGACATATCATGACCTCATGGGCTTTGTAACACCAAAGCAATGGAAGGAGTACTTTTACGGACTACGACAGTCTGAGGACTACGAAAAGTCTGAGGAATAAAGTCTGGCGGTAATGCAACACTTGGATGCCAACCGCCATAAAACAACAACAACAACAACAACAACAGCCATAAAAAACAACAACAACAACAACAACAACAACAACAACAACAGCTCATTTTTGTTATAATCTGAATTCTGTCATAGATTTGAGCACAGAGAACTCCTCCATGGATGTAACGGATCATGTTTACATGAGGAGGAGCCAGTGAGGAATCGTACAAAGAATCTGACTGAATCTGTCTGTGAAGCACAGACGGTTTTACTTTGCACTCGTCTGAATCAACCTCATGAACATCTAACAGAAAACGTGGTTCCTGAAAATACTGCCAAAATAACAAATGTGCCAGTTTCTAAAGTAAATAAGAACATTTTGGGTCATCAAAAATCATGGGAAAAAGGTCTCAAAACATAAAAGGAGGAAATATCAACGAAGGCTCAAACGTTCAGAGTCTGATTTTGCAAAAGCGGAAAAGAACAAACCGAAGAAGAGTGACCTGACATACAAGGATGTACAGAAAGTACAAAGTACCATGAAAGAAGATACAAAAATGACTCCAAATTTTGAAAATTTGAATAATATTCCTATTATTCCTATTCTTCATGTTCATACTCGGGCATTTATCTTATGTTTTGTATACATTGAAGCGATGTATATACTCAAATGATATAATTGTATAATGAACGAAAGCGTGTATTCTTAGAAATGCAAGAGCTAAATGTATGTACACATTATACATGAATGTAGGTTTTACACAAGTATAACGTGTGGTAGTACTTTTTACCAAGAATACAGACACATTATCTAGTTAAGAGTGATCTTTTATTCCCTAACCCCAACTCTGAGTAGTTACTGAGCCTATTTGTTCATTATTTTCCTCCTTTTCAGTAGCATTTTCTCCATAATATTATAAATGAAAACAGAGTTGAGCTAACTTGATCAAGGAGGGACGGGATAATATTTTTATGACACTAAAAACAGATTTGACCTTTACAAAAACAATTATACAAAGAGTAAATGTCAAGCCCCAATGATTAAAAAGACATACTTATTTGTTTATGAAAATTAACTCAACATTATATAAAAGAGTGTATTCACGCATAGGATATTGGTTTAGTGTCACAATATACCTAAATAAATAACATGTATCATATCATATCCTTCATATCATATTGTCATTTGCTTTCTGGAAACATAAACTAGTGTGTGCTGATTATCCTGGCAGTTGAGAAGGGTAGGCAGACAGAGATTGCAGCTAATTGCGAACGCTAATGCTGACTGTCAAGGCTCTGCAGAACCTAAAAAAACATGACTGAAAAAGGCTGTGAGGAGTGGAAAAAAGGGAATAACTATCACTTATATTTTCTTAAACAAGTTAGTACAAATATTTTAGATGCCACCATCAAATATTTGGTCTAGCGTCAAATATATAGCCAATAATGTTGTTATTGCATATAAAATACAAGATTTAGGCCATATTTCCCTTTCCTGTAATGTAGACTAAACAGACACTCGCGTAACAATGTCCAAAACCAAGAGCCATGTTGAACGACAGACAAGGCAACAAAACAGCCTTAAAAGCATTAAAATAACACACATTCCATAGACCAACGCAACAAGATAATAACTTGATTTCATGGAACGAGTCATAAATCAGGTGTGGATTTACATTAGGGGGGCGGTGCGGAGTAAATACTAGCCTACAACATGGAAGAATTCACTGGGGAGTCTATCAAATCTTTAAAACGTAGACGGCAACAGCTGGTTCTGCCAAAGTGCATGTCTCAAGGACTTTCCTCGTCGTGGGTCTTAAATTCCACGGCAACACGCTCCCCTTTCACCAGACGCATTGATACGCTTCATGTTGTGTACAATTTTCAAACATCAATGATCTTCAAGCTCCATTTTGGTCCTTATTTCTTTTTTTTTCTTGGTTTTCGTCAAGGTCTTTAAAAATTCCTTTGGAAGATGGACCGCACATGTGCTACTGGAATTCCCCCGTTCCTTCCTGGGCACTCCATATAAATCCATTGAGTTTATGTCCGGACTGGGTTCTGTTTCCAGGCTCTAAACCTTTACTTAGAAATAAACGTAAAGATGCAATGGAACATTTGAACTTGAGCAAGTGGAAAAGATTGGACAAAATTAAAGGTACAGAATGATTTTTAAACACATGAATAGAAAACATGAATGAGTGTACCAGCGCATACGGGAGTGGTGATGTAAAATGTTACAGAAATTGACTGTAAGAGGTGTAAAAGAGGGATACAAATGAAAGGTGGTGCAGAGTTTTTGAAGCAGTATTTTACGGTACACGTCATAGAGTAGTAGACCCTTTCTATATAATCTTTTGTATTTTGCTCTATTCTTATTCGCACAATCCCAAAACAGGACATGAACAGGGCCAAAACTCAGGACTAAACTAGGTTCAAACTAGGATAAGTGTGATTCTACAGTAAAAAAAACAACAACGCTATCAATAAGGCTATGTATTTTGATAATTGTAATAATTACTTTACAAACCCTGCAACACATGCAAAAAGACAGTGACATTGTTTGAATCAATATGTAAAGAAAAGATCATCAATAGACTTTCTTTGTATTCTCAATATTTCAATCTTTGGTTAAAAATGTCTCAGGGTACAATAAAAATAATCATTTGAATAAAAAAAATAATCGCTGACTAGTGGACTACTAATACTAATATTATAATAATAACATAATAACTTATTTGGTTATAAAGATAAGAAAAAAGCAATTGTAAGGGTCAGCGATTTGGAAAAACACATGCAGTTTAATATTAAAGGAAGAATAGAGGCTTGAGCATAAACCATGATTTTTACAATATTTGAATTTAACAACTATTACCTGGCAAAGCGCTATTCCAAACAAAGGTACATATTTAACAGATAATGAGCTGCAGAAACCACATGAACGGTCTCATTTCCAGGAGCTATTCTAGGGAAGATATTGTGAAATTGAATTGATAAAATGTGATAAATATTCCCATTGAGCATTAATAAATTGACTGGACAGAAATCTAACGGCAACAGATATGATTTCATGTGTGCGAGGAGCGTACTGACCAAAACAAGGCCATATGTTCGTAAGAAATCCTTCCAAACTGTAGTCCAGGGGCAGCTCTGTCTAAATATACTCGGTATGTGTTTGATATGACTCTCTCTGGTTTTGGCCCGGAGCCGGCAGTGGGGCGTGGTCCAGGATCATCTGGAAAACTGAGAGGAGAGCTTTTCTATGGGCTCATTTATCAACATCGCATCCATCAGCAAAACTTGGACCAAACAAAAGAGCAATGTCGATATCAAGTTTCTTTCTCAGCTTGGATTAAACTGGTCTTCTGTCTCCTAATTGCGGGTCGGTGAAGTCGGGAGGCTAAAGCAGAAGAGTGAAAGAGCTTGTTCAAAGGTCGGGGCGGGACGGTCCAGTTGGCGATGTGCATGTTTGTAAATGGAGGCTTTTGTTCTGGCATTATGGAGATGGACTGATAAAGGTATTGTTGTGAGGAATTCTATCACCTCTCCGGACTGTTCCACCAGAGGCTCATGTGAACGCCAATATTGTATTAAAAAAGACAGGAAATATCAAGTGACATTAGGTCCTTTGAGATTTACATTACGAAAACAAATGTCTATTCTATTCTTCTTCAATGTTCTTTCTTTTATTTTGTATCATAAAAACAAAACAGAGAGTGAAAAAACTAAATGAAAAAACAAAGAATGAACCATATACCAAATAAAACATTAAAAAGTGAGTCAGGCACATGCCCCCCATGTAACTGTAGCCAAAAGTACATTCCACAGGTACACTATCGTTTTCATTTGCCATTTTTGGTTGTTGTTTTATGTCCAAGATTTTATGTTCATTTGTTGAACAAAATGTCTGTTTTCTTTTTCTCAATTTTCTTTTTTTAAATGTTCATATAACAAAGAAACAAACAAAACAGGACAAGACAAAAAGAATAAACTATAACATATGTACATCCCATTTGTCCTGGTGTCTGGTAAATTTGTCCATACTTAAGTTCAAAGTGAAATTTTACCATTTTGTAAATATCCAAAGTTTGGCTCTGTCCCCCTCTACTCTACAGGTATCCATCAATCCACTGTTGGTGGTTCATGTCCTTTATAAATGGAATATCAACATTGAACAAAATGTGCTCATTAGTCACACAATTTAATTGTTTCTCATTTTCACTTTTGAAGAATAAACTCTACTCTACAGTGTTGATAATGAATAACTTTTTCCTCTGATTGATTAGACTCTGCTCTCTCTTCTGAAGGAGCAAGACCAAGAATTAGAGATAGTGATGGGGAAAAGAATAGATTGACTGTAAATGTGACTGATCAGAAACAGAGTTAGATGAGTGTAAAGTCTTTTGGAGTTTACAGATTCTAGAAATACATGAGCCTGGCAAGTGTTGATACAGCCATCGTCTTGTAAAGTAGTTCTCTTAATGTCTATTTGGTTGTTCATCTCTGTTTTTACAGGCACTGTCCTGTAGCGTGCGTGTTTGTCATGTTCTGATATCAGCTTGTGTTTGGTAAATGCACTGTGAGACCAGCGTCTGCTGCAGAAAATGGACAGTTGTTTGGATTGTTTTTGGCTGTACAGTGCATGACTGTTATGAATGATTTGACTACTCTTTGAGCTGGATCTGGTGCTTTGCAGGCAAAATATAGCTTGTTTTGTTTTTTTTACTTGGAGAGGCAAGAGTGGGTGTATTTTTTGAAATTCTGTTTGCAATTTAGTACTTTATGGTACCGTAATCATCATCAGTCAATAATACACATTTTTGAATAATCTTGCAACTCTACTACTATTCTACTAACCCTAACCCCCCAATCCTGACCCAAACTACCAACAGTTTGTCATTTGGCATCATAAATCATTTTGGTTAAACTTTGGTTTTACGTAATTAACCAACAGAACACTATAACTCTTTATACTATAAACCATCATATTTAAAGTGCTAGAAAACATTGCACACATTTGCCAATAAGTTTCTTCATGACTTGTTTACATCAGTGTGTCTACTGTAATCATCACTGAGGTGTTTGGTTTCCATTACTTCAAATCAGTCAACTCTGTTTTCACCTCATTGTACAAACAAACCCAAGTGTCTTAATCTGCCTCTAGCTGCTGTCAGTCAATTCCATCAACACTGGCTTAAAACAGGCACGCCGCTGTTAGCTGAGGATGCTTGGTTTGCACAGAGCTCCTTTTGTGTGGAAATCCCCATTGAAAGAATACCACAAAATGACTATGATGCAAGATTCAGCAAGTGACAAAGTAGAGATGGCGTCATGCAGTACTTCAGTTAATATCTGCAGCGCTTTGACAACCTGCTATATGGAAATAAGTTCTATCAGAGCAATAGGAAAGGTGTGGAAAATCTGATGAAACACGTGATGCTAGCTTGTAGGAATTGTGGTTTGCAGACTGTGATGACAAAATAGTTTGTTAGGTTTGTTGCATGTTTTGTTATGAATGAAACAGTGAGACTTAAAATGCATGTGTTTCTGCAGAAGACTTAAGACTGAATAAGAGAATAAGAGAAGAGAACATAAGAGAATAAAAGGGCCCTGTTCTTTAAATGTAGCTTTGTGTTGTATTAAAAGCATGTTGTAAATCTGAAAAGGAGCTTGAAGTAGTGTAATAACAAGTATTGACTGTATTAAATTCAGTGCTATTATGCAATTAACCAATGAATACAGGTATGAAAAACTTGGTTAGCACTAGAGAGGGTATGATATCGATTTTTTGGATGGGCAGTGTAGTAAAAAAATGCAACACAAGAGCTGATTAAAAAACCAAACATGTGAATGACAATCTGCTGCTTGTTACAGTGAAGCATTGCTATGAAGAGGCGGGGCTTATCAGTTCTGCAGTTTTGAACAGGAAGTCAAAGGACCCGTTTCTATTACTGAGCTGTTTTAGATCAATATTGTGCTTTTACAGTGACAGCATTTTATATTATATTCTACTTATGTTAGTTCAATACAAAGTACCCGAAAAAGCATAGTATGAAGAACAAGTCTATATGTAATATTGTTATAGATATGTGTTTCCCACATGTGAGAGCACAGATATGGTGTATTCTGTGTGACAGGCTCTGGGCAGTGTCCTCTACAGCAGTAGCACTGTCCACAATGTGCCTCCTTCATCTGCATCATGTAACACACACCACACTGTCACAGAAGTGCATGTGTCTGCTAAGCTCTCATTTTAACCGTCATATTTTAGACTGGGAATGAAATAGTGCTGTGGGACAGAGAAGTCTTTGATGGAAAGCAAACTATCAGAAATCATTGAGGTATGTTTTGGGGCACATTATGTTCTGTATTATGTAAGATAAACATCCAAAGAGGCTCATTAATGACTATACAAAACTATGATCATACATTCATATTCATAGTAAAGTGCATAAGAAGCTAGTTTCCAACAAACTGTACACACAGACTATGTAGTTATTGGTACAGAAAAGAAACAAAACTATCCCAAAGGCTGGCTACAATAAACACTGAAAACCTTCCATTTTGCAAATTGCTGTAATGTCTGCCACATCAATAATTTTATACAATCAAAATAAAAACTTACAAATCTGTTGAGGTCAGTCTGCTCTTCTTCCAGTTTAGTCCAAGGTCGAATCCATTTAGTGTTTTTGATTTGGTCCAAGTTGAGTCCAAGTTTAATCCTCGTTTTGATGTGGTGTGTGTGGAAGTCATGAGTATCCCGCAAATGTGAATGGACTGTAAAATGACCTTCTTATCTTCAACAAGACTTATGCTAATTGCATTGCTATATATACTATGGGCCACCTCTAATTATTTCACCTGAACCCCATGAGTAGAACATAATCATTAGTGTGCGTGTGAGGGCCGTACCATCGCTGTTGGCGCGGGGGCCCAGGGCGTCAGGGGACGGCGTGTGTCTGGAGCGAGAGCCGAGGGAGTCCAGACTGTCGAGTGAGTCCTCTCGGCCGTGTGCAGGAGGAGAGAGAGAGTCACTGCGCTCCGAGTCCCAGCTATCGATGTAGCCACTGTCCCTGATGCTGCGTCCGGGGCTGTCCGCCTCCTCCGCCTCCTGGACAAACAGCATTCTCCATGTAAAATGGGGCTAAGAAAATAAAAAATACACTTGTAGAGGATGATTGAGTATTGACGTGACATTCATTTTTGCATTATTACATATGCCTTTCTAAATAATATTTTTCTACCTCAAAAATTCAACTCAATAGTGTGCAAAATATCCATAAAGTACACTTAGTTTTAGAAATAAGTTGTGCTTCATTTCTTCCTGTGTTGTGACTTTTCTTCAAACTTGTGAGTAACTTGTGTCAGGGAATGTTAATAATGGTAATGTTGGTAAAAAGATAAGTACCGTACTTTTTGGACATGCATCACGACTGTGTACCATCTTTCTGTGTAAATATCTCGTATTACAACGTAACACTCACTCGCTAAGCACAAGCTCAGGAGCAGATGAACCAGATGTGAAGACACAGACACAGGTAAGTCAGCTCACACAGAGTCATCAAGGACAGAGGGGACAAGAGGGACAAGAGGGACAGAGGGGACAGTAGGGACGGCTGGGATGTGTTTTCTGTTTGTTAAGCTTCAAAATGCATTACGTTTTATTACAATCCAACTCATATTACTCATACTCTGAGAAATGAGTCTGATTGGGTCCGCTGCGCTGCGGGTGCGCTGCGAGACCCCCGGTTCAAAAGACAACTGGCGTACAAAACCGGCGTTATACATATAGTACATATAGTACCGTTAGTATATGTATAAATATCTCACGTTTCAACATGGACGACTGCGGTTTATTGACAGGTGCGGCCTGTACATGCACAATTTCTATTTTATTTGTAAATCTTATTCAGGAGCGCTGTATAGCCCGGGTATATACACATTCTACTTTAAATGTATACAATATATTACAAGATTAATGCTGTAATCAAATACCTACAATTAAAATCATTACAAGAAAGAAAGGCCTTACACCTCCAAACATCAAGTACACAAACAACATAAATTCAACTCTGTTCTTTGGATTATGGGTGTTGACATTTTTCTCTCAGATTCTTTAACTGTGGGACAGAGTTCAAAGCCACATCTTCTCTGCCTTATGTTTGTTCATTTCCTTCAGACAAAAAAGACTTTCAAATGGAAGTCGAAACATTTTGATCTCTAAAAAAGGGCGTCCAGTTGACTACTTTTGGGGGCCTTTCCTTCCACAGTTAAATTTGCACATACATTGGACTGTATTCCTTTAGGCTTCCCTCTCCAAACAGACCAAACAGGAATCCAAAGTCCTTCCTCCTCAGGCCATACTTTCACCCTATCTACTCAAATCTCCTTTAAACTCTACATACTCTACCATTCATAACTCCATTCATAAAAAGCTCCCTGTATAAGCCCTAGGAAAACAACCCCATATATATAGTGAGATTCATTTTCTGCTACTTTGACCACATTGACCCTCTGTCTTCTGTCTGTGGTTAGAACACATGTTTATAACGAATACAAGGTGGAGTAGGGCCCTTTCCTGTCTGCAGAATAGCTTCCTGATCTTTACCGTTCTTATGCAACTAAGTCCTTGAAATATTGTTTTGACTCCAGCTCTGCTACAATGGGATTTCTCTGTGCTTTTTACCTCCACCCAAACCAACCTGCAATGGCTTTTGTCACACTATCCACACAGTATTTGTATATTCAGCTTTTGGTTTCAACATTCCAACATCTGGGGATGGATTTTTGTTTTTGCTGAGCAGGCAGTAAAATCAGATTAATATCATAGAGGTGATATCATGGTTAGACTGGTTGCCATGGATAGTGTTTGTGTGCGTTGGAGGCCGGCCAATGCTGACTACCACGTTTTTGTACAGTACTGTCTAAATGGGTAGAACAAAGCAGGGACGACAGGAGCATGTGCTAAACACTGCGGGAATCAATCAAAAAAACACTCTGGGTACATATATGAAGCACAAATAGCAATGTAAGAAGGTTAAAAGCTCAGAAAAGTCGATTTTGCATGTTATGGGACCTTTAAGAACTTTTAGTGTCTTGTGCATGTATATTGGTTAATACTAGTGACGTCGGAATCCTTACAAATATTAGTAACCCTGTGTTGTAGTTTTGAAGACTTACTGGCTACTTAACTACTTAAGGCAAGGCAAGTTTATTTGTGGAGCGCAATCTGTACTCAGAGTAATTCAAAGTGCTTTACAGAACAGGAAAAATGTATTCATAATCTCTTTTTTTGAAAGTACAGATTGGAATATTTTAAATTTGGACATATTTTACTGTGGGTTTCTGCTCACACACCTGCCCAGTGTTGTGTGGACAGAACACCTGCAATCTAAGGGTTGGTACCGTTCCATTCATTGGCTTCGATGCATTTTCAATGGGAGAATTAGTGTTAGCCGACAAACATCCAAAAACCAGCCCTGTTTTGGCGGCTGACAACCACTCGACCACACGTGAGTAACACCAGAACATTCTTAGAACACATCATCACGTACAGCACCGTTTAGTTTATTGACTTTGCTATCTGTAACTAAATTAATGCTACAACAGTTTGACAAGGAGATTTGTGTTTGCCTGGACGTTAGAGAACAATAATTTGTCTTCACAGCACTATCTACGTTACATCTATGTTTTTATTTGTCTGTCCTATTAAACTGAACGGGATATAATGTTGGCTGAATGTCATTTTGTAGACGTGAGCCCACCTTTTGCATCTGTGACAGCAGGCCTTCAAACCCTGCCAGGTCCAGCGTAGGCCCGTTGTAGGAGGTACAGCAGTTGGCAGCTCGACCCAGCCAGTAGATAGTGATCAGAACCTACAAGCACAATAAACAATGCTTTCAGGATTGGACCAATGAAATAAACTTGCAAAAACAAAGCTGAACAGTAACATATTAAGTTGGCAGTAGTACTGACTTTCATTCTGGGCTTAAGTTACCTTGCTTACAAACATTTAATTATTGTATTAGTTTGTAAATATCATCTTATATACCATAACCTTTGCCTGAGGGTTTCTCAAAAGCATAAATCACATGTCTCATTAGTACCGGTAGTTGTATTGTCGGAAAGTTGCCACACAATACAAGTGTTTTTCCTTTCCCCTTCTGCAACATTCAATACTCCATGCTTCCCTGCCTACTCTAATCAATCCACTACTGGGAAGGGACATGTTGGCATTAGGATCCTGAACAAATAAGACAAGAAGTGGCCATTGTTGGGTCCCCATGCTCCGACTAGGGCACTCTGTTCTCTCCACACTGTGATTGATGATACTGCATACAAAACCAGGTCAAAATCATTTTATTCGAGCACATACTCCAAGGCAATAAGACGCTAGATTAGAATATACCAAAATAACTCTGCTATTTCACACATTTTTAAATAGAGGTTGAAAATAAATATTGTGACTCAAGTAATTTGTGAATGCTTGTTAGACCACACTTTGTACATTGTACTTTATAGTGGCAAGACAAAAAGAGCCTTGTAACAGACATGGTTAATGTTAGTTAAAGGTGTTCCATGTAAGTTTTCTGGTGGGTGGTACGTAACATGCTTGTTTCTATGGAGATTATTACTGCTTTACCTGGAATGTTCCACAGTTTGACATTACACTTGTAGGATATTGCCATGGAGACAAGCAGGCGACACCATAGACATTTATAGATGCTGTTGCTTAAACTTGATCACGTGGCTGAGTTACATCAAAATGAACATTTCTTTACATATAAATGAAGGGTGATCCCTATATACAAGTACATTTATCTGCTCTCCTCACAAGTAACATCTACAAGTTGTTTAGTGTCACAGGATTCTTCCACAAGCACATTTTAACATATCTGGTAACTCATTAACTCAGATGCCATGCTAATCATCATCTAAATTAAAACATAAAATGATTTGTCTCTGTTTCAGGTTAGATCTGTGGAGAGGTAACCCCAGTAAGAATGCATGTTCTAACATACATTTTACTCAATTAATCAACACTTTCTCCATTTATCACCATATTATTGTCCTTCTGGATCAGTTCCATGTTAACTCTATTCTTCAGACTGACAACAGCAGATCAGAGTGTTAGGAACTACACCTTCAAGAGCTGCAAAACCTGTTCTTCTACATTTACAGAGTCTGTGTCACCAGGGACGGCTGTGATAGAGCTCAGATTAATGCTTATTTCAGACTTCACCTCTCAGAACAAAGCTTAATTCACAGTTATTAAATAATAGATTGTATTTATACAGTAGCATTTAGTATATAGAAGGTAAACTATATGTTGTGTGCTGAATTACTGTTGATTATGTGCAGACAAAATAACTATGAATAATATTCAGATATGTATATATTTTTAAAATAAAAATTGGCTCTACTTTCCATTTTAGAAAAGTACATGATCTCATTCTATAAACCACCAATTTATTAACTGATGGCTATTTAAACTGTTGGCTGTAAGTAAGACAATTAAGTAAGTCTTGCTGTGTTGTTAATTCTCTTATCAATTAAAGGTGTAACAAGCGCGTCTCCATAGAGATATGATTACTTGCAGGGAAGACGTATGTGTTATAACAACGCCAGAAAATTGCCAGGACTACAACTCGTTTCTTTGGTTACGAGCTTGATTTCCTGCATTATACTGTGCAGTTAAGTTCCATTTTAATTCAATTCAAATGATGATAAAGTGATCATCTCTCTGAATACAGAGGGACAAATGCCAGGTCAAGTGTGAACAGAGCAAACCCTGAAATGTGTGTTAATCGGGGGTCACGAGTGTCGTGGCAATCTGCACACGGCAATTTACTGGCAACTATGTGTGAATGGAGCTGAATGAATGATGATGAATATCTAGCAACAACAACAAGTAACAAAATATTACATTATTGAGTGGGCAAAAATCCTCTAACTATCACCAATAAAACAGGACACTGAATACAAGACCATTCTTCCAACCTATTTAACGATTAGATCTTTTTCACAGCCATGTAAAGTGGGTCAGTACTCTACACATGGAAGTCCAGTCTCTGCTGCTACTACGATGTCCCTCTTTCATCGACAGATCTGCTTCTATGACACACACGACCACAACAAACAAACCCACCGAACAGCCATGCATCCGACTTTGACAAAGCTTCCCTAACACCTAAGCTATGTTGCATTAAGTAACATGCAGAGTCTGTGCACCGACCAGTTTTTGAAGTTGAGAAAACAAAAAAAACAAATGCCTCTTTGTTTGAATGACCTAAGCTTAAGGGCATGAGTGTACTACAAACACAATGCAAAAAAAAGAATTCCCATGCAGGCACCCATAGCTTTGAATTTCTAAACCAAAACCGCAAATATACAATGTTAGCATTTTCTCTGCACGCAAAAGCTATACAGCGTTAGCATATTTCAACTCATTCCTCCAATATGTGATCATTTAGCAAGATCACCATAGTTACCACATCAGCAGATTCTTCAAGGTGCAGTCTCCCTTGAAATTGCTGCAGGAAAAGGATGCTAAAGGCAAGCTAACCCAAAGCTAGCCATGAAGTGCAAAGCAAAAACAGTGTAAAAGAAGTTGCATGCTAATTTGGCACTGCTGCTTAGTCTACAGTGGTAACGGTTGTAGAGGAAATGAGCTAGAGCTAGTGTAGTGTGTTCCATCAGCCGGTACAGCAGCATCAGTGAGAGAGAGAGTGAGGAAGAGGAGGAGGAACAGGGCTGGAACTGCAGAGTGGGCCGGGCTAGTCGCTGGTCCACTTCTGAGAGGAGGAATGGGTCAGTAAAGGACGTTCAATCTATGGAGTGAAACCAGAAATGACATTAAACGGGTAATACGGCGTTAAGTAGATACTAAGCCTGAATCATTCTTAATAAACTATTACTAAACTTATTGTTCATTGATAATTATGAAGTGGCACCACATATTTTCCGTAAACAAGAATTCAAGCCATTATTGTGCAACTGTTTCTTTTTAAGCATGATTGTATGTTGTAGAAAGTAAATGGACAGTTTCAACACCATCCATATTCATAATAACATAAGTCTTAAGTTCACAAAGATAGAAGCTATACTTAATTTCTGGCCATGAAAGAATAAACGCTTTTCATATTTTGGTAAAGTCCTATCTTTTTTTTGCTTTAATAATAAGTCATGTCTTTGTTCATGCTTACTAAGGTTGTTAAAAGTGTATATACTGTAAAGTGTTACCTAAATTACCCAATCGTTTCTTAAGAACAGACCCCCGTTTTTATCCTGGCTTGATAGTTTGGGCTGCACTCTGCTAAGCTTCTTCAAAAAGCCTTAAAAAAGATAATGAGATTGTACAAAAAAATGAACATGCCTACTACAGTATTAAAAGTATGCATTTATTCATTTTGCTCACTGTTTAGTCGTAAAATGTCCCTTAATCTCTCTATATAAAGCTATAAAGCTCTTAAATATTCACCAAACAAAAGCCTCTTTGAATAATTGTTATAAATACAGTATGACTAAATATTCCACCACAATCATATAGCATACCGTCTATTATAAAGTTAAGTTTCGGTTGTAATTTTTATTGTAATATGTGTGTTGAAACCTTGCTCACGTGAGGTAAATAACGTGGCAGCAGCGCGTCAACACAGTAGACAAACAAAAGGCTGTGACACTCCACACGCAATCTGTGCCATAAGTGCCATAAATGCTCTGTGGACAACACTTGTTTATGAAAGCATCAGTGGGAAGCATTGCAAAACCCTTCTTATGCCTATAGTAGGACCTTTTTCTAAATCTAAAATGAGAAAACATTAAAATACAAATTTAAAGCAGAAGTGCAAAAAAATAGGCCGCGTGGAAAAGAATCAAAGTGGAAAAAACATAGTTTGGCAGCGTGTGACAGACAAAGGTGGAAAGAGGAGGAGCGTTATAGTGAAAAACTGCGATATAATAATAGCTTCCGTGCTAGCCTACATTTAGATTTATCACAGGGCAACCCAAAAGCTGTACTTACATTCTTGAGTTTTCGGCTGCAGTCGCTTCCCCTGTAGGACACAAGAGTGGAGGTGAACGGTCAGGAAATAGGTTTGTAAATGTGTAAAATCCTACTTGAATTTTTGCAGGGAAAAACTTCATACGAGATACAATGCATGTGACACCAATGATAGCACAAAAGGCTGGGTTCTTGTGATATCATAACATTTTAAACAGCTCAGAATTATGGGGTAGAATTAGCTGTTTAAGTGTCAGAATGCAGGTATTTTGTCAAGGTTTATGGATATCTCTAATGTCTGATCTGTAAATATGAGCCTCTCCTCATGAAACATAAACTGGCAAAAGGTCTCTGTCAACACAAATCAAGTAAGGGTGGTTTACTTACGCACAATCAAGGCAAAAATGAGCAGAATTCACAAACACAAGGGACTTTTAAAGAAGACTTTTCTCTATCTTCAAAAAAATGAAAACAAATCTTACGCCAACACCAACAACATTTTCCCTCAGCATTAGGTTTATCCAAAAAATACCCTACAGCCGAGTCACCATAGTAACACTCCAACTACAAATGAAATTCTGGATAACCATTTAATAAAATCAATAAATAAAACTAGTTTGCTGTCACAAAAACAATTTTACACAAGAATTAAATACAGTCAACAACCGTTTATTTTTTATATCCTATTCCTAGGTCACATACATAATACAAAATATGCCATTTCAAGATCAAAAATAGATAAATCGATAGAACAAATATGCCCTGTCACACAATTGTGCGACAGCAAGGAATTCTGGAGTGTCGTCCATCATACTTCACCTATATCAAGTCAAACACTTTACAGTTTAACAACCTCCTTTTAATTATTTTTATTGGTTTGTATTCCGTGTGTTGTGTTTTTAGGAATGAGGCACAAAACGCACTAGAACACTCTTGACCCGACTTGTTAAACTTCCTTCCACTGCCCCGGGTCGTGCCTCTCTCTCTGACACACAGATGGTGCAGCAGTGGCTTTAACATGACAGCTCTTCAGTGTGATGAGTTAGTGAGTCCCCAGGCTGAGGTGAGAGTGGCTGGAGGGGCCGCTATGTAAACGGGCCCTCATCCTCCTCTCTTTCCCTCTTTCCCATTCTCTCTCTCTCTCTCTCTCTCTCTCTCTCTCTCTCTGTCAGACTGAATAAACACACAGCTCTTTCCACTGTGGACAGCAGCAGCACAAACTGACAGATATGACAGATTCCACCTGTATTAGATCATATTCAGGGGGCGAGAGAATGGAAAGCTGTCAGATCATCAAATGAGGATCTTTCATACTCTTATTAACACTTATTAATACAAGATTTACAACGCTAACATTGATGTGATTGATCTAAATAAGCATTGTTAGTTAAATTCTAAGTATTGACACATTTGAAATCAGTTGTTCTAATTCATTGTGACGATATTGCTATAAAATAATCAAGATTACTTCTAGAAAAACACAAACGGACTTCTATGTATATTATTTATATTTGTAATCAGAGTTGTCATCATCGATTCCAGCCTTGGAAGTGATTGAAATCAGCTAAAATGTGAAAAAGCCAGTATCACATCCCCAGTCAGCTTCAATAGAATCAAAACTATAAAATTGAGGAACTTTGTAGGTAAAAAAGTACTTTTACTGGCAACTTTAAACATTGAATTGCAAGTGGAACATGTAGCTTACAATTGATGGCATTTATTTATTGCCAAAAAAATAACAAAATAACAAACCAATAAATATATATTCTCCATGGTGATTATTTTATGTCATTTTGTTGAACCTTCCAGGCAAAACAATAACGTCTCCATTGAAAAAGAAAGTTTTGGATAATCCACATAAAATTATACACTGTGCACCTTGTGAACCTTGACTCGAAAAAACCTGTAAGTAAACTAATAAGTCTGAGCAAACACAAAACATGTTCCTTCCTCCCCCCATCAGGAGCAGTAGATGTTTGTTGCCTTAGTTCACAGTGTCCCAGAAGCCACCTCAGGTCGAAGGCCGTCATGTGGATGAATGAGCACCTGTCTGAAGCCTGCAGAGGGAGAGGTCCCACCAGAGGAGCGTCCCACCAGAGGAGCGTCCCAAACAGCTCTTACATAAGCACCCCAAATAGTACAGAACAATGAGGCCAATGTTTCCTCTCTGATAACTCTCAAGCAAGGGACCAAAATTAGATCCATCTTTCATGTCGGTTACACACCCCATTTCCACTTTATCGGGCATTTTACCAAAGGTTTTTTATAATACTTTTAAAAATGATGAATGCATGAAATGGATCATAAATAATTTAACATCAGCTGAAGTGTTAGGGCAGTTAGTGACAGGCAGTCACAAACAAATGAACAGTTCTTAACACATTTTTGCTCACACTATTGCAAATCACTTAACTATTGCTATAAATATTAGAATGATTGAGAAGAGAAAATACTTTTTATGTAATAAAGTAAAATCTGTTTTGCACTAATTCAGACATATATTGCAAAAGGGTCAAAATGTGTCCATTGTGCGCTGTCTGCATATAGTTCTAGAGTGTTTTTTCTCCATGAAGCAGGCGATGCGCTGTTAGCATGCTAGTTGTTAGCTTTACTGTGATGGCAAAACTCCCTCAGGCTCTGAAAAGGGCTAAGAAAGTACTTGCAGTGCATATATAAGATGATAGAAATACCTTTGAAAAGTGAGCTATATTAAAGGTTGAATGGACGATTTTTTTTGGCCCAAATCTGAATCTTATTTCCTCGTGGCGTGGACTAACGATTAGTCCTGCCAAGTATCAATCATAAAACGCGCCTACCGCTCACCTGCAGCCGCGTGCGGCTCGTCCCCACGTTTCCGCGTGTCTAAGTGCATTAATCTATCATAATATAGTTCCCTCAGTGTACGGGGCAAAATGAAGACGGAGAAAGACAGTTTGAGCTGACTCAGAAGAAGACGGAAATCTACGGGAGACGAGAGATGCGATCTGTCGCGCTAATAAACAAACGCACGTGTGTGTTGTATCAGTCGCACGGGGGGAGTGGCATGAGCACGGGGGAGTGGCATGTGCACGTGGGAGTGGAATGTGCACGGGGGAGTGGCATGTGCTCGGGGGGAGTGGCATGAGCACGGGGGAGTGGCATGTGCACGGGGGAGTGGCATGTGCACGGGGGAGTGGCATGTGCACGGGGGAGTGGCATGTGCACCGGGGCATGTGCACGGGGGAGGGGCATGTGCACGGGGGAGTGGCAGGTGCACGGGGGAGTGGCATGTGCACGGGGGTGGGGCATGTGCACGGGGGAGTGGCATGTGCACGGGGGAGTGGCATGTGCACGGGGGCATGTGCACGGAGGAGGGGCATGTGCACGGGGGAGTGGCATGTGCACGGGGGAGTGGCATGTGCACGGGGGAGTGGCATGTGCACGGGGGAGTGGCATGTGCACCGGGGCATGTGCACGGGGGAGGGGCATGTGCACGGGGGAGTGGCATGTGCACGGGGGAGTGGCATGTGCACGGGGGAGGGGCATGTGCACGGGGGAGTGGCATGTGCACGGGGGAGTGGCATGTGCACGGGGGCATGTGCACGGGGGAGGGGCATGTGCACGGGGGAGTGGCATGAGCACGGGGGCATGTGCACGGGGGAGTGGCATGAGCACGGGGGAGTGGCATGTGCACGGGGGAGGGGCATGTGCACGGGGGATAGGCATGTGCACGGGGGAGTGGCATGTGCACGGGGGAGTGGCATGAGCACGGGGGCATGTGCACGGGGGAGTGGCATGAGCACGGGGGAGTGGCATGTGCACGGGGGAGGGGCATGTGCACGGGGGATAGGCATGTGCACGGGGGAGTGGCATGTGCACGGGGGAGTGGCATGAGCACGGGGGCATGTGCACGGGGGAGTGGCATGAGCACGGGGGAGTGGCATGTGCACGGGGGAGTGGCATGTGCACGGGGGAGTGGCATGTGCACGGGGGAGTGGCATGTGCACGGGGGAGTGGCATGAGCACGGGGGAGTGGCATGAGCACGGGGGCATGTGCACGGGGGAGTGGCATGAGCACGGGGGAGTGGCATGTGCACGGGGGAGTGGCATGAGCACGGGGGAGTGGCATGAGCACGGGGGAGTTCTCAAATCGCCGAAAAATCGTCCATTGCGCCTTTAATGGAAATGAATAACTAGAAAAAAATGATTAATTCTGTTTTTCGCATATTCAAGGCTGTAAAAATTAGATCTTTTTTTAGATATAGTTACTTAAATGTTTCTGATCTTACTTTTTGGTGGTGTAATTTGTTGACATTGGATAGCTTGTCTGTCTGATCACTAAAGGAAGAATCAATGCTTTTCTCATATTTATCAGTTATTGTCATTTACATTGAACCAGTCCATGAATCTCCTCTGGTTCTTGATCTCACCTCAGTGATTCTTCGGTGAAAGCTCACATTTTATGCAGAGCAAACATTTGGCGTCACTTCTGCAGATCTGATCTTGCAGGAGGCAAAACAAACCAGTCTGTTTAAACATCCTGCAGCTCTGGCTCAGGCACGTGGATGAGCCCAATGTCCCATCATCCTCACTGTCATGACAGCTCTGATCCTTCTGCTGCTGGAAACATCTCCACTGAATCACAACTTTAATATATATAAACTCCACTTTGTTATAATGGTGTTCCCTCAGTTTTTTGATTGTTTCATGCATGTTTGAGTAATCCTGCATTGTCCTGGATTCAAAGTTTGAGTGCACTGAAAATATCTGTTTTCACCTACCCCCTATCCTGACCCAGCAGACAGCTGCTTAGGGCCCTAAGGCCACTAGAGGGCCCCCAATAGTGCATATATTTGTGTTGCAGGTAATGTTGACAATGTTTTAGTCGAAAGTATAATATAGTGCTCAGGTGTTTACAGTTCAAATCACTCTAAAACATGTTTATTTCTTGTAGCTAATTATCTGCTGCCCACATTTGTTTCCAGAGTGGGGTTGACACAGTGCAAGAGCTTCTTTCCTTAGGGTGAGTCGAGGCCACGGATCTGAACAAACCTGGATACGGCATTGCCATCTTAAACTGGTACCTTTAGGACTAGTGGTCAGTTCATTGGTACTGCAGCATATACAAATATTCTGGTTTTGTGTGATTAGTATAGGTTTTATGGCCCAAGTATTTACTGTAAACAATTCTGGTTACATTTTTTTAAAGATTCACAGTTATTATTTAAAGTCTTAAAAAGATAATCAAGTGAACTAGTTTTTAAACTCTCAGCTTATTCCTCACTTTCCTGACACATTCGAATTATTCCCTATAATAATTTTATGAATGCTTTTCACAACCTTCAAAGACCAGAGCCGATGGCCGTCACGCTAAAGCTAACAACAATTAGGATGCTAACAGTGCATTCCTGCTTCTCGCATGATATAAAACGCAATGTTATTGGATGCAGACAGCACATAACAGACCCATTTTGACCCATTTTGACCAAAGAGCTGCTTTTACACTGTATCTGTACTAGAGCCACTTTAATGATTGAATAAAAGTATTGCAGATGCAATCAGAATGATTTCCCAATATGGTTTAACCCTAACATCCAATAAACAAACCCTTCTGCCACTGCAGAGGAAACCCACCCACACCCCCTCACGATACCAACTAGTCACATTCAATATCAACTGTTACCAAGCAACAAAGTGGTAGTGGAGTGGAGTGTGAGAGGCGAGGCCTGGACAGAGCTCTGTTGTGTTGGACAAATATGCCATTGTTGCTCTAAGGACTCAGCCCAGAATAAACTTCCATTCACTTGGATTCATTTGTATTGGCAGCGAAATGCACTGATTGTCTAGAGCAGAGAATGACAAGGTTGTCACTCACTGGCACAAGCTTATGTAGAGACAATGACACAAGACATGACTTGTCATTGATAATTAAATTAAATATCAAAATAAACAGTCGATGTTTAGAAAACCATCATTATTGTAACTAGCCTACTACTACGTACATTCTTAATTGTTATTGTTCAATGACAACGGCAATAAACCTTTTCTGATTCTAAGTGTAGAAAATTAACTGGCAGGAAAAAAATGAATAAAAATACTACCAAGTAACTACAAAATAATACCAAGAATAAATAGTTTCCGACATCGTTCATGGCAAAACTACATTTTGTTACAACTATGTAATACTTTTCACAACATGAAGGTACTGTACTTTAATCTGGGGTACCCAGTGGTACATTGTCAATATTCATAAGAATGTATTTTAAAACAGCCTTTTTCAGACAGTGAAGTGGTACTGGGCTGGACCACCCAAGTGCAGCCAATCAGAGCACTGCTTTCAGCTCTTACTTCCGGTTTGACAAGACAGAAAATACTTTATGCAGGCAGCTGTCTCATTTTGTCACAAAATGCTGCAAAATAAAAAGAGGGGTACCTAGGTTTTTCTGTAGTCAACAGTTTTATGTCTATATTTTGATATTCACACAAATAGAGATTAAAAACAAACAGCTTGAAATAGCATTTTTACCGTTGCATCTGCATTAATGTGAATATTACAAATACGAGATGTTGATTCTGTATTCTCCACCATCTGAAGTTATTTAGATTCCTTAATGACTGCATCTCCTCCTCGACTCTTAACCACAAACACAAACATGAGCGTAGAGCTAATCTTACTTGTGAGTTGGTGGAGTTGTGTCCTGTAGGTCTCCAGGGTCAAAGAGCTGAGATCCTTTCAGGCCTAAGTCCTCACAGCCACACAGGAACACATTCAGGTTGTCCTACAAACACAAAACACATTGAGTTTGAACTACAACTACATCAGCATTTGATCCTTGATAAAATTAGACTCATTCACTCGATTAAGGATTAGTGCTAAGATTGGGGCTATAGCCTTGATCTCATTAATTCAGTTCAAGCCAATAAAGAGGTGATAGTGTTGACTAAGAATAAATGCAACAGGTCAAAATAGTAAGCACATGATTATACTCTAAGTACACAGATTAATCAGGGTAAGTAAGATTTCAAGTGAACAATATAGCTTGTGTCATTGTGGTGCTGTATTTACAAGAAAATATCAACCTGTCGTACATGCAAGACATTATGCTTTTGAAATGTTTTGGGCATTTATAAAAAATAAATACAATTAAAACTTTTAATTTACTGCTTTTTGTATCAGCAGTGCAAATTCTGTAAGCAAATAAAATATTGAATAAAATCAAGCCTTGATCAAATCCACTCAACCTCAGTTCAGAACAAATAAATAAGTAACAAAATACATTTTAAAATGTATCTGGGTAAAACAATGCTCTTGAATCACCATAGCAACGTGTAACTTTTAAAAAAAAATGTTTATGTTTTTATTTCTGTTTTGAGCATTCATAAAAAATAAATTAAAAAGATTTCTAAAACCTAACTATTTGCAAAAAAAATGATTTTAATTTCTCAGTGGTGTGTGTAATTTACTTTACCACTTATTTATGTACATGTTCAAATCAGAGAAATCTGTTTCTGCTAATAAACTTCATAAACATCAGACATTGCTCTAGATTGGCCATCAACATATTCTTTGCTGCTATGGAAAACCACAAGTGTATTATCTATGAAAATTTCTGATTGCCAAAATTAGCACTGATTACAACAACCCCACAATCTCTTTAGTTATTGCGTAATTCAGTAAACACCCACAACCTAAAATGTTGCAATAGAAACCTGTTATTTAAATCTACAGCTCCCTCTACATTCATCCAAAAAACCTGCTAGAAAATGACTGTACCTGGTCTTCAGCAGCTTCAAAACTCTCCACTTTCTCTACAGACTGTTAAAAGACAATATTTCTTTATATATTCCTCAGCGATCCACCTGTTTTGCCCCTGCCCGTTCGCTGGTGCTTCTGCCCTCCTCCTCTGCTCTCTCTGCTCTGAGCTGGTCTTTGTCAGATGGAACTTGAGCCGAGGTGCGCTCCTGTTCCCAGCCTCCTTCTGCTCCGCTCGCCTTTTCTCTCGCTCTTTCTCTCTGGCTGGTTCACATGGAGTCGTTCCTATTCTCGCTCGCACTCTGGGTGTCACCGTTTCCTCTCCACCCAGATTGCCGCGGCCGTACTATCTCTCTCTCACACCGAAAACAGAACACTGTGAGCTTAAGTACACAAAAAGAAGAGAGGTATTGCCTCCTAAACCACTCGATTCCAGAGAGATTCTCAAGAGTTTGTTAAGTCACAAATATTGTGAAAACTCATCTCACTGGACAGGTTTTATTGTGCTTTATCCATAGTTTTATTTGTATGTGGTTCTGTCAGGGTTTTCAAATTGATTCTCAAACATTTCCCCTTTTAAATAAAATAAAACCAACAGACTCACATGTTGTTAAAAGCCTGTTGGCAAACCTGGACAGCACCTGACACGTGCAATAGCATTCTGGTGCAAACATGTCTATGGTTGTGAGCCAACTCTTTGTGTACTTTATGTGTGTGGGAGTAATTAAAGCTACTGAAGCTCTATGCTCTTGGGTGTTTTGGTACTTTAAGTTTGAGTACAATAACCAAAACATCATTGTTCTCATGATCATCTGGAAGAACAGCTTCTAGTCTTTTTGGGGCACTCCCTCTCTCCCCCAGAGATCCACCAACACAAGTTTAGCTCACACACTCGTCTTCACAACACTGTACTGTCCCCCACGTGACTCCAGGGACTGTGGATACACCTACAGCAAGATTGGGTGCACTGGACTGAATACAGAGGACACAGACGTCCACACAAAGGACAAATAGGACATTGCATATATCAGGGCAGTTTTCTTTAAACTGCTGATAACTCTTTGACGTTCTCTGGACAAGTTCCTCAAACAAAATGTACTTTTTGTCATTCTCAGATGGTGAGCAAGAGCCTAAATATCTCTACATTCACCATTTTGAAAGAAATATTCAAAACAAAAATCCAAATGTGTTGAACTTTCTCATTAAGTGTTTGGGATTGGGTCCACAAACTTGTCATATTAATATTATGGTCTAAAGTCCTTTCAAATAACAATTCAATATTGGCACCACTTTCGTTGTTTGTGTACACTGACAGAGAAGACGTTAGAACTTTGTGTCACTTTTTGTTTCATCCGGACAGGTCCAATAATTATAGCAATATCAACCATAAACCAGGACAACAAATCTACAATCTGACAGTTAAAAATGGATTTCTGTCTCCAACTCATTGTAAACTATAGGAATACTAGACACATCTTAGTCTCCTTGTTCCCAGACTCTTTTGGATAATTTAAGTGCTACAATTTTCTTCATTTTGAAAATAATTAAGTTTAGCAATAGCAGATTTTTCTCAGTTCAGTTATTTGATATTTATGAGGTGAATTTGATAGTGATATATAAAAAACAAACTGTACTGCAGCTCCATGTATGAATCATAATGCTTTTACCCCAGTGCTGCTCTTTAATGGAGGAATGTGGTCCCATAGACCAAAAATCCTCCCTTTTATCTATAAACAACCTGGAGTAAACATTGGCATTCCAAAATCACACTTTGCAATGCTGATTGTCATAAACATTTGCTAAAAACTTGGAGAATGTGGAGAATCTTTTGGGCTGCATGGTAAAGTAAACAAGATGGATTGGATTTTGCTCAAAGCTCATACATCATTTTATTTTTGTATTATTTTTTGCCCAGTTTCTTGTTTTTTTTTAAATGTTGTACAAGCACAGCTCCTCGTGACTTTTGTATTAATTTATTTAGATGTTATAAAGGGATAAAATATCATACTGAATATAATCTTATTGAATCAGAGCAAAAAATGCGAGGTTTCCCTGTTATATAATCATCTCAAAATTCTTGGTTTTAATGAGCCATAATCTTTCCATTAGGCATTTGATATAATCTGAAATGCTTTGAATCCAACCTCACCACATTCCTCTGTATAAAAACAACTTTCTTATTCTTCAAAGCTGATGTTATGGTTCTGATAATATGTCGCTGACACATTCCTCTCACCAGCCTCACAAACAACACAGATGAATTACTCTTGTTCAACTTGATCTCAAAGTGTTAAGTTTGCACACTGTAAAACCTTGGCATACCAGAAGACCAGGAGACCAACCACTTACACAACAGACTCGACTCACACTGCAAGGCTTGTTTTGCCATTAACCAGGGCCGTAATGCAGGGGAGGGGGCACGGGACGAGTGAAGCGGTGCCTGGGATTGTTTGCAGTTGCCAAAATGTTCAAGTTAAATATATTTTAAGTGTGAAAAGGGGGCCCTTATCTTAAAATCTATAAAGTTATTTATCATTTATTTATTGTCTGAAGAAAGCACCATGACTCTTATCTTCCCTTTGAAATTGCATGTAGAGCTTGCAAGAGATTTTAAGATATGCTAAGCCAGATTGATGTGTAGCACTCTGAATTAAGTTCTATCCATTTATCAAACTGGAAGCCTAACCCTAACCCATGAACATTTAAATCTGATTGGTCAAAGCGTTTTAACAGTGGAATGAGCCAAGAAATCAAAGTTTTGTTAAATCCGGATTAAAGCACAGATGTCATTCCATCCACAAATGCACAAAGCGGTTTGTTTGGGCGCCTCCCCTTTTGGCGTCCACCCAAACCACAATGCAGCTCTGTGATTGGTCTGAACCACTGTTGGTTCAGGGCCCAACGGCAAACAGGATGGATTCTCAAGAGATTGTGATCTCACTAAATTGTGAGAATTCATCTGGATCAGGTCCAACTCATGTGGTTTGCGTTTACAGAAAATAATGAATATAGATAATTAAACCAATACATAAAATGTGCTTTTTTTTAAAACTTAAGTTTACAGCTATTTTGCTCACTTTTGGATAACACCATTTGCCTGCTTAACACATACTGTACATTTTCCTTAAAATCTGTAATTTATGATGTACGATCCCAACCAATAAATACCGGTAATAAAATTCTTTAAAACAGAATAAATAGTACTCAATGTTGGCCATTGTACTTTTTGGGAGCCTGGAGACAAGTTGTGTCCTATGCATCTGCACAGCCTAATCAAGTCAGAAAACGACACTGCCGTTTGCACCGAAAACAGGAAGAGGAAGCAGGGAGTTGCCTGTAGTGTTTTATTACAATCCAGATAACAACAAATGCCTTGTTTATGCATTCTCACCTCCTTAATTGCTGCCATGGTGATGCTCAACAACACCAACTCCATGAAGGATATGACAAAATTATGCAACTTACAGCTTTGAAAGGGCTGTATTGTACGTCAAGAAGTGCATGTACTTTTATTGCTTTTACATGTTTCCTCATTATATAAGAGTCAAGAGTCAAACAAACTTGCTGCGGTGACTCACTGCCCCTGCGGGCCAATTAGCAGCGGTCACTTCTTGTTTTGTAGTGGACAAACCCAGTCAAAATAACTTCAAACCAATTACAGCCGGTCTATGGGGTCCATGTTGTGTAAGGCAGATCAACATTTAAAACGGGTTATGCTTCAGCAACACATAATGTGTCCCTTGTAATTATTCCCAATGACTTGTCAACATTTGCAGCATTTTCAATCATGCTTTAAAATGACACGCTAAGACATGTAAGCATTTAAAGTTCTTGTAGTACAACATTCTCCCCATTGCATTTCAAGTTATAGGGTATTTCATATTATGCTTGATTCTGTCTATATACTGTACTTCTACTTACATTTATTTTTCACATTTTAAATCTTGTATGATTGTAAAAATTGGCTAAATGATTTTGAATGAATATCAGGTTTGCACAGACAACACTTGGATTGACGTTCTTTGCTAGCCACAATTTAAAATGCTGGTAGCATGATCTTGTGGGCATTTTATAGGCTTATACGTCATTTAGTTGATTAATTCCTTTATTATTTAGGATGATTAGTATTTATATGGACCACAGCAGAAAGGAGAATGCTTGTTATAGTGACTGGACGGTTTAATCTGCCTTTTTACTGATTTAATACTCATTTCTTTAGCTAACTACAGCCCTATTTTTTTCATATTACCACCAGTACCATATTTATGTCCGTCTGTGAGAGTCGGATCTCTCCTTCACTGGAACTCCTCCAGGTTTCTACGCTTTTTTCCCAAAGAGGTTTTTTTGTAGTTTTTCCTGGCCGAGAAGGAGAGTCTAAGGACAGAGGACTCTGGGACATCGTCCCTCGCCACCACAGACATTGTTGATTCATTTCTCCCTGTGGCCCTCAGAGGCAACTGTTGTTGTGATTTTGGGCCTTACAAAAATAAATTGATTTGATTTGATTTATTAAACAATTACATTTTGTATTAATCTAGTTTTTGTGAGAATACTTCTACGATAATATGCAATACAATATAGGGCAGCGTGTCAACTTCTCACCTTTAGTTTTGTGGGGAATCCTAATGAGTAAAATCCTCCAACATAATATCATGTTCATGGTTTAAAGTTAAAATAGGGGTTAATTTAGACTGAGGTTAATGTTTAGGATACGCTTAGGCAAGTTAATGTTAGAATCAGTCTCCAGGAAAGGAATGAAATAAGTTAAATTATGTTTTATTTAAGTTGTATGTACAAGTGAGATGAAATGCAACGGAAAAAAAGCTTGTCAGACAGCTCTAGTGACACCCTAAGATAAGTCTATTTTCCTACCCTGCCCATTCTTCCTATAGTCAGATAGAACAAGCCTGTGAGCCCTGCATTACCTTGACTCCCTGAATCCTGTCCGGAACTCCTCCTTAACCCCTGCCTTAAAGCCCAATCCTTCACATCAGTCTGTCCGCTCTGCACAACATCAACCAAATATCAAATTCAACATTGTTACATAAAAGTGAGAAGGGGCCTGAGAAGTTCACTGCCGGAGGAAAAGTCTGTGTTTACATGTAAGCCTGAGGTTCTGAAAGGCTGCTTCATTCACATCAGTGTCTTAATTTGTCATGAAAGAGCTCCAGTGTAAATCACTTGAAATGGTTTGCATAAGACATTTTATAAGCAGGATGTGGATGCAGCCAGCGGGACACGGCCTTTCCTTTGATGGAGAATGCTTTATAGAATAACGGTTTATTTAGCCGTGTTTTGATACAGGAGAAGCTGGAGTTTTATTTCACTTGTATAATAAAAACGTGCAGGACGTGTTGTCATAAATGGCTCCTGTCCTGACTGGCTGTTTGGCCCCTGGAGACTGAAACTGAGAATTGGAATCAGTCGGTTCGGTGAAATCAAAGCCTGTTGTCAATAGAAGGAGCAGACAAAGAAGCACGAGTGAAAACTTTTTGTATATTGTCTGAATGGAAGAGGGTTGATAGTGGCACAGTGCATCTGGAATCTTGTCTGGAATGCAGCAAAATTAGAGTAGTTTGACTATAATGTTGCTGTTAGGTAAAAGTATGAAGCGAATACTGTAAATGTAGCTGTTGAAACTCATTATAACTAAGGACTGGACCAGTGCGTTCCAAACTTGTCACACAAAGTTCCACCTCAGAAAAAACATTTAGCCTCGAGTAGCACCAGATCTAAACAAGATCAATATCCAAAGTGACGTGACACATTCGTTGCTACTGCCATCTTGATGACAAAAGCCTCAAGCTGAAATGTGGGCTGCATCTCATAACAAAGGATTACTCTTCTGTAACCATCCATCCATAAAGTCCTCGTTTGTCCAGAAATGTGTCACTGTGGCCAGGGGGGGACCAGTGGACTTACAGAAATCACTCCAGACTGAGCGCTGAGCTGTTTAACAAGCCTGATTTCCAACTGTCCGGGTGTTATATTTGTTGTATGCTTTGAGGGCTTGTTCAATGCAGAGGGCTTGTGGACGAGGAAGCTTGGATGTAAATGTCCACGAAAGTTTTAACTCTTTTTCATGACTATCTAACAGCGGAGATGGACAACTGCCCGTGGTGAGGTCTTCAAAATAGAGGTGAAAACAAATAAGTGACGTGACTGAAACCCATTATTCCCAGGTCTGAAATAGGACTAAACAAACTCAAACTAAGAGACAAATGTACATACACATGACTCTGGGTCTGCATACTACCAGAACAAGCTCAGTTTGAAAAGCACAGAGAGAGACAATACAAATAAAATACCAATTTGGAGCAGATGACCTGCAGGGAAGACAAAAGATAGGTGCACAAATGTGACTTCTAACGACCTGGCCAGATGAGGCGTCACTGAGGAGCTGGCGAGGAGCAGAGGAGCATGGAAAAGTGCTACAGGAAACATCAAACCTCAAATAAGGACCAAAAGGTTATTCAAAACAAAAAGAAATCTGTGCAAAAACAGAGACTAAGGCCCCAGATGTCCTTCTCCTTAATTGTTCCATGTAGAGCAGTGACAACACATCTCAAAGCTTGGTTCATGCGTCTAATTATTTACCCCAGACTGTCAACTGTAATTAGAAACGCTATAACCATGTGATAAAGTGAACTCACCAGAGCAGCTACGGGAGTCGGAAGTCTGTTGATCTTCTTCACCAAGCCAGGTTTAATGGAACTCAGCAGCCTGACAAAACACAAGGAACATACTGTCACTTATGAATTCAAACTGGTTACCGTCATCAAAACTAAGAAAGCTACTTAGAGGCAAAATGGACTTGGGAGTGTGAGAAAAACCTGTGCAATGACTAAACTCACTGCATGCCTGTGTCTGCATAGTTCACACACAAACAGTACACACACAACACACATGGAATAACTGGGATTCACGTCAAAGCAAAATTCATAGGCAAGATTGGAGCTCTTCTTTTGAAAGGAGTAAAACAACAACAACAACAACAACAACAACGACTGACTGACTACATAAATGATATAGAATGGGCCTATGCTTCTCATTCACTAAGTTTACAAGCACAAGTCACTCAAGAGTACGCTCTGGGGAAGTTCAGGGACGTCTAGTCATTTAGCATTAGCAACAAGACGTTGTAGCTAGTAAAAACGTCTAACAAACATCAGAACGACACTTTTAGCAAACACAGATAAGCAACTGTGGTATTCCGAGAGTCGTTTAGCTTTAGCCCTTCTTGTCCATAGCGGCTAAAGCAGACTAAACCATCATGTCTATAAAAGTCAACAACAACACCTGGGACAAGCTAAATATGAGGCACGTAGGGTCGTTGATAGGCAGAGACTTGAAGTTAGCAAAAATACAGGTTTATTTATACATTGTCAATAAATTAGTTTCTAGATGGACAGTAAAGTTGGCATAAATTAAGCACAATTCATGGTTAGACGCTCGTGTCATTCACAAACAGATGATGGACCGGAACAGTAACAGAACGGTCAGGTAAAGCTCCATGGTCAGTGCACACTAGCAGCTCCATGGTCAGTGCACACTAGCAGCTCCATGGTCAGTGCACACTAGCTCCATGGTCAGTGCACACTAGCTCCATGGTCAGTGCACACTAGCTCCATGGTCAGTGCACACTAGCAGCTCCATGGTCAGTGCACACTAGCTCCATGGTCAGTGCACACTAGCAGCTCCATGGTCAGTGCACACTAGCTCCATGGTCAGTGTACACTAGCTCCATGGTCAGTGCACACTAGCTCCATGGTCAGTGGACACTAGCTCCATGGTCAGTGGTCAGTGCACACTAGCTCCATGGTCAGTGCACACTAGCTCCATGGTCAGTGCACACTAGCTCAATGGTCAGGGCACACTAGCTCCATGGTCAGCGGACACTAGCTCCATGGTCAGTGCACACTAGCTCCATGGTCAGTGCACACTAGCTCCATGGTCAGTGGACACTAGCTCCATGGTCAGTGGTCAGTGCACACTAGCTCCATGGTCAGTGCACACTAGCTCCATGGTCAGTGCACACTAGCTCAATGGTCAGGGCACACTAACTCCATGGTCAGCGGACACTAGCTCCATGGTCAGTGCACACTAGCTCCATGGTCAGTGCACACTAGCTCCATGGTCAGTTCACACTAGCTCCATGGTCAGTGCACACTAGCTCCATGGTCAGTGCACTCTAGCTCCATGGTCAGTGCACACTAGCTCCATGGTCAGTGCACACTAGCAGCTCCATGGTCAGTGCACACTAGCTCCATGGTCAGTGTACACTAGTTCCATGGTCAGTGCACACTAGCTCCATGGTCAGTGCACACTAGCTCCATGGTCAGTGGACACTAGCTCAATAGTCAGTGGACACTAGCTCCATGGTCAGTGCACACTAGCTCCATGGTCAGTGCACACTAGCTCCATGGTCAGTGCACACTAGCTCCATGGTCAGTGCACACTAGCTCCATGGTCAGGGCACACTAGCTCCATGGTCAGGGCACACTAGCTCCATGGTCAGTGCGCACTAGCTCCATGGTCAGTGCGCACTAGCTCCATGGACAGTGCACACTAGCTCCATGGTCAGTGCGCACTAGCTCCATGGTCAGTGCACACTAGCAGCTCCATGGTCAGTGCACACTAGCTCCATGGTCAGTGCACACCAGCTCCATGGTCAGTGCACACTAGCTCCATGGTCAGTGTACACTAGCTCCATGGTCAGTGTACACTAGCTCCATGGTCAGTGCACACCAGCTCCATGGTCAGTGCACACTAGCTCCATGGTCAGTGCACACTAGCTCCATGGTCAGTGCACACTAGCTCCATGGCTCAGATCCGTTGTGGCTGGAAGAGTGCGACGGAGGACTGGACTGGACAGACGAACAATGACACGCCCGATCCCGATAGTCGGGCCCATGGCAGCGTCGGGCAGCGTGCAGTGAGAGCGGCGTGCGCGGCGTAAACACTGGGAGACCGGAAGTAAGAGCGGGAGGTCAGAGGACAAAAGGTAAGAAAGACTTTTAGAACTTTAGATTTATTTGAACACATAACTTTTGGTTTTCATGACACAAAAGTGGACTACAGTAAGAAAATGGCAATTAATTAAATTTTTATATTTGGCAAATTCTATATTCATAAAAGTACATTTTCATCATGAGTATCCCTTTTTTCCCTGTTGTTATTAAAGAAATTGAATCATATATGCTCACCATTTCCAAAAGTTTAAACCTAAAAGCAATTTAAACTGTATGTCATTAAATGTTTTGGATGTATAAAATGAAACTGTAATTATAATATGCCCCCCTGGCATTCCCTTAACTGTTTGTTATTTGTCATAAATGTTCTATTATAAAGAATTTTGACATGGCTATACTGCTACAACACTGAGCATTCGATTTTCAGACAAGCTTGTAAGGCTTTGCCTAAAAGTTTTATTATTTTCCAAAGTGCAAATAAACAAAATTAAGCAATTAAATTATGTAACAAATAACACATTAGCTAAAGCTGTTGAAATCCTTCGGCCAGGTCCAGGATCCAAAGAAGCATGTGGCTCCTGACAGGTTAACCCAGTGGCACTGAATGACAAATCTGATGTGATGACAAAATTCTTTCTCTTTGAACTAAACGTACGGTTTTGCATTTTCTTTTGCTAATCAACTAAGTGGCTCTCACAGCTCTAGACTGAGAACTTTAACACATTGCCCCAGGCTGGGATTGACTGTCAGACGTGAAGTTCACTCTCTCTCTTCCTCGCTCTCTCACTGCGTCTCCATTTTCATCCTTTGAGCATGTTTTCATCAGAGCAAATAGTGCCCTGTAGAGGAAACCCACGCCTGGATACTGTTACGGTGTTGAATATCAGCTGGTCTGTGATCTGCCGGTGGTTTAGTGGTTTTCTGTGATAAACTGTCACAATTATCTCGTTAGTTTGGTGGAGCCAGCAACTATATTTTTGCCGGAGACACAGTTTAAGCCTTGAGGGGCGGGTGTTTTCCGAGCTGTTTATATATGGATCAGTAGAAAGTAGTAATATGAAATTGAGTATTGAATACATAAAGCAAAGCCAAGGTCAGACTTAAAGATTGTTTAAACCGGTTTGGGTTACTTTACAGTTTTACATATCCTAACATGAAATGTCATGAAATCTAATATAGTACTTTTAGCAAGGCAAACGCTTACCTGTCAATGTGCAAAAATGTGAAACAAACAATATGGGTGGGAAAACATGCCTTCACATCCTGCAACATATGAACTCTCACTAATTCATGCGTCTTTGTAAACAGTGGAGAAAAGACCAATGACACAAGGGTAATATTGACTGGAGCAGAGATTGACTAACTTTTGATTCAGTGAATGCGCTGCCTTTATCAGTTTGGTTTGCTGAAGCATTGAAGTGTGAAAAGAAATAATAAAAAGTATATAAAGATGTATTGTCAGGAGTGTTATCAGTATCAGAACTAGAGATGTCACAATATAGAGGACTCACTTTAGAGGACCCTAAAAGTTGAATGTCCATTGTGCTGCCTGAGTGTGCCTGAGACCCGAGGGGTCCGGGCAGCAGAACCTTTCTGTACACGTGTTCCTCTGATGCAGCTTACTTGCTTTTTCTATCATTATGACACAAACTGATACACTATCATACTGATGAATAATGATAAGGATTATATGTTTAGTAGAACAATTGAGAAAAACATTTTAAAAACACTGCAGCGCTACATGGAAAATGACATGTATGACATTTAAATTATTAAAAATTAATAATAATATTTTACTCGTTATTTGTTTTAAGAAACATCAAACATATTTTATTTACAGTCGCAGTAATAATTTTTACATGACAAAATAGAGTTGGTAGTATGTCTTGAAGTGTCTCTTCTGGGTCACACCAGTCTCCTCGTCCTTCCTGAATGGCCAGGCGTTGTCCTGGTTATAACCGAGCCGCTGCCACACGTCTCCCCTCTGTTGGTGGTTCTTGTGGAAGGAGCTTTGCTCAAAACTGTTCTTCCTCTTCCACCTCTTTCCACTTCTTTTGCGACCTTGGAAAGCTTGTCCATAGGTGCGCTGGAATCTCACTTCCTGCTGCCCGCACTGAATCTTGATGACAGTATCTTTGGAATGAACAGGTTTCTTCTGTGGTTGAACCTGTCTTTGCTCAGTCTCCAACCTCTCAAAAAGTCTCTTCTGTGGTTGAACCTGCCTTGGCTCGGTCCTAAGGTGCTCAATAGGTATTTTCTGTGGTTGAACCTGTCTTTGCTCAGTCTCCAACCACTCAAAAGGTCTCTTCTCGGGTTAAACCTGCCTTGGCTCGGGACTCAGCAGCTCAATAGGGCTCTTCTGTGATACAGCATGTCTTACCTCACTGATCAGCTGCTCAATAGGGCTCTTCTCTGGTTGAACCTGCCTTGGCTCGGTCCTCAGCTGCTGGTCAGGTCTCTTGAGGGCTTGATTTTCCTGCATATGATCCTGCCTGCCTTTTATGTAGCCTTGATGGATCAGGGACTCCATGAACCAGTCAGGTTTTTGTGCTGCTGTTTTCTGATCCATCTTTGGGCAGCTCGGCACAGTCCAGTAACCCTTGACGCTGCTCTTTAGACTGGTGTCTTCAGGGATAGTGAGCCGTTCCATCACAGACAACAATTCCTCCATCGTCTGCTTTTTGGTGGACAGAGCAGGTTGAGCGGGAGTGAGCGCAGGTTTGGGAGCCGTCACGCCTGTACCATTGCTCACTGTTGGTTTGGAGTACAGCTTCTTCTCTTCTCCCAGGTGTCTCCGCTGATAGACTGAAGACATCTTACTGAGATCCAGTTGATTTTCTCTTGTTGAGGATGAGTTTCTGCTCCTGTAGTTTGTGGCAGTCGCTTCAAGTGATTCTGCAAAGAAGTTGTTCGAGCTGCTACTTAACTGATGCTCTGGCTTCATGACATCACATGGCTTTGTGACATCACATGGCTCTGTGACCAATCAGCTGGCAAATAGCAGTTTGGTTTGTATATATTATAATTCAAAAATAGGAAGACAAAAATGAATAAAAATTTAAATAAGCGTAATAAATTCATCCAAATCCCATCATAACTCCCACAAATGTAATAAAATGTTTTGTAATACATCCACACCTGTAAGAATTTCCCACAAAGGTAATCTAATTTCCTAGCAAAAATGTAATATTCAAATTCCTCACAAACGTAATTGGTACTAGGTTTGTAGGTATTTATTACGTTTGTGGGTAACACTATGCACCTGTAACCCAGCTGATTAAGTGCATTACCCTGAATTAGTTCAGTTCAATATTGTTTTTCCCCCGTTACCATGGTAGCCGTAATCTCACCATACTAACCCAAATCTTGCGTTACTTGCCTCAATCCCCCCATGCAGGAAATGTGGGGAATGTCAGGAACGAGAACGGCTGCAGGTAGAACTAACTATGAAAAGCTCTCGTTTAATGTTTTTATGAGTTGTAACTAAGCGTTGTGTCTCTCATCTTGCAGATGCCTCCGCTGTATCATCTACTTGTGGCTGTGTGCTAGTTCATTGGAAGGAACTAGGTGAGTGTTTATCCTAATGCTAACTGGTGCTAGCCGCCGCTAATGCTAAATGCTATATGCTAAATGCTAACACAAACGATCGTATGGTTCTGGTAGGTTTTGCCTGGATTTGATTGCGCTTAACTAGCGTCCCGACTAGTTAACTCACTCCTAAGCAAATGGGCACAGTGGTTTTAACCTGGTTGATGCACAGACTTATTGCCACATTGTGATTGTTTATGATTAGCTGCTACAATTAATTCATTGTGGAATTCTTTGGTTTGGCTATTGTCGTTTTAATTGCTGATTAATTCTTAACGAATTGAGCCTTACCTGAAATGTATCACTATTATGCATTAATGTAATATGGTACCACTGTAATTCATTGTAATAGTGTTTGATAAATAGTGTTTGATATGTGTACACAAAATATTGACTTGTGACTGTTTTATGCCGGCCAGGTTCATTCACGTGCTCATTCTCTCGTCTGAACCTCATGGAGAAAGGACCACAACATATGGGTTCCTAGAGGTCCACCACGTTGTGCTGCTGGTGAGGAGGAGGTTCTGCAGCCAACCCTCACCGCACTCATCCAACGGCATTCTGGACGTTTACAGACTCAAACTGCTCCCCTCATCTGTTTCCCGTCTGTTGAAGTGGTCTTAATCGAAGCACATTGGACTATATTGTGGACTATATTGAGGTTTGGGACTGTGGATCTTCATCGTATGCACATAGTGTGGAGGCTGTAAATATGTTGTAAATATTTTAGTTTTGTATTGCTATTATACACAAATTTGTTGTGGTAAATGTAATTATTAAATGTCTAATTAAGAACTCTCTCTCTTCCACTGAGTTGAATGTTGAGAACAAATGGCAACTAATTATAGGCTATTATTATTGTGGCAAGCGAGGTGTTTTGATATTGTGATAAAAGTTAAATTGAGAAGAACCAACAAAGCCACTGGAGATTAATCCAGAAAAATAATTCAACTAAAAAAGAACATTGAGGCAGTGCTGAATGAATAAGTTGCATTATTTATTTTCGGCTAGCAGGTTTAACTGGTGGATTTACAGTCTGTGATCATCTGTGATCATCATGGAAAAAGTGCTGGACGTAAACTCCGAGAGAAGAGAGGAGGAAACAGGAAGTCGGTTCCCGCCGTAGTCATGGGTAACGTGAGGTCCCTTCAAAATAAAATGATGAAAATAGCGAGCCTCATGCGGTCCCAGAGGATTTATAGGGACAGCAGGGTCTTGATTTTCACAGAGACCTGGTTAACAGCAGAAATGCCAGACTCTATTGTAGGTTTGGACAATTTTCATCTGCTGCGGGCGACAGAAGGAGAGAATGCGGGAAGAAAAGAGGAGGAGGTCTGGCGGTGTATGTGAAACCCGAACACTGCACAGTGAAGGAGTAGCTATGTAACAAGGATATTGAACTGGCTATTGGCATGAGGCCATAATATCTGCCCCGGGAGTTCTCACATGTGATTTTGATCGCGGTCTATGTGGCCCCGTCTGCCAATGCTGAAGATGCTTGTGAAGCACTGCTCTCCGACTTTAACCACGCTTCTCCCTCTTCTCTTCTACCAACATACACCCAGTATGTTACCTGCCCCACCAGGAACAATAGAACATTGGACTTGTTTTTTGCCAACACCAAGGAGGCTTATTCCTGTTCCCCCCTCCCACCCCTGGGCAGCTCGGACCACAACCTTGTACATCTGAGGCCTGTGTATGAACCCATCGTGCGCAGGCAGCCTGTGGTATCCCGTGAGGTGAGGATGTGGTCTGCTGAGAGCGAGGAGGCTCTGAGGGACTGTTTCAGCACCACTGTCTGGACTGAGCTTTATGACCCACATGGGGAGGACATCAACACCATCACAGAGTGCATCACGGACTACATCAACTTCTGTTTTGAGAACATTGTTCCCTCCCGGACGGTGCGGTGTTTTCCAAACAACAAGCCATGGATCAACCGTGAACTGAAGGCTCTGCTGAAGGAGAAGAAGAGAGCCTTCAGGTCAGGGAACAAGGAGGAGTTGAGGACTGTGCAAAGGGAGCTTAGGAGGAAGATCAGGCAGGCGGAAGCCGGGTACAAGAGGAGGATGGAGGAGCAGCTGCAGCAGAAGAACATTCAGGGAGTGTGGAGAAGCCTGAAAACCATCTCGGGCTTCAAAATCCCCCCTGCCCAGACAGAGGGGGATCTACAGTGGGTGAACGATTTAAATGCTCACTTCTTGAGATTTGATCGGTCACCCGCCCCTCCCCCTGCACGGCTGCATGCTCCCTCTTCCACAGCTGGACAATGCCCTGCATCCGTTCCTCTTCATTTCTCCGCCCCGGACCATCAGCTCCCCACTTCGCCTGGACTCACCCATCCCCCCAGCACACAGTCCCCTTGAACTCACCCGTCCCCCCAACACACAATCCCCCTAGACTCATCAATCCCCCCAGCACACAGTCCCCCTGGACTCACCCATCCCCCCAGCACACAGTCCCCCTGTCAACCACTGACTGTCACAGCAGCACAGGTGAGGAGTGAGCTGAAGAGGATTAAAGTGAGGAAGGCAGCAGGACCTGACGGCATCAGCCCCAGGCTCCTTAAGTCCTGCATATGAACTGTGTATGGAACATGTTTATGTGTATGGAACAGCTTCAACATGGGGGTGGTACCACAGGTCTGGAAGACCTCCTGTCTGGTACCTGTGCCCAAGATACCGCGCGCCAAAGACCTCAACAGCTTTAGGCCGGTGGCTCTCACGTCCCACCTGATAAAGACACTGGAGCGGCTGGTCCTGGACCACCTCCGCTCCATCGTGAGCTCAGCCATGGACCCGCTGCAGTTTGCATATCGGCCTGGCATCGGAGTGGAGGACGCCGTCATCTCCCTGCTGCACCGCTCTCTCTCTCACCTGGAAAAGCCTGGCAGCTCTGTGAGGATCCTGTTCTTCGATCGTTCCAGCGCCTTCAACACCATCAGCTCCTGAGGGACAAGCTGGAGACTGCTGGTGTGGAGTATGACCTGGCAGAGTGGATCCTGGACTACCTCACAGACCGACCCCAGTTTGTGAGAGCCCGGGACTGTGTGTCTGACACTCGGACCTGCAGTGTGGGGGCGCCCCAGGGCACTGTCCTCGCGCCCTTTCTCTTCACCCTCTACACTGCAGACTTCAGACATGACACGGACAGCTGTGGCCTGCAGAAGTTCTCTGACGACTCTGTCATCATCGGACTCATCACGGACGACGATGATGCGGAGTACAGAGGACTGGAGCAGGACTTTGTGGACTGGTGTCAGCGGAACCACCTCCTCATCAACGCGGGGAAGACCAAGGAGATGGTGGTGGATTTCAGTAGATGCCACCCCACTGCCCCCTTACCAGTGAACATCCAGGGACGGGACATTGAGAGAGTGACTCATACAAGTACCTGGGTGTTCATCTGAACCACAAACTGGACTGGACTCATAACACAGACGCACTGTACAGGAAGAGCCAGAGTGGGCTCTACCTCCTGAGGAGACTCAGGTCTTTTGGAGTGACAGGGCCACTCCTGAAGACCTTCTATGACTCTGTGGTGGCATCAGCTCCTGTAGGTGTGGTCTGCTGGAGCAGCAGCATCACAGAGAGGGAGAGGAAGAGGCTGGACAAAGTCATCAAGAAGTCCAGCTCCGTCCTGGGCTGTGCTCTGGACTCGGTGCAGGAGGTGGGGGACAGAAGGGTCCTGGCTAGATTCACATCTCTGCTGGACCATGAGTGTCAACCCCTGCAGGACACTCTGTCCCCTGCAGGACACTCTGTCCCCTACAGGGCACTCTGTCCCCTGCAGGACACTCTGTCCGCTCTTTAGAGCAGCTTCAGTGAGAGACTGATCCACCCTCATTATGTGAAGGAGAGATTTCGCAGGTCTTTCCTTTCTGCTGCTGTCAGACTTTATAACAAACACTGTTAGTCCTATTACTGTCGTGATTCATGTGCAATTACTGTGCAATTCATGGGCAATTACTGTCGTGACACTTATTCATGTGCAATTACTGTCGTGATCACATGCAATGGTATTTATGTATTTATTTATTTTTTATCTTTATTATTTTTCCCCTCCATCCCTTGTTGGGAAATGGGAGGTTTTGTCTATGGGAGTTTTTGTTTATAGGAGATCTTCTACTGAAAGTGTTTTTCAAACTTGCTATAAGTGATCTGTTCTTTTCTTCTGTATCTACCTCTGTATCTACCTGTGTTGCATCAATGAAATTTCCCCATGTGGGACAATAAAGGAATATCTTATCTTATCTCTAAGTCACATTACGTAAAGTACACATGGTCACAATATATACGTTCCAAATGTAAAAGAAAATAGGAGATTAACAGGGTGATTAAAAGAGACAGTATAAGGGCCAGTGCCATTGGATCTTCACAGTCCAAAACGCACCACGTTAGGCCCCCCACGACGAGCCATTACGTTCCTGCCCGACCCGCCCGGTATCAGCTACACCGAGGACCGGGGACATGACCACCTCGCAGGACGGAGGACCCCGGCACCGCCAGCCGGACCACACTGGAAATGGGGCGCAATGGAGGGTGGCGAGATGTGGCGTGCGGCGTCCTGCATCCAGCGGCACTAAAGTACATAATCGCCAATTTTGAAGGTACTAGAATACATAGATTTTGCGGGACGTTGAGAAAGACGTTTACCTGGCCCTTATGAGACAACCCGCGCGACCAACCGGAATGCGGAAGTGACAGACATGGGACGCGAGAGCAAGGAGGAAGTGTTTATATTGCGCCATCTGTCGGTGTGATGGACACACTGCTACATTATTTTATGTCATAATTATAACATTATTGTTCTTTTTAGGTCAGAGACAATTGACGACAGTCCTGTCTCTGGAATCACAAATTAGAACTCGCTGAGCTCTCATTCATAGTGCCACTTCAAAATTCAACTTACATGGAGCCAATGGGATCCGGGATCCGACCAAAAGACACAGAATCCATGTGCAGGGCTCATTTAGCTAAAAATTGATGTGAGGGTTAAAAAAAGGATCTATTATTCAAAGCAGAATTTCAATACAATATCTAATCTGGAGAATTCCACAACGCAGCAGGCGATCGGCTAAATGAGTTTTGAGGTCTCCAATGACAATAGAGCCTCTGTGCAAACCAGTGCAGTGGAACGTAAAGCAAAGATAGTGTTGTGATGTAAATAGGAACATGCTGGACTGCTAATTTTCTCATTAAATCTTTAGTTGTCGGACAATGTATGGAATTTGGAGTGTTTTGGTGAAGAGGTGGTAGATGGTGATGTGAATTGGCATGTTTACGATACAGCGACCAATTATCGTGACACACGGCCACAGAGGGCAACAAACAGTGGAAAAAGGGGATCTAGATAATCTGTGTAATCCATCTGTTCAATTTGACGTTATTTTTAAGACATCCGCGAGTTTGGAAATAGTTTATGATGATTGAAAATGTTTTAGAAGGGGAACAATTTCAGGTAGATGTGGTATTGTTTCATAAGAACTATCAATAAGGGAAGTCAAATGTTGAACTTAGTTACTTTTGTGATTGGATTCATTATGGACTACAGTGATCCCTCGTTTATCGCGGGGGTTACGTTCCAAGAAGAACCCGCGGGAGTCAAAATCCGCGAAGTAGAAACCTTAATTTTTTTACAGTTACTATACAATGAAATACTCCATAAAACATTGAAACAAAACCTTTTTACAGGCCCAAGCATTTGTTTAACAAATAAAAGTACTGTATTAACGTTTGTACTGTACTCTCACCGCTCTCTCCCGGAGCTCACGCGCCGCTCTCACCGGCCTCGCAAACTTCTATTTGGCAAGCGGTTTTACGTACGTGTACATACTAATCCATAACGTTATTGACACACAGGTAGAGAAGACGCGGAGAGACTGTTTAGCCAATCAGAATGCAAAACACAATGCATGATGCAAATCCGCGAAGCAGCGAGTCCGCGAAAAGTGAACCGCAATATAGCGAGGGATCACTGTATATGCTTATTCAAACTATGCATACAACCTGAGGCAATACATAGTAACAACAAGATACAAAGTTTGATTGTTTAGGGGTGTAACTAGCTGAAACAACACGGCACAGAAGGTGGAACCTGTAACTCTTTTCACCACGTTTGATTAAAAATGTTCCATGACAAAAGTGCCTGGAGGGTAAGCAATTTGTACTTTCTTTTCCACGACAGGATGTATTTCATCAGATCTATTTCCAATAGGGTTTGTCAAAGACAATAGGCATGTCCCAGCAATGAATGAGTGTCAGAGATGCTGTCAGAGGCGGGACGCAAACTTTCTCCAAGATTCTGTAATGTTAGGTGTTCTAGTGAATAAAATACAAATATTTTTAGGGTTAGCATTGTGTAACTACCGTGGTTGAAATCGGTCTAAAAAGGTCCATATGATGTTGTGTCAGGTCATGTTTAATTGCAGTCACAACTTTACACCTTGACACTTTACACCTTTACACCGTGAAAACTAAAACAAAGACAGAAAAATGTATCAGCTATGATAAATCACAAACAGGACAAAATAAACAAACACAAGGATATTTACCGTGTTTGCCAACTTATGACCATTGGTAGTTAAGGGGTATCTCTCTCCCTCTCTCTCTCTCTCTCTCTCTCTCTCCGGGGCGACACCGTGGTCACATGAAAACTTACACAGGTAAATATGAACTTAAATAAATAACAAACAATTACAATGATAATGATGCTTGGGTCAATTTGGTGTGAAACTCTTATGAAAATAAAATGTTTGGGGCGGACTCTTAGTTGCCAGATATAGTTGCCATATATATTGCATACTGACCAAATAGCATCAGCTACACATTGTGTCATTTCTAGGCCTTTCTGGTGACTTGCACTTGACTTGTATGTCACAAATGCCCACAAGGGAAGCAGCTCACAAGGCAAGCATATCGATCACTGCAGATAAGGAAACAAAACCACTTATTCACCAGCACAGCAATTGCAATTTCTTTGTAGAATATTTAAGTCGCAAATATGAGATGGAAATGCAGGCAAAATAAGTAAAAAAAACATTTCAAAACCAGCATTTTTACATGACAAACATGAATTGACACAATGGTTATAACAAATTCTGGTTAACTGGACGGTGCACTATATAACCTTTTCACCACATGCTTGTCACCATGGTAATATCATTGCTAACAAAATATTCAATAATTCCAATGTCCCATCCACCACGAAAGTGCATCTTTAAGTTGAAATATTGCTTGAAACTAAAATAAATGAAAATAATCTAGTTGTATCATTTATAGTAAAAACTCCTACAAAAGGAAGTTGATGAAAAATAAAAATGGAAAAATGTTGTAAACTGCTCTATTGCGATGAATCCGACAGACATTTCATATTTGTCTGATGATTAAGCCTCATTCAAATATGTTTGAAGACACATTTTATTGCATTTCTGTTGGATTGACTTAATATCATCTAACCATTGTTATCAGGATACTCCAAAAAGATATTTTGTCAATATCACCCACTCCTACATAACTTCGGGTAAAAGCAGGTCACAAAGTAATGACTAAGGATAAAAGTTGTTTGAACTTGAGAACCATTTGAATAAAGCAAGCTCTTAAGCAGTTTGAATTGAATGGCTTTGCTCATTAAGTTAATTAACCTGGTTGGCAGTGTGACGTAACTACATTAAAACACAAAACGTGTTCACTTACTCGCACAGGAGTATCCCGTTCTCCAGGCCTCCTCGGAAATCCTTCTCACCAAAGCATCTTCCTGTCACCGCCTAGAGAGCACGCAAGGAAACAAAAGACATATTAAAACCACAAAGCAGCACTCTTCTTATCCACATATTGGTCACTTAGGAACGCACAATGATCCTCAGCCTATCCACACCCCGGGCAAGTTTCCAGAGTAAATCTTACAGAAGGAAGCGCTGTAAAAGGTTGCCGATTGTATATCTGCTCCCCTGGGCTCACAGCACTAAACACTAACGAGCTTGACATAAGCTGACATCATCCCAGCGACCGGCAGTGGGGGGCTAATGAGACGTGACAGGGGATTTATGTAGAACAGTGGACAGAGGCAGTGGTTTGCATGGGTTTGCATGACTACGCTGTATTATTAGAATGTGGGAGGGTAACTCAAGCTGGATGCTATTGGGATGCACTCTGTTTGGCCAAAAAAACAAAGAAAAAGTCACACACTCCAATATATTTATTTGATTAGCTTTGATTATAGCACACAGCAGTGGAATAGTTTCAATAAGCTTCTGCAATATTAAAATATGTATTAAAGTAAGTGAAGCCAATCAATAAAGTAAAACATAACATATCATTTCTTAAGTGTTTCAAGTAAACCTCCATATGACAAAAGAGAAGTAGCTTCAGTGTGTAACCCTTTACATGCTTCCAGACCTGCTCCTCATTCAGGCCCGTTTATTCACACTAACACTGGCCGCCACTGGAGGGGAATCCCTTTAGACCGCTGCTGGGAGAGCCAAAACAATTAGCAGATTAACTTTCCTTGTACATTTATTTGGACAGCTGTGAGGGAGAGGGTTCTGGCGGGGCTGAAGGCTTCTGTCAGCTCCTTGAGCCTCTGGGGGCCTCTGGGGGCCTCTGGGGAGTCTGGGGTCGTTACATCAGTGAAAGGAACACTGTATGGAACTGACATGACAGTGGTGTATAAACCACCACAAGGGACTCAAGCAAATTATACTTACAACTACAAGAATACATTTAAATGGAAAGGTGTAAAGTGCAAACTAGTCAATAAAATATCCAAAAATAGGAATCTTATAAGTTGGAAAAAAAATAGTGCTTATTTATAACGTTTTTCTCCCTCCAGACTTCTATATTTGGCCCTCGTCGATGTGTCTGAAACATAATTATTGTGTTTGTTTTGTTTATAAAGACAGAAAAGGTTTTTTCTTTTTTACCTTGACATGACACTGAGGAAGGTGACGGGTGCTCACAAACAAAAGAAGAATTAAAATGCATGACACATTTTATCAATGGTTTCCAGAAGTCACCGAAAACCCAACAAAGTAACATCTACATCTAAGTAGTTCAGACTTTTGAAATGGCAAGTTCAAAATCTCTACCAAAAGGGGAATACAATTAAGACATATGTTTGTTACCGATATGGGCCTTCCATCAGCTGGTGGCCATCCCACGAGTTGGCACCATGGATCTATTATGGTTGGCACTTATGCACCTTCGATGGAAGAGTTGGTGAGCCTCCAAACTCTGAAAATCCAAGGCTTTTGTGCCTGACAACAGTCGACCACACACGTTACACCAAAGCCTGGTTAGCAAACATTACCATGTATTGTTTTGTGTAGATTGTGACCGTTAGTGATTAGCCGTAATAAAACATTCTTCTAAATCTAAAACGTTTTGATGGACAATAATGCACCAAAAACAGCACAACAGTTTGTCATTTAACTTCTTTGTTTCAGTAAGCATCATAAATCCTACAGTACTAAATAAGTTGCATCTCATCTTTATAAATGTAAAGCCCTTTTTTTAACTTTCCGTACCGCAGACAATGCCACCAGAAAGACAGGAAGTAGACCGATATTTCCCAGTCGGCTGACATTTATCCAGACTATGTACGGTCAGTGGGACAGCAGCTGAACAGTGAAAAGACCATTGTATTCCTGAGTCTGCCATCTTAAAGTAATGCTGGAGCTCCTAGACTCCAAACACATGTCCAAACCCACAGACACCAGTACAATGTGCCCCTACTGTACAGAGAAGACATAACATAGGGATGTGACATAAAGGGAGCAGTTATCAAAGAGAAATATGGGAACAGTTTGCAAGCTGGCAACATGGATAATCTGATATTTTCATATGATAGCTTGCTTCACCACGGAAGTAGATACTGACATATTGTGGCAAATCCTGCAAAAATCTCTGTCCCCCATGGTGATGATGAGATGATGAGATGCCACATTCCGGTGATACCACATGTATGCACTATGACACTTTTCTGTTTCTGGTGGAGAGCAGCCACGTGCTTGGTGTTATTGGAATAACCGTACCTTTCTTGCAATTATACGTGCTATTACTCATACTAACACACTATTACATGGTGTATAAGTCTAAACACACTATTACATGTGTATAAGTCTAAACACACTATTACATGTGTATAAGTCTAAACACACTATTACATGTGTATAAGTCTAAACATACTATTACATGTGTATAAGTCTAAACACACTATTACATGTGTATAAGTCTAAACACACTATTACATGTGTATAAGTCTAAACACACTATTACATGTGTATAAGTCTAAACATACTATTACATGTGTATAAGTCTAAACATACTATTACATGGTGTATAAGTCTAAACACACTATTACATGTGTATAAGTCTAAACACACTATTACATGTGTATAAGTCTAAACATACTATTACATGGTGTATAAGTCTAAACACACTATTACATGGTGTATAAGTCTAAACATACTATTACATGGTGTATAAGTCTAAACACACTATTACATGGTGTATAAGTCTAAACACACTATTACATGTGTATAAGTCTAAACACACTATTACATGTGTATAAGTCTAAACACACTATTACATGTGTATAAGTCTAAACATACTATTACATGTGTATAAGTCTAAACATACTATTACATGGTGTATAAGTCTAAACATACTATTACATGGTGTATAAGTCTAAACACACTATTACATGTGTATAAGTCTAAACACACTATTACATGTGTATAAGTCTAAACATACTATTACATTGTGTATAAGTCTAAACACACTATTACATGTGTATAAGTCTAAACACACTATTACACGGTGTATAAGTCTAAACACACTATTACATGGTGTATAAGCCTAAACACACTATTACATGGTGTATAAGTCTAAACACACTATTACACGGTGTATAAGTCTAAACACACTATTACATGGTGTATAAGTCTAAACACACTATTACATGTGTATAAGTCTAAACACACTATTACATGTGTATAAGTCTAAACACACTATTACATGTGTATAAGTCTAAACACACTATTACATGTGTATAAGTCTAAACACACTATTACATGGTGTATAAGTCTAAACACACTATTACATGGTGTATAAGTCTAAACACACTATTACATGTGTATAAGTCGATCCACGATCAAGACATTTGAATATTGGCAACCCAAATCGTAATGGAATCATGGAAATGATACATTCCAATGTATTACCAGTGAGCACAGTATCATAATTATCATAATGCACAATTATATTCACAACATGGCAGTTTTAATTCTAATGGGTGAAAGCAGTGATATGATGCTGAAATGATATAGACACATCAACTCTTCTTGGCCTTTTCCTCCATTGGACACAGCCTCAGAGTCAGGATCAGGATCAGGGTTCTGCAGATACTTCAGAGCTGAGCAGAGTTGAGTGAATATCTTCAGTTTTTTTGTTTGTTTTTTTAAATCGTTGCAGGTTTGTTTTGGGTCTTCTTCCGGTGTTAGCAGTAGCTGTTGGGAGTCATGTCCTCAGGTGCGCAGTCCACTTGGCATATGACACTATCAACATTATATAGAAATATCTTAAATAACAAAACATATTCAAAATAACAATCACATGTAAATTTACTCTGGATAAAGTATTTCTCCACAAATGTTACCACGCTAAACCTTTAAAAAAAAAAACAATACAGCATTTTGGCTTCAGACAGCCAAAACAAAACAAGTCAGGACTTTTCAGCGGGATCATATGAGGGTTTACAGTACACAATGTGCAATAAAAGTGCACATAATGATGTATATTTCCATGCCTTTTGCCTTAGTTGCATTTCCTGAAAGTAACACTCTTTAAACATCTTTTCTAGATTCCTTGGCCTGAATACGTTTATAGATTGTCCTCGAAAAACGAGATGTGCCCCTGTTTTAGCGCTTCCTCAGTAAATGTGTCAGATGAATGGCTGCACTGTCCTCCCTACAACTCCAGAGATCCAGATGGAGGTCAGTGTTGCCTCCTTCTGTGGCTCTGAAACGCAAGCTGTAGAACGACATCCAAAGTTCTCTTCAAAATGTAAGTCAGATGTTGAATGCTACTGGACATCTAAGGCCAAACTTGTCATTGAAATAGCATGGCAAGGTCAAGTGTGGCTGTAAATCTGCCACAGGATTCTTCAGTCATAGACATCTGTTTATTCTATAGTGTCCGGTTTGAGTTTGTGCAGGTCGTGGTTTAAAATGTATTTGGGTTCTTTGAAAAATAGTGATAAACTGTAGCATATCATGAGCAATATATCAATTATCTCGTGTATAGCAAAATCGTGTTATTATTGTATCGCGGGCCTTGGATCGCATCGTGAGGGACCCTGTGATTCCCAGCTCCGCCCCGAATGCCTGTGTTCTAAAATCTGGTACGATTCCACGAGTTCGCTTTCATGCACTTTCAAACGAAGAGTTAGTGATCGCCTCTAAACATCACAAACTATGAAAAACTGTTCAGGCGATTGACAACTACTTAACCACAGGACAATCTTACAGTAATAAATGAACTTTAGACAATGGAGATGGAAGTCTCTTCTGAACACGTCTGTTCTGAACACGTCTGTTCTGAACACGTCTCTTCTGAACACGTCTGTTCTGAACACGTCTGTTCTGAACACGTCTCTTCTGAACACGTCTCTTCTGAACACGTCTCTTCTGAACACGTCTGTTCTGAACACGTCTGTTCTGAACACGTCTCTTCTGAACACGTCTCTTCTGAACACGTCTCTTCTGAACACGTCTCTTCTGAACACGTCTCTTCTGAACACGTCTGTTCTGAACACGTCTGTTCTGAACACGTCTGTTCTGAACACGTCTGTTCTGAACACGTCTGTTCTGAACACGTCTGTTCTGAACACGTCTGTTCTGAACACGTCTCTTCTGAACACGTCTCTTCTGAACACGTCTCTTCTGAACACGTCTCTTCTGAACACGTCTCTGCTGCGAGGCAACATAAGCAAATTTAACGTACATTTCTGCAATAGTCAAAGACTGAAATCGAAGCGTGTTCAATGATTTGCTTTTGTATGAATTTTTTATGATGCTAAAATATAGTTTTACATGATGAGTGCTCTTCAAAATGTGTTTGTAATATTAATAGTTTTGCTAAGTTGCACTTTGTACGTGTTCTTGTGGGTCTGGTAACAGCTGGAGATATTATTACTTTGCCTGAAAAGTTCGACAGTCTCGCATTAAACTGCCTTTATTATTTATATAATTATTATTATTATTACATAATAACAGGCTTGTTTTATTGCTAAAATAAGACAATGTGATGAAAAACACGCAGTGAGCGGACTCTCCTCTAAACACTTCTCACCAGCTCGTCTTCATGGAGATACAGTTTTAATGCCATGCTGTGGAACAACGTTTGGAAACTTGACCGAAATTTCCAATAATAACGTCACCGCGTCTGCTTCTGACTTCTGAGTTACCCGGGCTAAGGTTGATGCAGACGCTCTAAATAATCCTCACGGTTGATTTACTAATTCCACATTGACTAAGACTGAAAACTTGCAGTGGAAGACGCTGGAAACATCTGGATGTGAACAGTTTTAAAAAGCACAGCCGTCCCATACAGCACCGGACTCGGTTAAAAAGAGGAACGCACCTCTTTGTTTTCTGTGGAATGCCATTTGTGCCGTCTCACAAACACTCAGACAATAGCAGCTGGATGTCCTCTGTCCTTTTAACTTCCTCGTCTGAAAGCTTTCCTGTCCAAACTACAGTCACACAAAAAGATTTATGACCCTATTAGTAAAACGATACTCTCTCAAAGTCTGACGATGAATGAAAGAATGTTGCCGAGGTAAACAAGCATTTTGGTGCAGCAGGACTTACTGGAGGAGGAGTGTTCTGCTCTTTCATCCTGGTAAATAATGAATGGAAGCGCATTTAAAACTGACAAAGGAGTATTTTAGCTTCGATGTTCTGTGATAAAACAAAACAGATCATCAAAAGCAGCAGAGGGAACATGTCAACAGAGTCATACGGCAACAATAACCTGCCCGTGTAGTCTATACAAAATAATGGGACAACGAATCGATAATCTAATGAAGCGTTTACTGACTCTAACAATGAAGCTATTGCACTACCAGTAAGTTTGTCGGGTAAAAGGATGTTTAGAACTAAAGAGATCAAACTATGTGTATTTTCCAGACCCCAATGGCTTATCATTTCTGCCAATATATTTGAGAGCGGCCAACATTGATCATTTTCCTCTATGTGAATATGAACTATAAACTCAAATACTGTCTGCAAAGTGCTCTACATTAGAAACGTATAAAAAGAACGTTTGAACAGCCCTGTTTGACTAGAAAATCCAGAAGTCACATTTTGTGCAGTGTCCTTATTGCAATCGAGTGTTCAAATAAATCTTCTTGTTCTTCAGTCAGTTAATTTGGTCGACACAAATTGGATATGAGCCCTGCAGCTTCAAAGCAGATATGCAAAAAAGTGAAAATGTCGACTTAATATATATGCCAAATTACAGATTTATTTGCCTGTCTGAGTAACCAGTTCTACTTCAAAGAGTTATCCCAGTTTTCAAAATCAACTGTTACTGGAACTTACTGAAAAAGTTCTTTCCAAAGTGGAGATCGTGGACAATACTATACTTAAAACAACAAAGAAAGCAAATAACCAACCAGACAAAAAGTAAATCTACTGTAAGTGTATACCAAATATACCAAATATAATGACCAGGAAATCTACTAACTCTGCCTTATTCAATGGCCCCAGAACACAAACAAGTAAATGAACCTCACACACAAAACAAAGCTAATAAAGACATTTAATTGGAAACTATGAGACGTGACTTTGAACTACAATCTTCTACAGCTGTCAAGGTCACTTTCCCACAATCCCGAGTGGCCTCCAGTATACAGTAAAATCACCTGAAGGGAATCTCCCAACAAGCTAACTACCCGTCTTATATTAACATGCCATAAGTCACATTTGGGAGACAGGTCTGCTTCCGTGACTGCTTTTGAGGGCCGTAAAGCACTACTCACGTCAGGGCCCCGGGCGAGGTGTGATGGGCCCCTTGAAAAAAGTTGACAGCTGTTAGAACATAAACAGAGACAGCTCCCACCCTGACACCAACGCCTCCTCCTCACACGCTACACGCTCCACCTACAGGATGTGGAGGGACGTGTGTTGCATAATCCTCTTCCATTCGCCGTTAAACTGAACATGTCTTTGGGACGCCAGCCAGAAATTGTGTTTACTCAAACTGGCAAAGTGGTTGATCTGACTTTTTGTCCTTTGGAAGATGTTTCCACAACATAACCTGGAAAACACACCGTCTTCTGGCGCCACGACACTTAATGTTCCTGTTAATGAGCAGACTTCCAACCACACGGAGCACACGGCCCTTACACAAGTTACATTTACACCAAATCATCAATGAAGAGGTTATTTACAGTGTCTGCAGATATCTGTCCTGCATGGCAAGTTGGCAAGACATTGTCAAATCCCCAAATGAGGACAAAAAGAGATTATGCGCTGACATAAAGTTGCAGAACTATGGGCAGCACAACTGTTTCCTTGTGTGTTTGTCCGTTTGTGAAGTCACCAGAAAAATACACATGTTTGAATCTGCTAAGGGGGCGCACCAGGGCGCACCAGAAAAAGTTTAAGATGCTCTGGTTTAAGCCATTGCTTTCTCCGTTCTAGATACGTTCAATCCCTCATTGTGTGTAACGTCTTCTTTTGTGCATGAGGTGGCTTCCTGTTCCCACATGCCCAGTGTTTTGGAAGTCAACTCTGTGACTTGTTCTAAAGCTGTCGACCGCTGTAATTACTAGTGATTAGCACTTCTCTCATTTGTCACATTGTTACAGACTCTAACGTCATGGAGTCGACAGGCCTCAGACAGCCTCATGTGACGCTGCTGTCTCAAGCGTTCATCACATCAGAACAGCATTGAAAACATGGGATGAGATCAGATCCGGCCTGTGAGTGACAGCTCCTGTGATTTAAATGAATCAACATCATATTAACTATATCATTTTGAAGAAAGTCTGTTGAAAAACATTAGTGCTTAAGAAGAACATGAATCTTTTCCATTTTAGAACCTTCCACCAACTTGGCCCATGAAAATGTTATTGCTTTGCCTGGAATTTTCCACACTGGCATTAAACTCATCTATCTCACATTTATTCAATTTAAGTTGTTTTTATAGCTCAAAAATCACTTTAAAATCATGTATTATTTCCGTCAGCATGGTGCTTCTTCACAGATCTGACCAATAACTTGACCAGCCGACATCACGTGATTGGCTTTATAGAGATAGATAAGTTAATGCCGTTCTGTGGAACTTTCCAGGTAAGTAATCCTCCTCCAGAAAAGATACGTAGTGAATCTTTAATTGCCGAATAAGTCTACACCAAACTTAATGTCTCATCAGAAAGATTTAACTTAACCACGACAAGAATACTTATACCACCAATACAAGTGAATGTCAATAGTGTAAAATTTAAATTTCATCTTAATTGATCTTGTTTTGTGGGACAGACAATATTTTACCATCTTACAAACAAACCTTTAGTGTCAGTCCTTCACTCTTAGTAACCTCGACTTTACCCGTCCATGCAGGGATGAGAAAAGTGTCCATGGTGAGAGTAAACAGCCTCACAATAGAGAGCAGGGCTGTAGTCCTGGAGGGAGTGGCAGCTCCTGGAGGGCGTGGCGGCTCCTGGAGGGCGTGGCGGCTCCTGGAGGGCGTGGCGGCTCCTGGACATTTACAGCCACATTTGAGCACGTTCCTGATGCTTTATGGAAATATCATCTGAATATTGTTAACGAGATCCTCTCAATAACAACCTTTTATGGTTTGGGTTAGAGTTGGATTTATTTTAGGTTAGTTTGGTTTGGTTTACATTAGGTTGGTTTGCAAGCAATACAAACAAATAAAAAATGTACTTATGTTTTTTAGTATCTGGTTATGCAGATGATAGTGGCTGTGAATGTCTTGGTTGAGGTTCAAGTATTGAAGAAAAGTGAATGGACCATAAAATGAACCACAAAATGGCAGCAATTTATACCCTTGTTTTGGAGACATCTGTGTATTTTGCAGTCTTCTTAAATATATATATATTTAATTTGGGACAATATACTCAGTATTGTTTTTGCAAATCTCCAAAACAACAACTGCGATATCATCCATTTTCCAATAGCTCTATGTTTGAGCTTAGCAACAACTAACAAAACAGCTAAAACAAGCTCAGACAAATCAAAAACTGTATTTAGTGAAGTAGAAAAAGCTTCAGTTGTAGTCATCTGGACTCAGTTAGAAAAAATAGACGTTTCGACTCTCATCCAAGAGTCATTGTCAATAAAAGGAATTTAGATCGAGAACTCCGATATTAATACTGTTCTGTGGTAAGACCCGCCCATTGGGCGAAGCCTTCCTGAAGTAGAAGGAGTTGTTTGTTTCAACAGAAACTCCCCCCTTGTATCTACCGAGCTAGCCTATTCAGAATCTTAATGGGCTATTAGAATCCTCTTTGTCTTTGTGAGACCCTGGCTCAACCACCCTGAGTACCTGATTAGCATCTAAATGTCCTGGTCCTGGTCCTCTACCTTTCCAGGGGTTCAGTAACCCATTATAGATACCAGGAAGATTGAATCTTAGCCCTCCATTTCTGTTTAAAGAAGGTCTTTCTTTTTTAACAAAAAAAGCTTCCTTAACTCCTTAAAACCTTCACCTCACCGTCTTCAAACGAGTGATTAGAGGCTTCAAGATGGAGATGCACGGCACTCTGTGGTCCTGAACTTGTATTTCTTCTGTGCTGATAAAGCCTCTTGTGTAGAGGCTGTTTAGTCTCACCTATGTAACGTTCTTTACAGCTTTCTTCACTGCATTGGATCGAATAAACTACATTGCTCTGTTTTTGAGTCGGCAACTTGTCCTTTGGGTGAACCAGTTTTTGTCTTAAAGTGTTTCCTGGTTTAAAATAAACAGGGACTTCGTGTTGTCTAAAAATTCTCTGCAGTTTTTCCGACAGGCCAGACACATAAGGGATAGAAACACCCTTCCTTCTCTGTTCAGTTTCCCTTTTGTCCTGCTTCTTGGTTCTCTTCACTCTGTTGAGAGCCCAAGCAGGAAGGCTCCGCCCAATGGGCGGGTCTTACCACAGAACAGTATTAATATCGGAGTTCTCGATCTAAATTCCTTTTATTGACAATGACTCTTGGATGAGAGTCGAAACGTCTATTTTTTCTAACTGAGTCCAGATGACTACAACTGAAGCTTTTTCTACTATGGAACACGCCTGGACGAATGAGGGATTACACCGATGTATTTAGTGAAGGTAGGTCAGACAGCTGTGTGTGTCGTGCAGGTTGTCCCATGGGTCAGGGTATAAAAATGTCCCGGGACCTTTGCACCTTTTATATTAGTCGTGTCTAAATTTCCGCCTTCATGGGCTAATTTCTCCATGAGTATGCATCGGATTGTAATAAAACACACACACTTTCAGTTCTGACTTGATGCAGCAGTCGTAGGTCCAGAAGTGTAGAACTCGGCAATTTCTAATGACTTCATGTTTAAGCGTATCACAGTACGCATCTCTGTATATCGCCAAGAAGTCTTTCACAATATATCACAATATTGATATATTAAATACAGCCCTAGTGACAGCTGTGGTTGTTCTTAATGCACTAAAAGACAAGATCCTCCTGTACTCCTGCTTTAGTCCTCCTTTCATTTAGTAATGTAATATAGCTATTATATTTTTACATCTATGAAAGCAAAGTCTTATGTTGATTTCTGTTGATTTTTGTTTGTTAAATTGTGCCATTGAGAGATGTTTGAGGATCTTATTGCAATAAAACATAACATTATGGTGTGATTTTTTAGCCTGGCCCCGGATCATAATCCCCTGAATAATCTGGCCCCTTAGAAAATATAATTGGAGACCCCTGGATTATCCAACGTACAATTCACAGATTTTTCACCACATTGTCAAACACGTTCTTCTGCCTACTGACATTGTAGAATTTACATCAATCATTCAACTATTTCAAGCTACAATCCAGAGCTCCTTCACCAGTTCAACCACATAATTAAAGCACCATCAGTGCAGACTGCTGGTGGAGCCATGTTTAGAGAAAGCTGATTGCAAATGACAGCAGTTCCAGGCCAAACTTTGAACAGGAAGAATCTCAAAACGCAGCGGGATTCACTGCCCGGAGACAATGGACAAGTGCCTATTACCAAACGTGGATTATCACACATAATGACAGTTAATGGAGAATAATTGGCAGGGTATTATACAGTGGAATCAGCACTGGACCGTGGCAGGACAATCCCGCAGCTCTACTCCGGATTCAGAAAGGAATTGTTTTCTTGACTTTCAAATGTATCATGTCTGTAGAAACAAATGAAGATGTTTTGCAAACTATAACTTGTATATCCTTTTCAACGACCCACCTGATGTGTGCAGAAGGACAATCTACAAACTCTATAAAGGTGTCATTTGCTATGGACAAATGTGTGGGACTCAGCGTTATGTAAGACCTTTGTACGGCGTCTGCTTTTCACATGCAGTGGGCAGCGGCAATAAACGTCTGAAGCGCGGGATAATTGCATGGAAAGAAATGCTATATGACGGCTCTGAATACTCGTTTAGCCACATGTTTGTAGCTTTGTGTCCACTGCTGTAGTTTCCAAATGTCATGTTCTTATGTTTTATTAGAAAAATAAATTAACACACAATTGCTCCGTGTCCATATAATAATTCATTCAATATTAATTCATTTTGAAGGTAGGAAAAAAGAAAATCAGTGGATGGTGGATGTCAGTGCATACCTATACTTATGTGTTTGCTTTATTCATAAATATTCCAGGCAGAAAAAAGGTTTTAGTTGGGTATTTAGAGACCAATTGTTGGAAAAGGAGTGGGTAGAAGTGCAACCTTGTGGACAACCCGCCCTCTTTCAGTGCAGAGTTCACATGGTACTTACCACCATGTTCTGCAAAAATGATTTTTGTTCATTTTTAATTTTATTTTATTCATATAGATTCTATATTTGGTCTACTTTACTTTTTGCCGTATCAACCGTAATTCTCAAACAGACGCCAACATTTTGAATGGGAAAATATACACATGAAGCTTTATTGGAACACTTTAGTGCGAAGAGGGCTTTGCACACAACATGACCAGTGTACCCTTATCCAGTTTAGAGTCAAACAGGTTTATGGAATTTTTGGTCAATTAAATTACATCATTTTAAGAAATTGATCAAAATCTGTCTTGCATATCGGCCCAAAACATCGGCAGAGCTGATCTGCTCTTAGTTTCTTTGGATTCGAAACCATCAGTAACGGCATCGGCCATGAAAAAAACAGATTGGTCGATCTCTGTCACTAGGGAAACACATCAGGAGGAGTGGGCAAGAGCACCCAGTGACCCATCACCAAGCCTTGTGATAGGTGTGAGGATAAGCATTTTGTGTAAACTTACGGTGTGACTTAAAAAAACATTTTGAATAAGTATCATACAGTATATTTCTTTTCCTTCACACTTTAATGGCAAACACAGCCTCTGCTCTGGCTGGAGTGTGAGGAAAGCTTGAATGTGGCAGTGAGTCCTGAGAGAGCAGCGTGGGAACCCTTACACAACATATGACTCACCCGCAGCTCATAACATGCACTAAATACTGTATATAATTTACATATCATGAAATATTACCGACAATGAAAACCCACACTCTCACTCCTTAAATAAATAGACCAGCTGTAAAAACACAGCATGAAATGTACATTGACCATGAAATAATAAATCATTCATTCGTTGCATGCTGGGATGGATTGCCTCTGCTCGGTCCTGTAGCTGCAGTGGTCCACAGCTGTCCCTGTCGGCAGGTGCACTTGTATGGAGAACAGGTTTCTGATGTCAGGAGGCCTTTAAAACCCTTTAACAAGTATAAAAGCACGGGCCACGCTCCAGCATGTGAAAACATCGACTAGTGCAGATGATTCTAGAGCCAGATGCCAACAACTAACATATTTGGACACATATTTCATTTAGGACACTGTTTTAAATAGCTCTTTGATTTGGTACTTTGTTATGGTGAGATTCTGCAGGTGAATAGGGAAAAATCTTAAATTTCAAGACAACAATTAGAAACTCATTGTGTGGTTAACGTACATAAATGTACGGAAAAAAATGGATTGCAGCTTTTTCATCAAATCGTGTTTTCATAGATAAATATGGCATTTACGTGTTTAAAATTTGACAAAAATGTCACATATTTGGAACATTTAAATCTGAAAAAATTGACAGCCAAGTTCACATTCCTGGGTTAATTTTGGTGACAGATATGCAAAAACATTTGCTGAGGAGATTTTGGATAACGTTATTTAGCATTTGAGGAAACTAGATCTAACCAAATTCTTTGTAAACATTCTAATTTTGCCCCATTTTTTGGGTTAAAACTTGAATAAATCTGACTTTGAATTAGATATCAACAAATCCTTATGCAAGTTCCATGAAAACCATGTTTGGTGTGTGGGTGCTACTTTAAGGGCTGTTCTTTATGACTCTGGAGGAAAAATGCATGTTTTTAAAGTTACAATGTCCCAGAGAAATCAATGGATGAAGTGGATTCAATGATGGAATAAAACATATTTAGGAGCAGATTGGACAGTTAAGACATGTTGAGAGAGCAAAGTGACCACACAAAAAACAATCCTTCTGCCTGTAGTGCAAACATGGTGGTGCATGAGCTTGTTACTACTTGATGTTGTGATGTTGCGGAATGTCTCTACTTTCTCTCATCCCATGGGACAGAAAATCTGGAGAAATTAAAACATCCAGAATCAACCAATTATAACATGTTGTATTGAAAACCAACCAACAACTGAAGTTAAATAAATATCCCTGTGACCCTTCATTTATAAATTGACAATGTTAATGGATAAAAAGAGGTTTGACGCTTTTCCTCCACTCACAAATGGCATTTTGCCTCCACAAAGATGAAAACAGCCCTCGAATGTCCCACATTATGCACTGGGATGTAGTAAACGTCACGAGGACAAGGACAACAAACATCTTTTGGATTAATGAGGCAATTGAAATAGGGAAACATCCTCACAAGACTATAAACCGAGACAAGGGGGCATTTTTACTCCCTCACACCTGGGATAGTGTTCTAAAGAAGTCAAACTGCAGATGTCACTATCGTCCCACCTCTACTGACAGGCAGACCACGCCAAAGCCTAAATCTAAATCCACTGACAAGAGACGACTAGGCTACATCACGTCCCAGTGAGTGAGCTGCCCAAAGTCTGTCAGGAGGAAAAACAAACTGATCAGGAAAAATGAGCTTTTAGAATACATTTTCAGTAGAGCAAATAAACCTCATACTAGCTCTGTAAGACAAGATGTCAATGCCACATCTGACATCTGCTTCTTCATTGTTTGTCTATGTGAATTATGTCTAACTGACAAGGTAACAAAATATGCAACAGTCAATCATCTGCAAAAGCATCAAAACATCAAAAAATGCCACCAATAAAAAGAGAACTACTGTATATCACGATATAAAAGTTCAAATCTAAAGTACTTTATAACACCGACGCAATAACTCTAAATAAGCTTTTTACAAGTGTTAGAAATGTGGCCAGTTCACAATTAAACACTGTAATAGTTAATGCTATTATCTCTAATTTGTCGTAGATGTTAATTATTCAACAAACTACAGTCTAAATAATACTACTGTTTTGTTCTATCATATGTTGAACGAAATGTCGATATAGTCATTATGGTACAGGCCTAATCACATATCTTTGCCTTTAAGACCAAACACTGGCCAGACAGACTGAGTAGATTGCTTATTTTGTTAAGAATGACTGAATTCTAACACCCGGAGCTAGTTTCCGTGTCTGGGGCTTCCCTTGGCTCTTGATAAGTCTGATTACACACATCTGAGGACATTTCCTGAATGTTCTGAGAGCAGAAGTGGCAGTGTTTGGAGAGTGGATTTACCCCAGAAATACCATTCACAGTACTCATCTTAATCTCTTGTTTTGGTTCTCTTTTTTTTAAAGGGAACTCTCTAGCAATGGGAAGTCTCATTGTGAGTCTAAAAATCAGGATGCCACCGAACTCAAAACGTCACACCAGTTCCATTACAGTAATAACTCGAGTTTGGCTAACGCAGTGGTTCACAACACTTTGTCTCAAGTACCCCATAAACATCTTGTCCCCCTAAATTGAGTAATGGTGATTTGGTTATTCATTAGGTCTAATATCTGTTTACCAGTCTATTGTCAATGATTATTATTACACTTTTTCATTTTGAGGATATTTATGTCCAAAATCATCCCTTCAAAATATTCCCAAAGCAGTGAAATGCTATGTTTATGTAAATGCCGTTCTTTTCAAATCAGAAATCATTCCAAGTCCCCCTGTAGACAAAAGCTTTAACTTGATGACGTGGGAAGTATATTTGTGTACATTCTTTCAAAATAAGATCATTTCCACATTATAAAAGGAGACATATTGTGATCACTATGCACAGGATGTGGGCGGGGACAGGGGTTGGTCGAAAGAAGAAGAATTTTCTGAGCATTTGAGCCTCCGTTCCAGGTAAACACAAGATTACTTAAACATACAGGAATCAAAATACAACTTGAGTAAACTAATGATGAAGAAACACTATAGTAACAAGGTTCAAAGCTTATTAAAGTTGATTTTGCATAATGTGTCCCCTTTAAAAACAAACACTAACCAAACTGTTACTGTTGTTGTAGTCTTGTGTGTGTGTTTGGCTTCTACTACAACCCTTTCCCACTGAACATGTACATCTATCAGAGCACACATCCTCCTCTGCAATATTTGAGTCCCAGCCTCTCTCCCTCCGCTCTGGGCCTAAACAAAGAGAGCCCATGTGTCTACCGGCCCCTGGGGAAGCTTTTTCAAATGCAGGGATTTCTCAGGCCGGGCCCCTTCCTAATATCCAGACAGCAACAGACAGAATCTTAAATAGTGAGGAGAGAGCTGGAGCAGGCTTTTGTTCACTTAAGAGTTAATACTGATTTGTTAACCTATAAGAGCAGGCACATGTATGTATGCAACATATATTTTATACCTTTGAACTGTTAAATAATCATTACTTTATATTTTAAGCAATTGCCTTCTATCTATCCACATCTATTTATAACATCATATTTTAAATAGCTATGCTGCCGATTTTCTATTCAAAATGCTTTATTCCTTTTATTAGCCAGTAGGGGGCAGCAGACACCTAATCCCTAATCCCATTACTGTAAAATTATGACTATAAAATGCTACCTTTTTTCACATGCTTTGAACCCTGTGGCCTAAACAACCATGTGGCTAATTTATAGACAACTAACGGCCTCTAGGGGCGCTCTAGCAGCAAGCGCAAGAGTTTGACACACTGTAGAAGAACACTTCAGGAACAGAGCCAGATGTGGAGGAAGACCTACACAGATAAAGGATAGTACAAGATTTGGCTCAAAAAACAGACCCAGACTCAAAAAAGGCAGTTTAGAATATTCAACTCCGAAGGACATAAATGAACAGACACTCAATATAAAGACTGCAGGCTTGAGACAAAGAAAAGACTATCTGGTAAATAAGGAAGGGGATGACGCAAACTAAATAGGAGAGACAATGAAACAGTGATTTCAAAATAGAAACTGAGCAAAGGGACATGAGACATGAAGACAGTAGTGGTTTGGATTAGTGGATTTTATAATCCGCCCAGATCCGCGGGTGACCCGCAGGACCCGCGGGTCAAAAGACAACCCGGGTTGTGCATCACTACCATGTACCATCTGTGTAAGTATCTCATGTTACAGCGTGGACACCTGCGACTTATATACAGGAACAACCTATAGATGTAAAAAAATAAATGTAAATTTAGTTGATGCGGCCGACTTTTACGGTATAAGAGACATGGTTATCAAAGTTAGAAGATATTGGACGTAAAATAATGAGTTTTAAAGCTAGAGTAAAGCAAATGTCTGTTCAGGAAATATGACACACTTTAAAAGGTGAAGTTTGAATAGCATTTTATTATTCTCTCCATGAACTGTGAATATATCCGTTCTGTTTCAAAGAAAGCTCGAGTAACCCTTAAGAGGTTTTCTTGCCATATCAACTGGATCAAAGTCAAGGAAACGCTCCAAGAACATGGACTGAAACTAATAATTGGATGTTTGTGAACGAACGCCTAAGATACAAGATATTTTAAAAGAAATCTTGTCATGAAACTGACCCCAGCGCAGCAACAAAATAAAGCCTTCACTTAGAAACATAGTTCTCCTTGTTACTTGCAAGACCTGCGCACAAGACCTGGCCTCTCACAACCACGCAGCAACCGGAGAGCTCCAGGCTTTAAAGAGGAACGCCGAGCTGCTTGGCTTTCACAACATCTATTAGCACTGAGGTCTGGAATGCTACAAAGCTTAGGTATTGTTTCCGTTGCATAATTTACGTAAGAAAGGAGTAATTGTGTCATCGAGAACATTCTAGGCAGGCAAGTGCACGGTCTAGTCAGGTGCAAGAAAGAGTAGCTTGGTATTTCCATTTCATTTTCCCCATAGACTTTCTGAAGATGATTGAAAGCTCCGTCCATCTCAATTTTAGATCTATTTACTTGGGCATCAAAGCTCAGGCCATGAACACAGTAAAACAGACAATAAAACTAAATAAATGAATAAAGAGAATATATGCATGCATTTTCATTTCTGTCCACCAGCTTGTTATAGAATGTGATCATTATATTAGGACCAAACCTATTCATCTTTTTCAGATATTTTACATTTTTAAACATGTTTTCCCCCCAATTTATTATTATTTTTTGTATCAGTAAAAATAGCCATTTATCTGCATTTAGTTGGTAAAATGACATCTCTCAAATATCACTGTAAGCTCCCTATCTATAGTGTAGTGTTTGATGACGTCTGCTCTGCTCTGCATGCTTTTATTCGTCCTGTTTCCTCGCCATTTTCAGATGAATTGCTCCATCTGTCCATCCTGCGGTCCTGAGACCACTCTCCAGTCTCTTTATAAAAACATGTCTCTTTGTACAAACTTTTTCCAGGCTATAATTTCCAAAAATCTCACCAAAATGTAAGATCAAAGCTTGGTTTTGAAGTGTTTTGACACCAATCGTGTGCCCTGAGTTACAGTGAGAGTGAGAGCCAATGCTTTGGAAAAGAAAGTAAGAGAGTGTTATTGCAATACATTTCGTTTCTTGTGATTTGGATATTGCCGTACATTGCAAACAAGAAAGCGGCGCAGTTATATAAGCTTCTGTCCAACATAAAATGACAATATCTTGAGTCTATTCTCAACATTTTACTAAACCATGTCGCTATTACAAGGTACTCCTGAACTTTTTACCTTTTGGCCTACTGACCGTAGCAAACATGGTGAGCGTGTATGTTTGCAGTCATGCTCTGTGATGTCATGCCTTCAGCTAATCTTCTTATATGCAGATTAGTGCCCTCCTCTACTGGCATTAACAGGAAGTGGGGTCATGAACCCTGTGTAACATCTCTGGGTTCGACGAAGAGTCAGAATCATGAATGCAGTGATGGGATTCAAGGGGAAAAACACATAAATCAGAAACAAGTATCCAATAACTGTTCAAGGTCACTGTTTGTACCAATGTCTAAATAACCATCAAACAACAGCTATAAGATAGTAGAAAAAGCTTAAGTTGTAGTCATCTGGACTCAGTTAGAAAAAATAGACGTTTCGACTCTCATCCAAGAGTCATTGTCAATAAAAGAATTTAGATCGAGAACTCCGATATTTATACTGTTCTGTGGTAAGACCCGCCCATTGGGCAGAGCCTTCCTGAAGTAGAAAGAGTTGTTAGTCTTTCTCTCTTGGATGAGAGTCGAAACGTCTATTTTTTCTAACTGAGTCAAGATGACTACAACTGAAGTTTTTTCTACTATGGAACACGCCTGGACGAATGAGGGATTACACCGACAACAGCTATAAGACAATAAAAAGCTGAGGTAAATGTGCATTAGCTAAAACTCTCATGTCTGTGGTCTGCGCTTTATGTCTGACATTTAAAAACCCTGATTCAGTTGCAATTTCTTTTTAATCTGTGGCAAGAAATGAAACTATTGAGCAGAATATATTGCATGCCTGAAGTAGGATCCAGGGAGAAGCTGACCCACTCGCCCCCAGATGATGAAAGCTTAGGCCTTAAGATTCAATGCACGTCTATTTTTGCCCCACTAATGCATACAATTGGCCAGATTTGGACGCATTCTTTTTGCCATCCTTAAGCATTGGTGTTGTCCCTGCATTGACGCACGGCAGTGGTTTTGTGAACTTACGCGTGAAAACGTGTGCAGTGTGTTTAGGGCCTTAAGCAGGATTAGACTCCCGTTAAGCCCTGGGGAATGCCACTTCAGTGAGATATACATTATGTATTAGGGTCAGCATTTCATTTTTGAGTGTCCATGGATAGTGAGATAGATCAATTTAAAGAGCACTATCTCCGACAAAGAGGTGGCATATGATCCACCTTTTGAATAGCCATTGATTTATGGCTAATGAACTCACAAAAATCTATCAGCATCTTTTTGTTCCACATTATTGCTTTTCCAAAACATTTGCTTCAATAATCAAATGCACACTGTGTTTCTTAAGTATTCACTTCCTTTATTTGTTAAGCAGTATGAAAGTAAGTGCGGTTGTGTTGAGTGACATTAGCCTGTTATATTTAGCTTGGGCACGGTGTGGAGCTGTGAACACCATGCCACTATTGTATTGCTGTCCGCTTTGATCCAATAACCTTAATGAATGGGCGATCTGGAGGTGGTCCAAGCACGCCACAGCCTGAGAGGACTTCTGCTGCCGCCGTCTCCAAACTGGATTGACCTTCTAGTGCTCCGGAGAACAGGACTCTGACTGTACAAGCCAAAGACACGACATTAAGGCCTGTTTTCATCATGATTCAGCGTGGATGGCCAAGCGCAGGAGAAGACAAAACCACTCAGAGCAGTGCAAGGCAGAACTGGCTGAAAACTGTGAGTGATACCATTGAGATTGTCACCAGCAGCTCACAGTGACTATGTTTAATGCACAGAGAACTCTGTGTGCGCCAAACAACCAAACTCAGTTCATCTTTGCCCTGAAACTAGTCGGACCATCGACTACAAACAGCTAAAAGAACTGAGGTCCGAGCGCTGGCTTCTCTCAAACTTGAATGCCTCTGCAATTGTTAACAATGTGCACACCGAGCAAACTCATTCTGGGCTTTTCTGCCATCAAATGCCTTGCATGAGTGGCAGAGTGTGGTAGTTCATTTTAACATTAGTGGTATCAAATCATCATAAGTAAGCGAACAACGTCACCTCAGATATGCTCAGGACAAGTCAGAATGAAGCATACCCATTGTTGTTGAGTAGACTGAGGCAAGTTTGAAGTTGTCAAATTTTAACATTTATTTAAATTGGTTTATCTTGAAATAATTAAGCTGTTAGTTTTCCTTTGTAGTCCATTTTCACCCATTGACATTGGTTGAAACAAATCAAAGTCTATCTTGTTCAAAGTTGTTTCTCATGGGAACCAATAACAAGATGGCAATGACACCTCCAGGACATGTCAGTGGCACCAAATAAACAGATGGATTAGTAATTTGACCAGGCTGCGCTTTGACCACAAACCTGAAGTCAGGGCATGATGCATGTATCACTGGAACACACGGCTCGGATACACCCAGCACAGCCACAAACATCCCAGAGCTGGCAAACAAACAGGCTCAAACCAGCCACCAACACCTTAAACATTTAGACGGTTCAACTTGTTGACAAAACTACATTTTCTTTACCACTTGAAGACAAAGTGTGACGAGGGACAACAAACCGGGGGACTGGACGTAGGCGAGGTCAGAGTGACAGCTGACACAATCAAAATCAACCTTTTAAGTGGCAGAGCCCGCCTGCAGGCTCTACTGCACACATGCTTACATTACGTCTGTGGCAAGCTAGCTTTTGTTGGTTTCTTCATGACAATTCTCTATGCTACCATAGATATACTAACACAAATCCTGATGAGGGATCACCTCACTCACTTTCAGCAGAAAAACAAAATGTACTTTTGAGTTTTTAATCATGTTCTAACAATGTTACCTCATCAAAACATACCTGGAGTAGCATTTAGTTTCATTCACACTAGTTTAATGAATCCTGGTTAGAAAGTCCTCTCCCCTCCGAGCGTCAAAAACACTCCAAACTAAGATAAGAGCATGTTTAAAGGCAAATAAGAACATAAATAATGCATAATAATTGTCCTTTAAGTTCTGAAACATGATGACGAATCAGAGTTATTTCAGAGCATGTTTACAGGTTAATATCAATACAATGAATGCAGAATGTGTCCTTTAATTAGGCCCGAGCGCCACAAGCTGGCGAGAGGCCTATTAATCTCGTAAGGCCGTGCGAAGCACGGCTGCGAAAGTGCGTACGTAGTGCGCACGAAATCGAACGCGATGCGCTCGCCCACTTCCAAACACTCACTAACGCACTCCTCCACTCATGCACGCCCCGTGCATACTAATTAGTAGTAGGAAAATGGAACATTACCGTTGTAAACGGGCGAAGCCCGTGCAAAAGTGTGCACTAAACGAGCACTTTACATTGAGATGACGACCGCGAAGCCCATTCACTCATTGTTGACAACAGCAGCGCGAAGCGCTGCATTCCTCCAAAAACACTCCTGGCATCGTCCTGTACGCGAGAATTTATGCCGCAGGCATGGGCCATGCTTGTATCTGCTCAAATCAATGGAAGTCTATGGGTAGTGGGCGGGGCATCCCGACGGAATAGGGAGTGACGAGCGCGTAAGCGCTCGTAATGATGATTCCACCCCATGGCGGCATCGGGAAGGCTTAGAGCTTTCAAACGATGTATAATTTGTTGTTATAGTGGAAACGGCTATATTGTTTTTGCTAAAAATATTATTATTTTTATTTTTCTTGTTCTTCTGCTTTTTGAGCTCCAATTTGACCCCCTGAACATGCTCAAAAACTCACCAAACTTTGCCCAAAATTCAGAATCGGCGAAAAATTTGATTTTTTCTGGGCCATTTTTTTTTTCGTTAAAAAATGGCGCGACAGCGCCACCGACAAAAGTCAAAATACATTGCGCCTATGGGAGACGCCCCGAGGTCAACTTTGGCGTAAAGCTACGAAATTCGGGACACACATTCCTCTTGTGAGGACAAAAAAAAAATATTATTGTGGCCACGCCCCCAGACTTACCCTATGGCCGCCATCTTCCTTTGAAAATGAAAACAAGCTGAGTTAGCCATTTTGTTTACGTCAAACTTTGACGAACTCCTCCTAGGGCGTTTTGCCCACCGACTTCAAAATCGGCGGACGTCCTCTGGACAAGTGGGGCATCTAAAGTTATTCAATTTTTTGAGATACCTTTTACGGTCTGTGTGCGGCGCAGCCGCAAAGTTGGACAACTTATTTTGGAATATTGCAGATCTAAAAATTGCTCCCATTTGATCAAAACCAGTCCGATTAGGACCAAATTTGAATCAGTTGTTAAACTTTCTAGTTTGGACCAGTTTAGGCTGACAAAATTGAAATGGCCACGATAGCGCCCCCTACAGAGTGACCTTTAAATTAACATTGAAGGTCAAAAATTAGTTTTACCAAAATTGTCTAAACTTTACCCAAAATTCTATTTTGCCGTCCCAATCACAAAAGCCAATCACAAAAATGCCTAATTTTTTACGGCGTAGTCGTAGCGATGACAGAAACCTCCCATGTTATCCCTATGGGAAAACCACAAAATCTCTCAAATTACCACATTTTTATGTTTTACAATTTAACGAAGTCTTCCTAGTGCGTTTTGCCCACCAACCTCAAAATCGGTGTACGTCCTCTAGACAAGTGGTGCATCTAAAGTTATCCAAATTTTAAGGATAACTTTTACGGTCTCTGTGCGACGGAGCCGCAAACGTTTCCCAGAATTCTGACTATTTGGCCTTCAGAGTGGCCTATAAACAATAGAGTTTTTCCAAATGACATGATATTTTGACAAAATTCTAATTTGCCATCCTGATCATAAAAGTATGAGATCCAAAGTCATATTTTGTACGGCGTAACCGTAGTGATGACAGAAACATCCCATGTTATCCTTATGGGAAAATCGCAGAATCGCTCAAATCACCACATTTTTACGCTTCACACTTTAACGAACTCCTCCTAGGGCGATTGTCCGATCAAGTTCATATTTGGAGAATATCATCTACACAAGCGGGGCATCAAAACTTTCCATATTTTGATTTTAAGTGCTACGGTCTCTGTGTGGCGGACCCGCAAATATATGTCAGAAATGGGAAACCGCCAAATCTTTGAAATGTTCATTTTTACGCTTCACACTTTAACAAACTCCTCCGTGGGCAATAGCCCGATCAAGCTTTACTTTAGGGAATATCATCTACACAAGCGGGGCATCAAAAGTTATCCATATTTATATTCTAAGTGCTACGGTCTCTGTGCGGCGGCGCAGCAAATTTGACTGACACTTGTGTTGATTTGCACTGGATTGGCCATGTCCAATGTGTCGCCGTCTGTCAAGTTCTTTTTTAATGCAACACACAATAAGGGCGCCATCTTTATTAAGTCGAAAGCGCAGAGTCGCAAGGCCGGCGGCCCGCGAGGGCCGCTGGATGCCGCTTGCGGCTTTAATTTAGATTTGTTATGGTTTGAGTAGGAATTTTGTTTTTAAAAGTGTCATGATTTTTATTTTTTTTAGTCTTTACGATTATGTGACTATAATCATAATCTTGATTTTTGAATAACTGAATAAACTTGAAACAAATAAACAAACATATCAACAAAATAAAGTCAACAATAATACGTTTTTAAGCCTAAATGGGAAGCAAGACATTAGATTGTGAATGACAGAAGACTGAACCTGTGCTGTATTGACTCTTCATTGAAGGATTGATGGACTTATTGATATCGGTCCTTGTAGCTTCTTACTTTAGACTCTCTAAAGCTTGTCTGACAGTCGGCCTGCCATTTGTGCAGATGGCACCAGCTCCCAGGACAATCTGAAAGAAAGAGGACAGCTCCCCAATGAAATCCTAAAACCAGTTCAGCCTTCATCATGACCCAATTACATCCACACGCTCAATAAGATAAGAACCTTTCCTCACTGTCACACTCCTCAAGACGTTCACTGTGTGACAAAAGCGCACAAGAGAAGGTTGAGATGAATAAATAGACCCTTCATTGTTGACGGGTGGTGAAAAAAACACACACATTTTAATTGTAATGACCGTGCAGTTGAGAGGGGAAAAACTAAAATCACTTCTCAATGATACAATGACTCATTCTTCCACACAGAACCTGGGCAGAACCACACATCAGGGGAAAAACCCACAGAAACGAGCACTAAACGTATGAGTTCAGGCTCTGTATTAGAAGTGAATAAGAGCTTATATAATCATTAAAATGCTGATTTTTAAGTGATAAATTCTTAATTCAAAAATTGCATGAAGCCTAAAAGGTCCCATATCATGCAAAATCGACTTTTCAGAGCTTTTAACCTTCTTACAGTGCTATTGGTGCCTCGTATATGTGCCCAAAGTGTTTTTTTGATTGATTCCTGCAGTGTTTGTCTATAGATCTGTCTCTATCTTTCCCCTTGGATGAGCAGACGAACAGGGGCTACTCACCACAGGAGTGCTGCAGCACACTTCCCTGTTTCAGCCCATCCTCCAGGAAGCACTCTGTACCTGTAACACGCCCCCTTCCCCCGCCCATGCTCCAGAGGAACCGCTGCTATTTAGGCACAGTGAGCTTCAAACGCTACTTCTTTTGTTCCAGCGCTGCTGCTGCCGCTGACATGTGCCACAGTGTCATAGCCTCGGCCTCTGTTTACACCATGGATCTGCCATATTATCGGTTTACACCCCCGTCGTCTCCACGTTAGGCTACGTCACGGGGTGGGCGGGGGATGCAGGCCCACGTTAGGCTAAGTCACGGGGTGGGCGGGGGATGCAGGCCCACGTTAGGCTACGTCACGGGGTGGGCGGGGGATGCAGGCCCACGTTAGGCTACGTCACGGGGTGGGCGGGGGATGCAGGCCCACGTTAGGCTACGTCACGGGGTGGGCGGGGGATGCAGGCCCACGTTAGGCTACGTCACGGGGTGGGCGGGGGATGCAGGCCCACGTTAGGCTACGTCACGGGGTGGGCGGGGGATGCAGGCCCACGTTAGGCTAAGTCACGGGGTGGGCGGGGGATGCAGGCCCACGTTAGGCTACGTCACGTGGTGGGCGGGGGATGCAGGCCCACGTTAGGCTACGTCACGGGGTGGGCAGGGGATGCAGGCCCACGTTAGGGTACGTCACGGGGTGGGCGGGGGAGGCAGGCCCACGTTAGGGTACGTCACGGGGTGGGCGGGGGAGGCAGGCCCACGTTAGGCTACGTCACGGGGTGGGCGGGGGATGCAGGCCCACGTTAGGCTACGTCACAGGGTGGGCGGGGGATGCAGGCCCACGTTAGGCTACGTCACGGGGTGGGCAGGGGATGCAGGCCCACGTTAGGGTACGTCACGGGGTGGGCGGGGGATGCAGGCCCACGTTAGGCTACGTCACGGGGTGGGCGGGGGATGCAGGCCCACGTTAGGCTAAGTCACGGGGTGGGCGGGGGAGGCAGGCCCACGTTAGGCTAAGTCACGGGGTGGGCGGGGGATGCAGGCCCACGTTAGGCTACGTCACGGGGTGGGCGGGGGATGCAGGCCCACGTTAGGCTACGTCACGGGGTGGGCAGGGGATGCAGGCCCACGTTAGGGTACGTCACGGGGTGGGCGGGGGAGGCAGGCCCACGTTAGGGTACGTCACGGGGTGGGCGGGGGAGGCAGGCCCACGTTAGGCTACGTCACGGGGTGGGCGGGGGAGGCAGATCGCTCTTTGAAAGGGTGGGGGTGGATCTCAATCTAAGCTGTCTGCATTTCCGGGTTTGTGAGCGGGGTCCAAGATATGGGTGATATTTTATAACTGTTATGTTATGGGTGTTGCACAACACTTATTATGATCAAATATACCCTTAGAGTGGACTACGAAACGGGGAAAATAGCATGATATGGGATCTTTTAAGACATGGTGCTATCATTGGAAGAAAATGAACACAATGTTAAAAATGTCAGAATGAGGATTAAAAACACAGAGAAGCCTCTAATGACTTCATAACCGAAGAGAAAAAATCAGTTCTGAATAATATGGCTGTGTTTAGAGCTGCATGAAACAGAGAATCTCAGCATGATGGTCAGATCACAATTACACTATTATCATCATCATCATCATCATCATCATCATCATCATCATCCAGCCCTAGTTACAACAACTCTGTCATTTGTCACACAAGTAATCACATAATGTTTCAATTATTATTTCCATAATCAAGCAAACAATGTGGTTGGATCCAAGATTAAACCCCAAAACTTTAGAGTTTGTGCATGAAAGCTAAAAACCTTGGAATAAGACCTGTCATTATTGACAGGCCTACAACCTCTTGAAGCTCATCAAGACAATGCCAAGAATGTGCGAAGTAGTAATCAAAGTCATATTTTCAGTTGTTTCACACTTTTTTTTAAGTATATAATTCCACATGTGGTAATTCATAGTTTTGATGCTTCAGTATGAATCTACAATGTTCATAGTCATGAAAATAAAGAAAACTCTTTGAATGAGAAGGTGTGTCCAAACTTTTGGTCTGTACTATATATATATATATATATATATATATATATATATATATATATATATATATTCCATAATATAATCAAACGTAATCACCAACACAATACCCCTAAAGCAGGAATATGCTACAGTAGAAGCCTTCACAGAGCCACTGCTAACTCGTGTTAACATAGCAGACAATTAGCATCCCTTCAGTGCTCGTGCTGCTGTGTGTTTAGAGACTTGACCCCTGACCTCTGCCTAACAGCCCAATGATGGAGCAGTATCCCTATGTACGGACACGTAACGTGACACACATGTCTGCGAATGGGGCAGTGTCATAGCGGAGGTGCAGCCTGTAACCACGGGCCCAGATTAGAGACAAACTGAATGTGAATGAGGAAGTGAAGGAAGCGTTTGAGCCACTTTAAACAGTTACGGAGCGGTCGAGAAAAGTTTGAAGTTTGTGGTCAGAGCAAATGAAAACGTGCACCCAAAGAAGACTTATTTTATGGCACGTTCAAAAGAGCACTAATTACTCTCTGCAAACAGTGACAAAATGTGTGGCTAAGTCGACGCCATTTATTGTTATTTATGTGTGTGGATTTGATGGAAAATCCCATTGTCTAAAGGGTTTTTGTTTAACATTATTGGAAATCTTGATAACGCATGTAACTAGGACTGTATCAAAAATCATTTAAATCTGTACAAAACATTTGACCTTTCCTGAGCAGTTTTAGAATGATCAGAATTCGTAAAAAAAAACATTGTGACATAAAGACGATGTTGTTAATAATGTTAATAAAACGGTCAGACTGAGGTGTGTTGTGGTATGGACTTCAAAAACACAGAGGAGCCCCTGACTTCACATGGTGGAACCGCGCTCAGGAGAGGGAAACTGCCTAAATATGTAGAACTCATCAAATATGAGTGAATGAAACCAAACATATAAGAATGTTCTCAACGGGCTCCAGCTACTGTTTATGTTGCCTGGGATCCAGAATACACACTTCTTTAATTCTTTATGAAGATTGAGTCCTTTTACTCCCCCCGTCGAGACGCGTGTGAAACTAAGGAGCTCACTGACAGTTTTATGCTTCGCTCGTTGCAAAATTACACAACGTTTTTCAGTCTTGGATATGTTTTCATGTTTTCTTTTGTGTGTCCATGAGTGGCATTCACCTTTTTGAACTCACGGAAATGCAAACTGTGACCAGATTGATATAGATCTATTCAAATACAGAGTGTCATTCTGGGTTTTCCAGGCTGTTGTTTTTGAACTAAAGGCTACTTTATTATCCACTAATAGACTATAAGTTCAACATGTGCCTCTTGTCCAGTGAATGATCGTCAAACAAACACACGACAAACAGAAAAGATTCCAATTCCGTCTCGTTCCATCTTGATTGCCGTATTGTCAGTGCCTGGGTTTTTTCCTACACACTTGAGTTTGTCTTTCAGCAGAGGAACAAAACAGGCCAGACACTTGAACAGGATGAATCAGTTCTCCTTGTCACACACAGACATGTCCTGACATCATCAAAGACAAAAGTCACGAGGACGAGTCCACTGCTGCCGCTGATGCGTGACTGGCACTGACAAAGGAACATCTACTTTAGTCTCGATCGTGGAACAAAGATTACTGTTCTATAGTTCACCATCGTTAAGTTTGCTTGTATGAACATTTTGAAACCACAACTTACAAAAAGAATAAATACTGTTCAGTCAAATGAAGCTGAGGTGTCCTACATACAGCAAAAACACATGTACGCAGACGTGTTTTTTGTTGCAACATGAACACTCTTCCCTTCCATTAGAACCGGGCGTCAAACTCAGACTGGGCCGAACATGACGTAAAAAATAAAACAATCAAAAATAGAAATAAATAGCTTTATATAGCCAGTAATAGTTATTTGTGGAGACTGTTGCACAAATCTGCAGCAGGTGAAGGACTGAGTCCATCTTCATGCATCAGCAGCAGGAACAGGATCATGGACATTTATAATATGGATGAATATGTATAATCCTCTCCTCTTTTCCATCAGTGTCGATGCTCTGGAAAGACATAAGATGACACCTGCCAGGGCCTAAGTGACAATGTTTCTCATTTTGACAAATATTCATCACACGTCATTCACGTTCACGTCTGTTTAATCTCTTGCGGTTCAACCACAGAAGGTTTCCCTTATTGCTATTGCTTTGGAAAGCCATGTTTCCCTTTATAAAGAATAAAGATGGCCTTTAGCAGGGGCAGACTTGCAATTAACTGGACCAAAGCAGTGCCAACAAATGAACTGCTGCATTGGAGAACTCCTTGAGCTGAAGGGCAATGCCAGCATCATGTGGATCAGTGATCGATCAGCCACAGTCCAGCACAAGGCATTTAGCAGTTTAGCTCTGTATTACAACTCGGGAAATGCAGTTTGTCAGTTCATATTGCAGTCTCTTTGTGAATTCTCCTGGACGTGTTTGAACTGTGAACACAATCCTATTATTAAAACGAGAACCACAAAACTAATCGCAATCTTTCTTAAAATAATTGCAATTAGATATTTTTCTTAAACCCTTCAGCTCTAGTCCAATCCATTTCCAGACCTGGTTAGGGTTTTATAGCGGGTAATTAGTCTTGTTTGTGTGCAGAGTGCATTAGAAGGGACTAACCATAAGTGCAGTAATCCACCATATAATCACCTCTCCCTCCATCTGGACCTTCAGTCCACGCTCTACCTTGCCCTCTTCTACCTGTAACAGCACAACATCGCTCAGCTCAACGTGTCACAATGAGGTGTTAATAATATCAAATTACATCTATTTAGTCCGAAAATGCCTTGTGGGTAAGAGGCTAATCCTACAGTGGTGTTTGTCTGATTGGAGTCTGTCAGCACTCGGAGAGGACAGAAGGTTGCGTGACGGATTAAGGAGATCATAACCAAAAGATTAGCAATTAGCATCTTACTTTTCAGACATTGATTATTTGTAAGCGATCAAAACCAGGGCTGATAGCGGCGTACGTGAAGAAATAAATGTTAACTACCTTGTTGGTGTCATTCTCTGCATGATATAAAGTGCAAAATACATTGCCAACGAGGTAATAATACGGGCAGTATAGGTGAAAACAGGGATTTACAGGAAAATACAGGATGTGGCTTTAAATAAATGACAAAAGAATACATTTATTTCAACGTAAGCCACTTTAAAGACGTGCACTTTCTCTCCTGCTCCTCCTGCTTGTTCTAGTGTTCTTTGGCTGCTAAAGCTCCATGTTTCCACAGCAAACAATAAGAGCTGTCAGTGACTCCTCTAGATATAATTGAAATCACAGAAGTTGGACATCTTCTGTGAGCACTGTCTTTTTAATCAGTCATCTGCAAGATCTGCCTGAAAGCAATTTATCTATTTTTATATTTATTTATTTTATATTAAACAAACTTTAAACAATTGCCATTCAAAACAAACTAAAATCTAATTAAAATGTTAAATCAATTTGATAAATTGCACAGCTACAATCAATATGTAAAACAAATAAAAAAATAAATAAATTCTAATTACTGGAATTCAGTGTTGGATTTTCTTCATGTTTACCTAAAAACCTAAAAAAATTATTAAAAAATAATAATAATTCTATCACTAAAAAGCATCTTTCTTAGTGTAATAAAAAAATTGTAAGTGAAAAACATTTCTTTTTTTTTTTAAAAGAAGAAAGAATAGAATTACCTAAATATTTAGTCAAAACAAAAAATGTCATCGTTCAAAGCTAAAATCAAGATAAACTCAATATATAAACTGCTTTTTACAGTGTAGCAATAATCGAATCAAATCGAAAATAGTCTAATTATAAGATGCAGATGCACTTTCATGACGAGTGAATGAAATGAAGCTAATTACCTGTAAAACATTCTAGTGTCCTCCTCACTTTCCCTCAGACACATGGCACTGGTGCTGCATGTCACAGGGGCGTGTGGGGACTTGCATTCAGAACATGAACATGAACAAGATTAAACAAGCTGTGGAAAAAAGAGCTACGGAAATATGTCATGCAACGTGGAGCGGAGGCACGTGTTGTGTGGCGTGACTCCAGACACGGAGACGACACACGCCAGAAAAGTCATGTTTAGTAGAAGGTGCTGTACCTGTTTTTTGTGTTTTTTTATAAGTTAAAAATAGAACTACTTTCCTAATCCTAATTATTCACCGTGAAGTCTTTATAAGCACTTTTTCCAACTTTCAGTACATCACAATAACAAACCTGGCATGCTAACAGAGCACTTCCTCATACTTGGATCATAAAATGCTTCATAATTTGATGCAGACAGCACACGTCGGTCTCAAGAGCTGCCGTTATAATATATCTGTAATATATCTGTAATATATCTGTAATATATCTGTAATATATTTGTAATATATCTGTAATATATCTGTAATATATTTGTAATATATCTGTAATATCTCTGTAATATATTTGTAATATATTTGTAATATATTTGTAATATCTCTGTAATATATCTGTAATATATCTGTAATATATTTGTAATATATCTGTAATATATCTGTAATATCTCTGTAATATCTCTGTAATATATCTGTAATATATTTGTAATATATCTGTAATATCTCTGTAATATATCTGTAATATATTTGTAATATATTTGTAATATATTTGTAATATCTCTGTAATATATCAGTAATATATCAGTAATATATTTGTAATATATTTGTAATATATCTGTAATATCTCTGTAATATCTCTGTAATATCTCTGTAATATATCTGTAATATATCTGTAATATATTTGTAATATATTTGTAATATATTTGTAATATCTCTGTAATATCTCTGTAATATATCAGTAATATATCAGTAATATATTTGTAATATATTTGTAATATATCTGTAATATCTCTGTAATATCTCTGTAATATCTCTGTAATATATCTGTAATATATTTGTAATATATTTGTAATATCTCTGTAATATCTCTGTAATATATCAGTAATATATCAGTAATATATCTGTAATATATCTGTAATATATCAGTAATATATCTGTAATATATATGTAATATATATGTAATATATCAGTAATATATCTGTAATATATCTGTAATATATCTGTAATATATCTGTAATATATCTGTAATATATCTGTAATATATCAGTAATATATCTGTAATATATCTGTAATATATCTGTAATATATAATATATCTGTAATATATCTGTAATATATCTGTAGTGGGGAAAGACACGTTTTGCTAAACTACCGGCCCAGAATCTGCTTTTGGCCTTGATCAGAGTTCGACTGCGCATTCACAATGACCCTAACGAACCAGACTATCCAGGCAAACGGATCCAAAAGTGTGAATTAAAAGTGTAACGTGACCTAAACCGAGGCTGATTTAGACTTAAAATAAGAAAATCATGGTTAAAAACATACATTTCTGTAAGATGGAGCCAATACTAGTACCAATGATTTCATTGTGTGTTCTGAATGTTGTTCTTCCATCATACTTTCATACTTTCAGCACAAATGACTAAAATAAGCAGGACTGGATCACAAAGCCTGTCTCAAAACATTTTTTTTTAATCAAACTTCCAATATTTGAGGAGTTTTGAACCTTTTACAGTTGTGTCTTTTGCATATCGCGGTCCCCAGCAGTGCCGTGAACCATTTAAAAGTTCAAATGCTCCTTGATTAACTCTGCTGTTCCCTCTTCTTCCTCCCGACAGTAAAAAGAAGAAAGGTGGCTCTGTTTTGTTGTGTCGTGCCTGCTGCTGCTAATGCTGCTGCTGCTGCTGCTGCTGCTGCTGCTGCTGCTGCTGCTGCTGCTGCTGCACTCACGATCTCTGAAGTGAGCGTTCCAGCCTCATCAAAGCCCAGAGCGGCGGGCCGGGGCGCTATACACACAGACGCGAGCCCCGTCATTAGCAACCGAGTCAGCGACGGGGCAGACAGCAGAAAGCAGTCGCTCGGCGAGCATCAAACACAGGGTCAGGGTTCAAATGAGACGCAAAGTGTCGGGAGAACTTCAAAAACAGACGGTGGACTTTTGTTTCCCATTTGTGTGACATGTTCTGTATTGCCATTCGGTGAGATCGTGCCATTCTGATCAGATATAAGCTCTGGTTTTACATCAGATGCCCTTCCATTTCAAGCTCGATGTAAGTGAACGAGGGAGCGCTTTATTGATAATATCCAAGGTCTGTCACAACAATTACTACAGGCTTTTAGATAGGATTTGAAAACACGGGGTAGGAAAACACGGGAAAGGAAATTTGTCTGATGAAATGAATCTAAAACGAATGATTTACTGCCCACAGGAAAGTCAAACACCCCTCGTGCACTAAACACCACAACAGAAGTTTACACGCACAGTAAAACGTGCTAATGGCGGCAAACACTTGACTTTACAGCAGCAATACAAAAAACACATGTTCCTCTATTAGCCTTGGGAGTCTATAAACTATGAAGTGAATGAAGACCAAATCTGCACCTTTTATAGCAACTTTACACACTCCAGTCCAATAAATCCGATCGTGCAGAGGCCGCCAATGGCAGGACCACCAGAGGGTTCAGTCTGACGGGCGTAAATCACACTTTTAACAGCCCTTTTTGTGGTCGCTGTCAAGTTATTCCACAGAACAGAAGGATCGTTAGTTTCACCAAGCTCAAATAAACCAAAGGGACGAATAAAAACTCCAGACTGTTATGAAATAAATTAAAAAAGTGCTTTTTGATGGATTAACAGACAGTGACAAGGTTGAAACATATAAATGCACGCTAAATCTGCATTCTAAACTACACGTGGGATGTGGAGGTTTAACAAAGATGTGAGCTGGACTGGACTGGACTGGACTGGACTGCTCCACACACAGAATGACGCGGGAACTTAACATTCTTGTTCAAGTATTTGGGTAGAGATCTAATTTGTATGATTTATGCCAATGTGTATGCAATTCTGTGGATCTGAATGAATAGGGCTGTGCAGTTGAAATCCAGTTATTTTTAATTGTCAATGATCAGCTTGTTATTTTGTATTTTTGTATCAAGAGACAATCCTTTATCAGTAAAAGCATGTGGCTGGCATCAGCCTTTGGAGGGAGAAAGTTGGAGGTTGTAATGGCCGTGTAAAACAAACCAGCCTAAAAAATGTAAAGTGAAATACAATATGGGCATTTACTTTAGTAAAGTGCCCCAAGCTAGGTTTAAAATTCCTATCTCCTATTTCCTTTTGTTGTTCAGAGCAGTTTTCGCTCTCACAAACACACTAACTGCCTCTAAACTACAGTATCTGGTGTTTCAAAGCAAGCAAACAATATCAAGGCATCCAAGAAATAAAACGTTTAGTCCAAAGTCTGTCAAAATGGTCACTTTACAATATAATGATGTTTTTGGGGTCTTTTTGTAATGGTCTTTGCTGCTGTAGGAAATATACTCCAAAAGTATCCACTGATTCTGTCCATGGCAGGAGTTTTGAGGCACAAATACATAGTCCAATATTTCTAGTAACAGGACAGTCCCAGAACATGATGGATGGAAAACTACAGTAACCACAGTTTCTCCAGCAGTTACATTATTCAAAACAGAATTACTCCAAACATGTACATATGTTTTCCCATTCTTCATCTGTCAAGTCAAAATTAACCTCTTTACCATTTATTTTTAATATATTTAGTAGAATGGTTATCCTGATTATTAATGTATTTGTATAATTTAGATATTATTCCCTTTTAAAGTTCTGATTTATATGCATTAATAAACAAATGTTTTAACCGTGGCCACACCACCTTGAGGACAAACAACTGGGTCGAATGGAGGAAGTTAAGAATCCCTGGGTAAAATCTGTTCTTACAACCTGGAAGGAGCTGGTCAAAACATACAAACTGAACAAAGTTGTTAAAATCTTAAACTGGTTGGTTTTGTACCAAACTGCACCAACCTGAGATCAAGGTCTGATTAACAAACACTTTAAACGTTTCTTACCAAGTAAAAGAAAAACAAATGAAAAACTTATCAAAGCTTTTCATTTGATTTTCTTTTACTTGATTTTACCCAGGGATTCTTAACTTCCTCCATTCGACCCAGTTGTTTGTCCTCGAGGTGGTGTGGCCACGGTTAAAACATTTGTACTGTTTATGTTCAGGAAAGTATTGAAAGCCATTTTTACAGTTTTTTAATAAGAAAGTAAACTTTCATAAAACATTGTGACTTACTTATTTCTTACTATGTGCCATTCTACATAGAGGCCATCATTTACTACGTCTCAAGTAACGACTGCATATCTGCAAGTAAAAACAATCTCAACCTCTGGTAACAGCAGCGTACAGTATAACGCAGCAGGTCATGTAAACCTTTGTGTGTTGTTCATTTTTCCACCTCCTCCACACGGCCCCTGAGGCCTCCGTCTCCAGGTGAGGGCCCGTAATGGAACCGCTCCCAGTGGATTGGCTCTGACAGAAAAAACAACAGAAGCAGCAGCAGCAGAGGAGGAGGAGGAGGAGGAGGAGGAGGAGGATGAGGATGAGGATGAGGAGGAGGATGAGGAGGAGGATGAGGAGGAGGATGAGGAGGAGGAGGAGGAGGATGAGGATGAGGAGGAGGATGAGGAGGAGGAGGAGGAGGAGGATGAGGAGGAGGATGAGGAGGAGGAGGAGGAGGAGGAGGAGGAGGTGTTCTGTTCCTTCTGCCTTCTCAGCTCTTACACATTTAGGCCAAAGTAGCTTTTTAAAGATGTGATACAGGACCTCAGGGAGTTCAGGGAGGCTTAGTAGGCCCGAGACAATCTTACAGGAGATCAGATGTGTGCAGAGATTCTCCTCCAACCAAGGCAAGGCAGTCCTGACCATCACACTATGTCCTGACCATCACACTATGTCCTGACCATCACATTATGTCCTGACCATCACATTATGTCCATCACATTATGTCCTGACCATCACACTATGTCCTGACCATCACATTATGTCCTGACCATCACACTATGTCCTGACCATCACATTATGTCCTGACCATCACACTATGTCCTGACCATCACATTATGTCCTGACCATCACATTATGTCCATCACATTATGTCCATCACACTATGTCCTGACCATCACATTATGTCCATCACATTATGTCCTGACCATCACACTATGTCCTGACCATCACATTATGTCCTGACCATCACATTATGTCCTGACCATCACACTATGTCCTGACCATCACATTATGTCCTGACCATCACATTATGTCCTGACCATCACACTATGTCCTGACCATCACATTATGTCCTGACCATCACACTATGTCCTGACCATCACACTATGTCCTGACCATCACATTATGTCCTGACCATCACATTATGTCCTGACCATCACACTATGTCCTGACCATCACATTATGTCCTGACCATCACACTATGTCCTGACCATCACATTATGTCCTGACCATCACATTATGTCCATCACATTATGTCCTGACCATCACACTATGTCCTGACCATCACATTATGTCCTGACCATCACACTATGTCCTGACCATCACACTATGTCCTGACCATCACACTATGTCCTGACCATCACACTATGTCCTGACCATCACACTATGTCCTGACCATCACACTATGTCCTGACCATCACACTATGTCCTGAGGAGATACAGAGCTCTGATGAACAAGTGCTGTTGCTATTTTTAGAAGATGCTGCGTCAGATTAATAATGCACAACAAAAAGAGAGGCAGAAGCTCCTTTATGATTTATTGCACATTTTAATTTCCCTTGAATGGACCTGCTCCAATTCTTTGTATAAAGCCAAAACTACAAAGCAGCTGCGTTATTAGATTTAAAAGCATGTGTGTGTATGTTTACAGGCAAAGTAGTCCATCACTGACTCATCTTTCTGCAGATCCAAAACACTCTGGATCAAAAGCGTGCGGTGCGTGCGCAGAGCGTTACTAAGCACGCGCAACGTCAACAAACGCGTGCGCCACAGCAACAGGAGGCCGTGTGTGAGGAGTATGTGCTCGTGATGTGAATAAACACAGTCACTCACCTCTATCCACGTGCGCGCCTCCCGGAGCGCACTGACCGCAGCTGCGTCCAGGAGGTGATGCTGCTGAGGATGATGAGGATGATGAGGATGAGGATGATGAGGCTGAGGTCCGATGTCTGCGGCCGGACTTGCCATTGGCGTGACTGAAACCTGGGCTCTCCAAACAAGGGCGGAAGCTTGTGGATATGGAGACAAAAACAACGTCTACTCTGATCCCAAAACTGTTCCAAAAGTGCGCAGACAGAAGCAGCTTCTTGTCGGTCTCTGGGCCAGTTTCTTCACTTCTCCTCGTTGGGAGACTTGTCCACCGACAGCGGCAAGGTAGAGGCAGTGGTACGCACAGCATCCGGTTAGTGCTGTCAACGTAAAAGCTCAACAAGTGGCGCGTTTGTTTTGTAGGTTCGAGTGATACGCGTTATGGTTATAGAATGGTTATGGCAGAATATGTTATTGCGATCTATTCGAGCAATATTGTGATTTGATTTGAAATGTTTGTTCTAAAAGCTGATTTATATATGTTCAAAGTTCACGTTTTATACATGATCATCAACATTTGACAGAAGATATGTGATTGAGAACATAAGATGAGATAAGATAAACCTTTAATATTCATACAAGGGGAAATGTGGTTGTTACAACGCAGTTGAAACAGGAGGAAAGGACAGATTATAGAAGTTTCAAGACACCAAAACACTCTTATGAACAAAACTCCTCTCATATCTTAAAGGTGGTATGGACGATTTTTTCAGCAATTTTTTTTAATCATATTTCCTCGTGGCGTGGATAAATCATTTGTCCTGCCACGTATCAATCATAAAACGCACCTATCGCTCACCTGCAGCCGCGTCAGGCTCGTCCCCACGTTTCCGTGTGCCTAAGCGCATGGATCTATCATAATATAGTTCCCTCAGTGTACAGGGCAAAATGAAGACGGAGAAAGACAGTTCGAGCTGACGCAGAAGTGGACAGAAATCTACGGGAGACGAGAGATGCGATGCGCCCCGTTGCACTAATAAACAAACACACGTGTGTGTTGTATCGGTCCATACGGGGGAGTGGCATGTGCACGGGGGAGGGGCATGTGCACTTCCGCCTGCGTTCTCAAATCGCCGAAAAATTGTCCATACCGCCTTTAATAGGGAATGGAGGGGGGGAAATAAAATAAAATAGATAATAAAAATACAGAATAAAGATAAAAAGCAGATAATAATAATAAAATAATGATAATAGAATAAAATAAAATAAAGTAAAAATAACTAGCACAAGACTAGGTAAATACTATTAGCAGGTAAGTAAACCGTATAAAAAACAAAATAGAACACTCTTATTTACAGATATTTCACATGGTTGATTCAGTATTGCACATGAATATGATGGTATTGCACATGGTTACATCAGTATTGCACATGTTCAGGGCAGTGTTTGTTGTAGAGTCTGACAGCAGCAGAAGGAAAGACCTGTGAAACGTCTTCTTCACACAGCGAGTGTGGATCAGTCACTGAAGCTGAGCAGCATGTGTAGTAGTCTAAAAACTAACTCTAATTGTAGGTTTTGCATGACTTTTTTTTTTATTGCAGGGTTTTTGATTTGTTAAATGCTATATCCTGCAGCCCTGACAAACATAGAGCTGTAGTTATTAAGACGTTTGCGTCGTCAGTGTTTTAGCCAACCAAATTTTATATTGAGTGGCTTATAAAGATTTCTATTGACCACATTTTTGTACAAGATCCTAATACATTTCAGAACTCTTGCCAACGCTGTTCCACATCCACGCCCACTTTTAGTCGACTAATCAATGGTCACATGTCTTTAATCGACCATAAATGTCTTTAGTCCATTACAGCCCATGAAATTGTATCTATTGTCTTTCTATTCACAAACACAAACTATCAGACTATGTTGTGTGCTAGATACATTTTGATGGCATTATTTTGCATTTTAGACAAAACTGACGATGAGAGTTTGAACGTTTTGTAGTCTGATGAGTATGACGTACGATGTATATTTTTTGTTTTCTTTTTTAAATACATTGACTGTTTCCGGTTGCTGCGCTGTCTGGCTTGACGCACTCGAACTCCAAATCGACGCAAACTCCACAGTGGCTCATTCAGTGGCTCATTCAGTGGCTCATTCAGTGGCTCATTCAGTGGCTCATTCAGTGGCTCATTCAGTGGCTTAAAATATACAAACCTAACAGCAGCCAACCAGGGCAGGGCTGCACTAGGGAAGTGTGTTCTATTTTAATATATTAAAAGAATATGATATTAAATACGTGACTAACTATTTTAATGTAAATCCTATATGAGGTGCCAAAGCAACAATGGTTATATTCCGAGAAGCGATAAGCTACTCATTGTAAAAAAGATATACGTTTTTATGTGTCAAAATCAAAATTGTGCTGCTCTTGTTCTGGAAAAGAGTCGGAAAAAGAAAGTTGCTGTTATAGTTTTATCTTTGCTGCCCTCTAGTGTGCCAAAGCTGCATTACAGGAGGAGGAAGAGGAGGAGGAAGAGGAGGAGGAGGAGGAGGAAGAGGAGGAAGCTTCAGGTTTGGTCACTCTAATGTTCCTGGTCTTATTTCTTCATTCTTTGCCTGCTGCACCCAACTCTTCCATTACTATACAGCCATAATGAACACACCTTATCTTTATACTTTGTACTTTTTATTGTTGTGTGCACCTGCTCAGGGACGGCAGGTGGGAAGAAGCAGTGGCTGAATCTGGTGCAGATCATCTACTTTTGCAAGATTAATAGGTTGATTTGTACATGGTCCCTGACAAAACAAGATGAAACTAAATTTGTATTAACAGCTTTTTAATCCCTGTTTTCTCTCTTTGTCACCTGTTGCCTTAGCGACTCAGCAACAATAGCAGACTGGAGGAGCATCTGTTTGTGTCACATCACTAGCACCTCCACATTCACAAGGTACAGTTGCATGGTTATGACTCGGGTCAAGTTTACAGTGTGTTTTATGTTTTCTTTGTGATTTTATTTTCAGTGTGTGTAGGACTTTAGAAAAAGACAAAGAGTTTATTACGTTTGATATTGCTCCATACAGGGAAAAGTAACGTAATTTATTTGAAGATTATAGCTTAAAATGATATTTTAAGGTGCTATGCTTTTCTGGTGGGGGGCTTTGCCTTTTGTCTCTATGGAGATGATTTAGATGAGCAAAGACCCACATGGCATTACACGTATCTACTAAGTATTATTTAATAACAGGTACACATGAAAAAGACCCTGTAAATGTTTCATGTAAAATTAACATATTTAAATAACATCACAAACATTTGCTTGGCTCAACAACACATTTAAAGCCAGCGGTATCCAACTTTTTGGTGGTAAATGAGTACATTTAGTGTTTCCAGCTTCCCGGGGGTGTTTCATGTGCAGTCTGCATGTTCCTCCTGCTGTTCTGACTTCTCTCACCATTAAAACATGTCAAAGGAGAGGCCATATCTCAGATATATGTAGATATTATCTCAGAGGGACTTTACAGGTTAAATACAGGTGAAGAGTCTGCGGCCAAACCCGGAAGTAGGAGCCGAAAGCAGCCCGCTGATTGGCTGTTGGTAGTTTCGCTTCTCCGTCTGAAAAAGCTGTTCTGAAACTAACATTTTGATCTGTTCCACTGATCTACATCTGTTTTAGACTGAATTAAAGACGCCTGAGAGTTTTAGGGAGTCTTATAAGTTATAACCTTTGATTTGCCAACCTTAAATACACACTTATCCAAATACTTTACGAATACATGCGTTCTCACTTCCAGCAAATTACCAACACATCCGGGAACTTGTACCCGCCGCCATTTTGATCGGGTGACGCTTGCAACAGCTGGACAGTACGTCATTTTCTACGTCATACTGAGCGCGGCATAGTACTTTACAACCGCACGGCTACTATATTCACCAAAATGCCAAAATACTGCGTTGTTTTTGGATGCAATGTTCGCGTATTGGATAGTCAGAAACTTAGATTGCCGGGTGAAAATTCCCGGGCTTTCAATTAAATAGTTGTAGATACTGGGCCAATCCACATCAGGCCAGTCAGTCGGGCTGTCCTTCCACAAACCCCGCAGCATTCTGTAGGGACATTCCGCTGGTGTCAGACCAAGGAATGACAGCTTTGTCATGTACCTTTTTCTGCCGTCATCGTCTAAGGAATTATGATATTCGTACCTCATTAGGAACCGTCTGGCGTGGAATAAAGTCTAAGGAATAAAGTCTGGCGGTAATGTGACACTTGGATACCAACCGCCATAAAACAACAAGAACAACAACAACATTATGCCGCGCTCAGTATGACATAGAAAATGACGTTCTGTCCAGCTGTTGCAATCGTCACCCGATCAAAATGGCGGCGGGTACAAGTTCCCGGATGTATTGGTAATTTGCCGGAAGTGCAAACGCATGTATATGTGAGTATGGTCCGTATAGTCTCTGACGTCATCTCCTTGGGTTTAGATTAGGTGGATTAGCCAATCAGGGACCCACATATCAAAACAACCATGGCCACTTACGAGGAAAAAAAGAAAAGACAAAATATCACAAAAGACTGAGAAACATTGAGGATTCTGCATCATCAATGAGAGAAACATACTTGTATTTTAAAGTAACATATAAGTCACATCACATGTTAATGAAACATACAAGTCACATGACATGTTAATGTAACATACAAGTCACATCACATGTTAATGAAACATACAAGTCACATGACATGTTAATGTAACATACAAGTCACTTGACATGTTAATGTAACATACAAGTCACATCACATGTTAATGTAACATACAAGTCACATGACATGTTAATATAACATACAAGTCACATCACATGTTAATGTAACATACCAGTCACATCACATGTTAATGTAACATACTTGTATGTTAATGTAACATACAAGTCACATGACATGTTAATGTAACATACAAGTCACATGACATGTTAATATAACATACAAGTCACATCACATGTTAATGTAACATACAAGTCACATCACATGTTAATGTAACATACTTGTATGTTAAAGTAACATACAAGTCACATCACATGTTAATGTAACATACAAGTGACATCACATGTGAATGTAACATACAAGTCACATCACATGTTAATGTAACATACAAGTCACATCACATGTTAATGTAACATACAAGTCACATCACATGTTAATGAAACATACAAGTCACATCACATGTTAATGTAACATACAAGTCACATCACATGTTAATGAAACATACAAGTCACATCACATGTTAATGTAACATACAAGTGACATCACATGTGAATGTAACATACTTGTATGTTAATGTAACATACAAGTCACATGACATGTTAATATAACATACAAGTCACATCACATGTTAATGTAACATACAAGTCACATCACATGTTAATGTAACATACTTGTATGTTAATGTAACATACAAGTCACATGACATGTTAATGTAACATACAAGTGACATCACATGTGAATGTAACATACAAGTCACATCACATGTTAATGAAACATACAAGTCACATCACATGTTAATATAACATACAAGTCACATCACATGTTAATATAACGTACAAGTCACATCAAATCAAATCAAATCAAATCAATTTATTTTTGTAAGGCCCAAAATCACAACAACAGTTGCCTCTGAGGGCCACAGGGAGAAATGAATCAACAATGTCTGTGGTGGCGATGGAGTCAGACAATGTCTGTGATGGCGAGGGACGATGTCCCAGGGTCCTCTGTCCTTAGACTCTCCTTCTCGGCCAGGAAAAACTACAAAAAAAACCTCTTTGGGAAAAAAGCGTAGAAACCTGGAGGAGTTCCAGTGAAGGAGAGATCCGACTCTCACAGACGGACACGAGGAGACTGGAGCTGGACCCACTCTTCAGGCAGATGAGGGACCGACTGAGGCGAACTGGACCCACTCTTCAGGCAGATGAGGGACCGTCGGAGTCGAGCAGGACCCACTCTTCAGGTAGATGAGGCACCGTCGGAGGCGAACTGGACCCACTCCTCAGGCAGATGAGGGACCGTGGGAGGCGAGCTGGACCCACTCTTCAGGTAGATGAGGCACCGTCGGAGGCGAGCTGGACCCACTCTTCAGGCAGATGAGGGACCGACTGAGGCGAACATCACATGTTAATGTAACATACAAGTCACATCACATGTGAATGTAACATACAAGTCACATCACATGCTAATGTAACATACAAGTCACATCACATGTGAATGAAACATACAAGTCACATCACATGTTAATGAAACATACAAGTCACATCATATGTTAATGTAACATACAAGTCACATCACATGTGAATGTAACATGCAAGTCACATCACATGTTAATGTAACATACAAGTCACATCACATGTTAATGTAACATACAAGTCACATCACATGTGAATGTAACATACAAGTCACATCACATGTTAATGAAACATACAAGTCACATCACATGTTAATGTAACGTACAAGTCACATCACATGTTAATGTAACGTACAAGTCACATCACATGTTAATGTAACATACAAGTCACATCACATGTTAATGTAACATACAAGTCACATCACATGTTAATGTAACATACAAGTCACATCACATGTTAATGTAACATACAAGTCACATCACATGTTAATGTAACATACAAGTCACATCACATGTTAATGTAACATACAAGTCACATCACATGTTAATGTAACATACAAGTATGTTAATGTAACATACAAGTCACATCACATGTTAATGTAACATACAAGTCACATCACATGTTAATGTAACATACAAGTATGTTAATGTAACATACAAGTCACATCACATGTTAATGTAACATACAAGTATGTTAATGTAACATACAAGTCACATCACATGTTAATGTAACATACACGTCACATCACATGTTAATGTAACATACAAGTCACATGACATGTTAATGTAACATACAAGTCACATCACATGTTAATGTAACATATAAGTCACATCACATGTTATTGAAACATACAAGTCACATCACATGTTAATGTAACATACAAGTATGTCAATGTAACATACAAGTCACATCACATGTTAATGTAACATACAAGTCACATCACATGTTAATGTAACATACAAGTATATTAATGAAACATACAAGTCACATCACATGTTAATGTAACATACAAGTATGTTAATGTAACATACAAGTCACATCACATGTTAATGTAACATACAAGTGACATCACATGTGAATGTAACATACAAGTCACATCACATGTTAATGTAACATACAAGTCACATCACATGTTAATGTAACATACAAGTCACATCACATGTTAATGAAACATACAAGTCACATCACATGTTAATGGAACATACAAGTCACATCACATGTTAATGTAACATACAAGCGACATCACATGTGAATGTAACATACTTGTATGTTAATGTAACATACAAGTCACATGACATGTTAATATAACATACAAGTCACATCACATGTTAATGTAACATACAAGTCACATCACATGTTAATGTAACATACTTGTATGTTAATGTAACATACAAGTCACATGACATGTTAATGTAACATACAAGTGACATCACATGTGAATGTAACATACAAGTCACATCACATGTTAATGAAACATACAAGTCACATCACATGTTAATGAAACATACAAGTCACATCACATGTTAATATAACATACAAGTCACATCACATGTTAATGTAACGTACAAGTCACATCACATGTTAATGTAACATACAAGTCACATCACATGTGAATGTAACATACAAGTCACATCACATGCTAATGTAACATACAAGTCACATCACATGTGAATGAAACATACAAGTCACATCACATGTTAATGAAACATACAAGTCACATCATATGTTAATGTAACATACAAGTCACATCACATGTGAATGTAACATGCAAGTCACATCACATGTTAATGTAACATACAAGTCACATCACATGTTAATGTAACATACAAGTCACATCACATGTTAATGTAACATACAAGTCACATCACATGTGAATGTAACATACAAGTCATATCACATGTTAATGTAACATACTTGTATGTTGATGTAACATACAAGTCACATCACATTTTAATGTAACATACAAGTCACATCACATGTTAATGTAACATACAAGTCACATCACATGTTAATGAAACATACAAGTCACATCACATGTTAATGTAACGTACAAGTCACATCACATGTTAATGTAACGTACAAGTCACATCACATGTTAATGTAACATACAAGTCACATCACATGTTAATGTAACATACAAGTCACATCACATGTTAATGTAACATACAAGTATGTTAATGTAACATACAAGTCACATCACATGTTAATGTAACATACAAGTCACATCACATGTTAATGTAACATACAAGTATGTTACTGTAACATACAAGTCACATCACATGTTAATGTAACATACAAGTCACATCACATGTTAATGTAACATACAAGTCACATGACATGTTAATGTAACATACAAGTCACATCACATGTTAATGTAACATACAAGTCACATCACATGTTAATGTAACATATAAGTCACATCACATGTTAATGAAACATACAAGTCACATCACATGTTAATGTAACATACAAGTATGTCAATGTAACATACAAGTCACATCACATGTTAATGTAACATACAAGTCACATCACATGTTAATGTAACATACAAGTATATTAATGAAACATACAAGTCACATCACATGTTAATGTAACATACAAGTATGTTAATGTAACATACAATTCACATCACATGTTAATGTAACATACAAGTCACATCACATGTTAATGTAACATACAAGTCACATGACATGTTAATGTAACATACAAGTCACATGACATGTTAATGTAACATACAAGTCACATGACATGTTAATGTAACATACAAGTCACATCACATGTTAATGTAACATATAAGTCACATCACATGTTAATGAAACATACAAGTCACATGACATGTTAATGTAACATACAAGTCACATCACATGTTAATGTAACATACAAGTCACATCACATGTTAATGTAACATACTTGTATGTTAATGTAACATACAAGTCACATCACATGTTAATGTAACATACAAGTGACATCACATGTGAATGTAACATACAAGTCACATCACATGTTAATGTAACATACAAGTCACATCACATGTTAATGTAACATACAAGTCACATCACATGTTAATGAAACATACAAGTCACATCACATGTTAATGGAACATACAAGTCACATCACATGTTAATGTAACATACAAGCGACATCACATGTGAATGTAACATACTTGTATGTTAATGTAACATACAAGTCACATGACATGTTAATATAACATACAAGTCACATCACATGTTAATGTAACATACAAGTCACATCACATGTTAATGTAACATACTTGTATGTTAATGTAACATACAAGTCACATGACATGTTAATGTAACATACAAGTGACATGACATGTTAATATAACATACAAGTCACATCACATGTTAATGTAACATACAAGTCACATCACATGTTAATGTAACATACTTGTATGTTAATGTAACATACAAGTCACATGACATGTTAATGTAACATACAAGTGACATCACATGTGAATGTAACATACAAGTCACATCACATGTTAATGAAACATACAAGTCACATCACATGTTAATGAAACATACAAGTCACATCACATGTTAATATAACATACAAGTCACATCACATGTTAATGTAACGTACAAGTCACATCACATGTTAATGTAACATACAAGTCACATCACATGTGAATGTAACATACAAGTCACATCACATGCTAATGTAACATACAAGTCACATCACATGTGAATGAAACATACAAGTCACATCACATGTTAATGAAACATACAAGTCACATCATATGTTAATGTAACATACAAGTCACATCACATGTGAATGTAACATGCAAGTCACATCACATGTTAATGTAACATACAAGTCACATCACATGTTAATGTAACATACAAGTCACATCACATGTTAATGTAACATACAAGTCACATCACATGTGAATGTAACATACAAGTCATATCACATGTTAATGTAACATACTTGTATGTTGATGTAACATACAAGTCACATCACATTTTAATGTAACATACAAGTCACATCACATGTTAATGTAACATACAAGTCACATCACATGTTAATGAAACATACAAGTCACATCACATGTTAATGTAACGTACAAGTCACATCACATGTTAATGTAACGTACAAGTCACATCACATGTTAATGTAACATACAAGTCACATCACATGTTAATGTAACATACAAGTCACATCACATGTTAATGTAACATACAAGTCACATCACATGTTAATGTAACATACAAGTATGTTAATGTAACATACAAGTCACATCACATGTTAATGTAACATACAAGTCACATCACATGTTAATGTAACATACAAGTATGTTACTGTAACATACAAGTCACATCACATGTTAATGTAACATACAAGTCACATCACATGTGAATGTAACATACAAGTCACATCACATGCTAATGTAACATACAAGTCACATCACATGTGAATGAAACATACAAGTCACATCACATGTTAATGAAACATACAAGTCACATCATATGTTAATGTAACATACAAGTCACATCACATGTGAATGTAACATGCAAGTCACATCACATGTTAATGTAACATACAAGTCACATCACATGTTAATGTAACATACAAGTCACATCACATGTTAATGTAACATACAAGTCACATCACATGTGAATGTAACATACAAGTCACATCACATGTTAATGAAACATACAAGTCACATCACATGTTAATGTAACGTACAAGTCACATCACATGTTAATGTAACGTACAAGTCACATCACATGTTAATGTAACATACAAGTCACATCACATGTTAATGTAACATACAAGTCACATCACATGTTAATGTAACATACAAGTCACATCACATGTTAATGTAACATACAAGTCACATCACATGTTAATGTAACATACAAGTCACATCACATGTTAATGTAACATACAAGTATGTTAATGTAACATACAAGTCACATCACATGTTAATGTAACATACAAGTCACATCACATGTTAATGTAACATACAAGTATGTTAATGTAACATACAAGTCACATCACATGTTAATGTAACATACAAGTATGTTAATGTAACATACAAGTCACATCACATGTTAATGTAACATACACGTCACATCACATGTTAATGTAACATACTTGTATGTTGATGTAACATACAAGTCACATCACATTTTAATGTAACATACAAGTCACATCACATGTTAATGTAACATACAAGTCACATCACATGTTAATGAAACATACAAGTCACATCACATGTTAATGTAACGTACAAGTCACATCACATGTTAATGTAACGTACAAGTCACATCACATGTTAATGTAACATACAAGTCACATCACATGTTAATGTAACATACAAGTCACATCACATGTTAATGTAACATACAAGTCACATCACATGTTAATGTAACATACAAGTATGTTAATGTAACATACAAGTCACATCACATGTTAATGTAACATACAAGTCACATCACATGTTAATGTAACATACAAGTATGTTAATGTAACATACAAGTCACATCACATGTTAATGTAACGTACAAGTCACATCACATGTTAATGTAACATACAAGTCACATCACATGTTAATGTAACATACAAGTCACATCACATGTTAATGTAACATACAAGTCACATCACATGTTAATGTAACATACAAGTATGTTAATGTAACATACAAGTCACATCACATGTTAATGTAACATACAAGTCACATCACATGTTAATGTAACATACAAGTATGTTACTGTAACATACAAGTCACATCACATGTTAATGTAACATACAAGTCACATCACATGTTAATGTAACATACAAGTCACATGACATGTTAATGTAACATACAAGTCACATCACCTGTTAATGTAACATACAAGTCACATCACATGTTAATGTAACATATAAGTCACATCACATGTTAATGTAACATACTTGTATGTTAATGTAACATACAAGTCACATCACATGTTAATGTAACATACAAGTGACATCACATGTGAATGTAACATACAAGTCACATCACATGTTAATGTAACATACAAGTCACATCACATGTTAATGTAACATACAAGTCACATCACATGTTAATGAAACATACAAGTCACATCACATGTTAATGGAACATACAAGTCACATCACATGTTAATGTAACATACAAGCGACATCACATGTGAATGTAACATACTTGTATGTTAATGTAACATACAAGTCACATGACATGTTAATATAACATACAAGTCACATCACATGTTAATGTAACATACAAGTCACATCACATGTTAATGTAACATACTTGTATGTTAATGTAACATACAAGTCACATGACATGTTAATGTAACATACAAGTGACATGACATGTTAATATAACATACAAGTCACATCACATGTTAATGTAACATACAAGTCACATCACATGTTAATGTAACATACTTGTATGTTAATGTAACATACAAGTCACATGACATGTTAATGTAACATACAAGTGACATCACATGTGAATGTAACATACAAGTCACATCACATGTTAATGAAACATACAAGTCACATCACATGTTAATGAAACATACAAGTCACATCACATGTTAATATAACATACAAGTCACATCACATGTTAATGTAACGTACAAGTCACATCACATGTTAATGTAACATACAAGTCACATCACATGTGAATGTAACATACAAGTCACATCACATGCTAATGTAACATACAAGTCACATCACATGTGAATGAAACATACAAGTCACATCACATGTTAATGAAACATACAAGTCACATCATATGTTAATGTAACATACAAGTCACATCACATGTGAATGTAACATGCAAGTCACATCACATGTTAATGTAACATACAAGTCACATCACATGTTAATGTAACATACAAGTCACATCACATGTTAATGTAACATACAAGTCACATCACATGTGAATGTAACATACAAGTCATATCACATGTTAATGTAACATACTTGTATGTTGATGTAACATACAAGTCACATCACATTTTAATGTAACATACAAGTCACATCACATGTTAATGTAACATACAAGTCACATCACATGTTAATGAAACATACAAGTCACATCACATGTTAATGTAACGTACAAGTCACATCACATGTTAATGTAACGTACAAGTCACATCACATGTTAATGTAACATACAAGTCACATCACATGTTAATGTAACATACAAGTCACATCACATGTTAATGTAACATACAAGTCACATCACATGTTAATGTAACATACAAGTATGTTAATGTAACATACAAGTCACATCACATGTTAATGTAACATACAAGTCACATCACATGTTAATGTAACATACAAGTATGTTACTGTAACATACAAGTCACATCACATGTTAATGTAACATACAAGTCACATCACATGTGAATGTAACATACAAGTCACATCACATGCTAATGTAACATACAAGTCACATCACATGTGAATGAAACATACAAGTCACATCACATGTTAATGAAACATACAAGTCACATCATATGTTAATGTAACATACAAGTCACATCACATGTGAATGTAACATGCAAGTCACATCACATGTTAATGTAACATACAAGTCACATCACATGTTAATGTAACATACAAGTCACATCACATGTTAATGTAACATACAAGTCACATCACATGTGAATGTAACATACAAGTCACATCACATGTTAATGAAACATACAAGTCACATCACATGTTAATGTAACGTACAAGTCACATCACATGTTAATGTAACGTACAAGTCACATCACATGTTAATGTAACATACAAGTCACATCACATGTTAATGTAACATACAAGTCACATCACATGTTAATGTAACATACAAGTCACATCACATGTTAATGTAACATACAAGTCACATCACATGTTAATGTAACATACAAGTCACATCACATGTTAATGTAACATACAAGTATGTTAATGTAACATACAAGTCACATCACATGTTAATGTAACATACAAGTCACATCACATGTTAATGTAACATACAAGTATGTTAATGTAACATACAAGTCACATCACATGTTAATGTAACATACAAGTATGTTAATGTAACATACAAGTCACATCACATGTTAATGTAACATACACGTCACATCACATGTTAATGTAACATACAAGTCACATGACATGTTAATGTAACATACAAGTCACATCACATGTTAATGTAACATATAAGTCACATCACATGTTATTGAAACATACAAGTCACATCACATGTTAATGTAACATACAAGTATGTCAATGTAACATACAAGTCACATCACATGTTAATGTAACATACAAGTCACATCACATGTTAATGTAACATACAAGTATGTCAATGTAACATACAAGTCACATCACATGTTAATGTAACATACAAGTCACATCACATGTTAATGTAACATACAAGTATATTAATGAAACATACAAGTCACATCACATGTTAATGTAACATACAAGTATGTTAATGTAACATACAAGTCACATCACATGTTAATGTAACATACAAGTGACATCACATGTGAATGTAACATACAAGTCACATCACATGTTAATGTAACATACAAGTCACATCACATGTTAATGTAACATACAAGTCACATCACATGTTAATGAAACATACAAGTCACATCACATGTTAATGGAACATACAAGTCACATCACATGTTAATGTAACATACAAGCGACATCACATGTGAATGTAACATACTTGTATGTTAATGTAACATACAAGTCACATGACATGTTAATATAACATACAAGTCACATCACATGTTAATGTAACATACAAGTCACATCACATGTTAATGTAACATACTTGTATGTTAATGTAACATACAAGTCACATGACATGTTAATGTAACATACAAGTGACATCACATGTGAATGTAACATACAAGTCACATCACATGTTAATGAAACATACAAGTCACATCACATGTTAATGAAACATACAAGTCACATCACATGTTAATATAACATACAAGTCACATCACATGTTAATGTAACGTACAAGTCACATCACATGTTAATGTAACATACAAGTCACATCACATGTGAATGTAACATACAAGTCACATCACATGCTAATGTAACATACAAGTCACATCACATGTGAATGAAACATACAAGTCACATCACATGTTAATGAAACATACAAGTCACATCATATGTTAATGTAACATACAAGTCACATCACATGTGAATGTAACATGCAAGTCACATCACATGTTAATGTAACATACAAGTCACATCACATGTTAATGTAACATACAAGTCACATCACATGTTAATGTAACATACAAGTCACATCACATGTGAATGTAACATACAAGTCATATCACATGTTAATGTAACATACTTGTATGTTGATGTAACATACAAGTCACATCACATTTTAATGTAACATACAAGTCACATCACATGTTAATGTAACATACAAGTCACATCACATGTTAATGAAACATATAAGTCACATCACATGTTAATGTAACGTACAAGTCACATCACATGTTAATGTAACGTACAAGTCACATCACATGTTAATGTAACATACAAGTCACATCACATGTTAATGTAACATACAAGTCACATCACATGTTAATGTAACATACAAGTCACATCACATGTTAATGTAACATACAAGTATGTTAATGTAACATACAAGTCACATCACATGTTAATGTAACATACAAGTCACATCACATGTTAATGTAACATACAAGTATGTTACTGTAACATACAAGTCACATCACATGTTAATGTAACATACAAGTCACATCACATGTTAATGTAACATACAAGTCACATGACATGTTAATGTAACATACAAGTCACATCACATGTTAATGTAACATACAAGTCACATCACATGTTAATGTAACATATAAGTCACATCACATGTTAATGAAACATACAAGTCACATCACATGTTAATGTAACATACAAGTATGTCAATGTAACATACAAGTCACATCACATGTTAATGTAACATACAAGTCACATCACATGTTAATGTAACATACAAGTATATTAATGAAACATACAAGTCACATCACATGTTAATGTAACATACAAGTATGTTAATGTAACATACAATTCACATCACATGTTAATGTAACATACAAGTCACATCACATGTTAATGTAACATACAAGTCACATGACATGTTAATGTAACATACAAGTCACATGACATGTTAATGTAACATACAAGTCACATGACATGTTAATGTAACATACAAGTCACATCACATGTTAATGTAACATATAAGTCACATCACATGTTAATGAAACATACAAGTCACATGACATGTTAATGTAACATACAAGTCACATCACATGTTAATGTAACATACAAGTCACATCACATGTTAATGTAACATACTTGTATGTTAATGTAACATACAAGTCACATCACATGTTAATGTAACATACAAGTGACATCACATGTGAATGTAACATACAAGTCACATCACATGTTAATGTAACATACAAGTCACATCACATGTTAATGTAACATACAAGTCACATCACATGTTAATGAAACATACAAGTCACATCACATGTTAATGGAACATACAAGTCACATCACATGTTAATGTAACATACAAGCGACATCACATGTGAATGTAACATACTTGTATGTTAATGTAACATACAAGTCACATGACATGTTAATATAACATACAAGTCACATCACATGTTAATGTAACATACAAGTCACATCACATGTTAATGTAACATACTTGTATGTTAATGTAACATACAAGTCACATGACATGTTAATGTAACATACAAGTGACATCACATGTGAATGTAACATACAAGTCACATCACATGTTAATGAAACATACAAGTCACATCACATGTTAATGAAACATACAAGTCACATCACATGTTAATATAACATACAAGTCACATCACATGTTAATGTAACGTACAAGTCACATCACATGTTAATGTAACATACAAGTCACATCACATGTGAATGTAACATACAAGTCACATCACATGCTAATGTAACATACAAGTCACATCACATGTGAATGAAACATACAAGTCACATCACATGTTAATGAAACATACAAGTCACATCATATGTTAATGTAACATACAAGTCACATCACATGTGAATGTAACATGCAAGTCACATCACATGTTAATGTAACATACAAGTCACATCACATGTTAATGTAACATACAAGTCACATCACATGTTAATGTAACATACAAGTCACATCACATGTTAATGAAACATACAAGTCACATCACATGTTAATGTAACGTACAAGTCACATCACATGTTAATGTAACGTACAAGTCACATCACATGTTAATGTAACGTACAAGTCACATCACATGTTAATGTAACATACAAGTCACATCACATGTTAATGTAACATACAAGTCACATCACATGTTAATGTAACATACAAGTCACATCACATGTTAATGTAACATACAAGTATGTTAATGTAACATACAAGTCACATCACATGTTAATGTAACATACAAGTCACATCACATGTTAATGTAACATACAAGTATGTTACTGTAACATACAAGTCACATCACATGTTAATGTAACATACAAGTCACATCACATGTTAATGTAACATACAAGTCACATGACATGTTAATGTAACATACAAGTCACATCACATGTTAATGTAACATACAAGTCACATCACATGTTAATGTAACATATAAGTCACATCACATGTTAATGAAACATACAAGTCACATCACATGTTAATGTAACATACAAGTATGTCAATGTAACATACAAGTCACATCACATGTTAATGTAACATACAAGTCACATCACATGTTAATGTAACATACAAGTATATTAATGAAACATACAAGTCACATCACATGTTAATGTAACATACAAGTATGTTAATGTAACATACAATTCACATCACATGTTAATGTAACATACAAGTCACATCACATGTTAATGTAATATACAAGTCACATGACATGTTAATGTAACATACAAGTCACATGACATGTTAATGTAACATACAAGTCACATGACATGTTAATGTAACATACAAGTCACATCACATGTTAATGTAACATATAAGTCACATCACATGTTAATGAAACATACAAGTCACATGACATGTTAATGTAACATACAAGTCACATCACATGTTAATGTAACATACAAGTCACATCACATGTTAATGTAACATACTTGTATGTTAATGTAACATACAAGTCACATGACATGTTAATGTAACATACAAGTGACATCACATGTGAATGTAACATACAAGTTACATCACATGTTAATGTAACATACAAGTCACATCACATGTTAATGTAACATACAAGTCACATCACATGTTAATGTAACATACTTGTATGTTAATGTAACATACAAGTCACATGACATGTTAATGTAACATACAAGTGACATCACATGTGAATGTAACATACAAGTCACATCACATGTTAATGAAACATACAAGTCACATCACATGTTAATATAACATACAAGTCACATCACATGTTAATGTAACGTACAAGTATGTTAATGAAACATACAAGTCACATCACATGTTAATGTAACATACAAGTATGTTAATGTAACATACAAGTCACATCACATGTTAATGTAACATGCAAGTCACATCACAAGTTAATGTAACATACAAGTCACATCACATGTTAATGTAACATACAAGTCACATCACATGTTAATGTAACATACAAGTCACATCACATGTTAATGTAACATACAAGTATGTTAATGTAACATACAAGTCACATCACATGTTGATGTAACTTACAAGTCACATCACGTGTTAATGTAACATACAAGTATGTTAATGTAACATACAAGTCACATCACATGTTAATGTAACATACAAGTCACATCACATGTTAATGTAACATACAAGTCACATCACATGTTAATGTAACATACAAGTCACATCACATGTTAATGTAACATACAAGTCACATCACATGTTAATGTAACATACAAGTATGTTAATGTAACATACAAGTCACATCACATGTTGATGTAACTTACAAGTCACATCACATGTTAATGTAACATACAAGTCACATGACATGTTAATGAAACATACAAGTCACATCACATGTTAATGTAACGTACAAGTCACATCACATGTTAATGTAACGTACAAGTCACATCACATGTTAATGTAACATACAAGTCACATCACATGTTAATGTAACATACAAGTCACATCACATGTTAATGTAACATACAAGTCACATCACATGTTAATGTAACATACAAGTATGTTAATGTAACATACAAGTCACATCACATGTTAATGTAACATACAAGTCACATCACATGTTAATGTAACATACAAGTCACATCACATGTTAATGCAACATACAAGTCACATCACATGTTAATGAAACATACAAGTCACATCACATGTTAATGTAACGTACAAGTCACATCACATGTTAATGTAACGTACAAGTCACATCACATGTTAATGTAACATACAAGTCAAATCACATGTTAATGTAACATACAAGTCACATCACATGTTAATGTAACATACAAGTCACATCACATGTTAATGTAACATACAAGTATGTTAATGTAACATACAAGTCACATCACATGTTAATGTAACATACAAGTCACATCACATGTTAATGTAACATACAAGTGCGTTAATGTAACATACAAGTCACATCACATGTTAATGTAACATACAAGTATGTTAATGTAACATACAAGTCACATCACATGTTAATGTAACATACAAGTCACATCACATGTTAATGTAACATACAAGTCACATCACATGTGAATGTAACATACAAGTCACATCACATGTTAATATAACATACAAGTCGCATCACATGCTAATGTAACATGCAAGTCACATCACATGTTAATGTAACATACAAGTCACATCACATGTGAATGTAACATGCATGTCACATCATATGTGAATGTAACATGCATGTCACATCACATGTTAATGTAACATGCAAGTCACATCACATGTTAATGTAACATACAAGTCACATCACATGTTAATGTAACATACTTGTATGTTAATGTAACATACAAGTCACATGACATGTTAATGTAACATACAAGTCACATGACATGTTAATGTAACATACAAGTCACATCACATGTTAATGTAACATACAAGTCACATCACATGTGAATGTAACATACAAGTCATATCACATGTTAATGTAACATACTTGTATGTTGATGTAACATACAAGTCACATCACATGTTAATGTAACATACAAGTCACATCACATGTTAATGTAACATACAAGTCACATCACATGTTAATGAAACATACAAGTCACATCACATGTTAATGTAAAGTACATGTCACATCACATGTTAATGTAACGTACAAGTCACATCACATGTTAATGTAACATACAAGTCACATCACATGTTAATGTAACATACAAATCACATCACATGTTAATGTAACATACAAGTCACATCACATGTTAATGTAACATACAAGTATGTTAATGTAACATACAAGTCACATCACATGTTAATGTAACATACAAGTCACATCACATGTTAATGTAACATACAAGTATGTTAATGTAACATACAAGTCACATCACATGTTAATGTAACATACACGTCACATCACATGTTAATGTAACATACAAGTCACATGACATGTTAATGTAACATACAAGTCACATCACATGTTAATGTAAAATATAAGTCACATCACATGTTAATGAAACATACAAGTCACATCACATGTTAATGTAACATACAAGTATGTCAATGTAACATACAAGTCACATCACATGTTAATGTAACATACAAGTCACATCACATGTTAATGTAACATACAAGTATGTTAATGAAACATACAAGTCACATCACATGTTAATGTAACATACAAGTATGTTAATGTAACATACAAGTATGTTAATGTAACATACAACTCACATCACATGTTAATGTAACATACAAGTCACATCACATGTTAATGTAACATACAAGTCACATCACATGTGAATGTAACATACAAGTCATATCACATGTTAATGTAACATACTTGTATGTTGATGTAACATACAAGTCACATCACATGTTAATGTAACATACAAGTCACATCACATGTTAATGTAACATACAAGTCACATCACATGTTAATGAAACATACAAGTCACATCACATGTTAATGTAACGTACATGTCACATCACATGTTAATGTAACGTACAAGTCACATCACATTTTAATGTAACATACAAGTCACATCACATGTTAATGTAACATACAAATCACATCACATGTTAATGTAACATACAAGTCACATCACATGTTAATGTGACATACAAGTATGTTAATGTAACATACAAGTCACATCACATGTTAATGTAACATACAAGTCACATCACATGTTAATGTAACATACAAGTATGTTAATGTAACATACAAGTCACATCACATGTTAATGTAACATACAAGTATGTTAATGTAACATACAAGTCACATCACATGTTAATGTAACATACACGTCACATCACATGTTAATGTAACATACAAGTCACATGACATGTTAATGTAACATACAAGTCACATCACATGTTAATGTAAAATATAAGTCACATCACATGTTAATGAAACATACAAGTCACATCACATGTTAATGTAACATACAAGTATGTCAATGTAACATACAAGTCACATCACATGTTAATGTAACATACAAGTCACATCACATGTTAATGTAACATACAAGTATGTTAATGTAACATACAAGTATGTTAATGTAACATACAAGTCACATCACATGTTAATGTAACATACAAGTCACATCACATGTTAATGTAACATACAAGTCACATCACATGTGAATGTAACATACAAGTCATATCACATGTTAATGTAACATACTTGTATGTTGATGTAACATACAAGTCACATCACATGTTAATGTAACATACAAGTCACATCACATGTTAATGTAACATACAAGTCACATCACATGTTAATGAAACATACAAGTCACATCACATGTTAATGTAACGTACATGTCACATCACATGTTAATGTAACGTACAAGTCACATCACATGTTAATGTAACATACAAGTCACATCACATGTTAATGTAACATACAAATCACATCACATGTTAATGTAACATACAAGTCACATCACATGTTAATGTGACATACAAGTATGTTAATGTAACATACAAGTCACATCACATGTTAATGTAACATACAAGTCACATCACATGTTAATGTAACATACAAGTATGTTAATGTAACATACAAGTCACATCACATGTTAATGTAACATACAAGTATGTTAATGTAACATACAAGTCACATCACATGTTAATGTAACATACACGTCACATCACATGTTAATGTAACATACAAGTCACATGACATGTTAATGTAACATACAAGTCACATCACATGTTAATGTAAAATATAAGTCACATCACATGTTAATGAAACATACAAGTCACATCACATGTTAATGTAACATACAAGTATGTCAATGTAACATACAAGTCACATCACATTTTAATGTAACATACAAGTCACATCACATGTTAATGTAACATACAAGTATGTTAATGTAACATACAAGTCACATCACATGTTGATGTAACATACAAGTCACATCACATGTTAATGTAACATATAAGTCACATCACATGTTAATGAAACATACAAGTCACATGACATGTTAATGTAACATACAAGTCAAATCACATGTTAATGTAACATACAAGTCACATCACATGTTAATGTAACATACAAGTCACATCACATGTTAATGTAACATACAAGTATGTTAATGTAACATACAAGTCACATCACATGTTAATGAAACATACAAGTCACATGACATGTTAATGTAACATACAAGTCAAATCACATGTTAATGTAACATACAAGTCACATCACATGTTAATGTAACATACAAGTCACATCACATGTTAATGTAACATACAAGTATGTTAATGTAACATACAAGTCACATCACATGTTAATGTAACATACAAGTCACATCACATGTTAATGTAACATACAAGTGCGTTAATGTAACATACAAGTCACATCACATGTTAATGTAACATACAAGTATGTTAATGTAACATACAAGTCACATCACATGTTAATGTAACATACAAGTCACATCACATGTTAATGTAACATACAAGTCACATCACATGTGAATGTAACATACAAGTCACATCACATGTTAATATAACATACAAGTCGCATCACATGCTAATGTAACATGCAAGTCACATCACATGTTAATGTAACATACAAGTCACATCACATGTGAATGTAACATGCATGTCACATCATATGTGAATGTAACATGCATGTCACATCACATGTTAATGTAACATGCAAGTCACATCACATGTTAATGTAACATACAAGTCACATCACATGTTAATGTAACATACTTGTATGTTAATGTAACATACAAGTCACATGACATGTTAATGTAACATACAAGTCACATGACATGTTAATGTAACATACAAGTCACATCACATGTTAATGTAACATACAAGTCACATCACATGTGAATGTAACATACAAGTCATATCACATGTTAATGTAACATACTTGTATGTTGATGTAACATACAAGTCACATCACATGTTAATGTAACATACAAGTCACATCACATGTTAATGTAACATACAAGTCACATCACATGTTAATGAAACATACAAGTCACATCACATGTTAATGTAAAGTACATGTCACATCACATGTTAATGTAACGTACAAGTCACATCACATGTTAATGTAACATACAAGTCACATCACATGTTAATGTAACATACAAATCACATCACATGTTAATGTAACATACAAGTCACATCACATGTTAATGTAACATACAAGTATGTTAATGTAACATACAAGTCACATCACATGTTAATGTAACATACAAGTCACATCACATGTTAATGTAACATACAAGTATGTTAATGTAACATACAAGTCACATCACATGTTAATGTAACATACACGTCACATCACATGTTAATGTAACATACAAGTCACATGACATGTTAATGTAACATACAAGTCACATCACATGTTAATGTAAAATATAAGTCACATCACATGTTAATGAAACATACAAGTCACATCACATGTTAATGTAACATACAAGTATGTCAATGTAACATACAAGTCACATCACATGTTAATGTAACATACAAGTCACATCACATGTTAATGTAACATACAAGTATGTTAATGAAACATACAAGTCACATCACATGTTAATGTAACATACAAGTATGTTAATGTAACATACAAGTATGTTAATGTAACATACAAGTCACATCACATGTTAATGTAACATACAAGTCACATCACATGTTAATGTAACATACAAGTCACATCACATGTGAATGTAACATACAAGTCATATCACATGTTAATGTAACATACTTGTATGTTGATGTAACATACAAGTCACATCACATGTTAATGTAACATACAAGTCACATCACATGTTAATGTAACATACAAGTCACATCACATGTTAATGAAACATACAAGTCACATCACATGTTAATGTAACGTACATGTCACATCACATGTTAATGTAACGTACAAGTCACATCACATGTTAATGTAACATACAAGTCACATCACATGTTAATGTAACATACAAATCACATCACATGTTAATGTAACATACAAGTCACATCACATGTTAATGTGACATACAAGTATGTTAATGTAACATACAAGTCACATCACATGTTAATGTAACATACAAGTCACATCACATGTTAATGTAACATACAAGTATGTTAATGTAACATACAAGTCACATCACATGTTAATGTAACATACAAGTATGTTAATGTAACATACAAGTCACATCACATGTTAATGTAACATACACGTCACATCACATGTTAATGTAACATACAAGTCACATGACATGTTAATGTAACATACAAGTCACATCACATGTTAATGTAAAATATAAGTCACATCACATGTTAATGAAACATACAAGTCACATCACATGTTAATGTAACATACAAGTATGTCAATGTAACATACAAGTCACATCACATGTTAATGTAACATACAAGTCACATCACATGTTAATGTAACATACAAGTATGTTAATGTAACATACAAGTCACATCACATGTTGATGTAACATACAAGTCACATCACATGTTAATGTAACATATAAGTCACATCACATGTTAATGAAACATACAAGTCACATGACATGTTAATGTAACATACAAGTCACATCACATGTTACTGTAACATACAAGTCACATCACATGTTAATGTAACATACTTGTATGTTAATGTAACATACAAGTCACATCACATGTGAATGTAACATACAAGTCACATCACATGTTAATATAACATACAAGTCGCATCACATGCTAATGTAACATGCAAGTCACATCACATGTTAATGTAACATACAAGTCACATCACATGTTAATGTAACATACAAGTATGTTAATGTAACATACAAGTCACATCACATGTTAATGTAACATACAAGTATGTTAATGTAACATACAAGTCACATCACATGTTAATGTAACATACAAGTCACATCACATGTTAATGTAACATACAAGTATGTTAATGTAACATACAAGTCACATCACATGTTAATGTAACATACAAGTCACATCACATGTTAATGTAACATACAAGTCACATGATATGTTAATGTAACATACAAGTCACATGACATGTTAATGTAACATACAAGTCACATCACATGTTAATGTAACATATAATTCACATCACTTGTTAATGAAACATCCAAGTCACATCACATGTTAATGTAACCTACAAGTCACATCACATGTTAATGTAACCTACAAGTCACATCACATGTTAATGTAACATACAAGTATGTTAATGAAACATACAAGTCACATCACATGTTAATGTAACATACAAGTATGTTAATGTAACATACAAGTCACATCACATGTTAATGTGACATACAAGTCACATCACATGTTAATGTAACATACAAGTCACATTACATGTTAATGTAACATACAAGTATGTTAATGTAACATACAAGTCACATCACATGTTGATGTAACATACAAGTCACATGACATGTTAATGTAACATATAAGTCACATGACATGTTAATGTAACATACAAGTCACATCACATGTTAATGTAACATACAAGTCACATCACATGTTAATGTAACATACTTGTATGTTGATGTAACATACAAGTCAAATCACATGTTAATGTAACATACAAGTCACATCACATGTTAATGCAACATACAAGTCACATCACATGTTAATGAAACATACAAGTCACATCACATGTTAATGTAACCTACAAGTCACATCACATGTTAATGTAACGTACAAGTCACATCACATGTTAATGTAACATACAAGTCACATCACATGTTAATGTAACATACAAGTCACATCACATGTTAATGTAACATACAAGTCACATCACATGTTAATGTAACATACAAGTCACATCACATGTTAATGTAACATACAAGTATGTTAATGTAACATACAAGTCACATCACATGTTAATGTATCATACAGGTCACATCACATGTTAATGTAACATACAAGTATGTTAATGTAACATACAAGTCACATCACATGTTAATGTAACATACAAGTATGTTAATGTAACATACAAGTCACATTACATGTTAATGTAACATACACGTCACATCACATGTTAATGTAACATACAAGTCACATGACATGTTAATGTAACATACAAGTCACATCACATGTTAATGTAACATACAAGTATGTTAATGTAACATACAAGTCACATCACATGTTAATGAAACATACAAGTCACATGACATGTTAATGTAACATACAAGTCAAATCACATGTTAATGTAACATACAAGTCACATCACATGTTAATGTAACATACAAGTCACATCACATGTTAATGTAACATACAAGTATGTTAATGTAACATACAAGTCACATCACATGTTAATGTAACATACAAGTCACATCACATGTTAATGTAACATACAAGTGCGTTAATGTAACATACAAGTCACATCACATGTTAATGTAACATACAAGTATGTTAATGTAACATACAAGTCACATCACATGTTAATGTAACATACAAGTCACATCACATGTTAATGTAACATACAAGTCACATCATATGTGATTGTAACATACAAGTCACATCACATGTTAATATAACATACAAGTCGCATCACATGCTAATGTAACATGCAAGTCACATCACATGTTAATGTAACATACAAGTCACATCACATGTGAATGTAACATGCATGTCACATCATATGTGAATGTAACATGCATGTCACATCACATGTTAATGTAACATGCAAGTCACATCACATGTTAATGTAACATACAAGTCACATCACATGTTAATGTAACATACTTGTATGTTAATGTAACATACAAGTCACATGACATGTTAATGTAACATACAAGTCACATGACATGTTAATGTAACATACAAGTCACATCACATGTTAATGTAACATACAAGTCACATCACATGTGAATGTAACATACAAGTCATATCACATGTTAATGTAACATACTTGTATGTTGATGTAACATACAAGTCACATCACATGTTAATGTAACATACAAGTCACATCACATGTTAATGTAACATACAAGTCACATCACATGTTAATGAAACATACAAGTCACATCACATGTTAATGTAAAGTACATGTCACATCACATGTTAATGTAACGTACAAGTCACATCACATGTTAATGTAACATACAAGTCACATCACATGTTAATGTAACATACAAATCACATCACATGTTAATGTAACATACAAGTCACATCACATGTTAATGTAACATACAAGTATGTTAATGTAACATACAAGTCACATCACATGTTAATGTAACATACAAGTCACATCACATGTTAATGTAACATACAAGTATGTTAATGTAACATACAAGTCACATCACATGTTAATGTAACATACACGTCACATCACATGTTAATGTAACATACAAGTCACATGACATGTTAATGTAACATACAAGTCACATCACATGTTAATGTAAAATATAAGTCACATCACATGTTAATGAAACATACAAGTCACATCACATGTTAATGTAACATACAAGTATGTCAATGTAACATACAAGTCACATCACATGTTAATGTAACATACAAGTCACATCACATGTTAATGTAACATACAAGTATGTTAATGAAACATACAAGTCACATCACATGTTAATGTAACATACAAGTATGTTAATGTAACATACAAGTATGTTAATGTAACATACAAGTCACATCACATGTTAATGTAACATACAAGTCACATCACATGTTAATGTAACATACAAGTCACATCACATGTGAATGTAACATACAAGTCATATCACATGTTAATGTAACATACTTGTATGTTGATGTAACATACAAGTCACATCACATGTTAATGTAACATACAAGTCACATCACATGTTAATGTAACATACAAGTCACATCACATGTTAATGAAACATACAAGTCACATCACATGTTAATGTAACGTACATGTCACATCACATGTTAATGTAACGTACAAGTCACATCACATGTTAATGTAACATACAAGTCACATCACATGTTAATGTAACATACAAATCACATCACATGTTAATGTAACATACAAGTCACATCACATGTTAATGTGACATACAAGTATGTTAATGTAACATACAAGTCACATCACATGTTAATGTAACATACAAGTCACATCACATGTTAATGTAACATACAAGTATGTTAATGTAACATACAAGTCACATCACATGTTAATGTAACATACAAGTATGTTAATGTAACATACAAGTCACATCACATGTTAATGTAACATACACGTCACATCACATGTTAATGTAACATACAAGTCACATGACATGTTAATGTAACATACAAGTCACATCACATGTTAATGTAAAATATAAGTCACATCACATGTTAATGAAACATACAAGTCACATCACATGTTAATGTAACATACAAGTATGTCAATGTAACATACAAGTCACATCACATGTTAATGTAACATACAAGTCACATCACATGTTAATGTAACATACAAGTATGTTAATGTAACATACAAGTCACATCACATGTTGATGTAACATACAAGTCACATCACATGTTAATGTAACATATAAGTCACATCACATGTTAATGAAACATACAAGTCACATGACATGTTAATGTAACATACAAGTCACATCACATGTTACTGTAACATACAAGTCACATCACATGTTAATGTAACATACTTGTATGTTAATGTAACATACAAGTCACATCACATGTGAATGTAACATACAAGTCACATCACATGTTAATATAACATACAAGTCGCATCACATGCTAATGTAACATGCAAGTCACATCACATGTTAATGTAACATACAAGTCACATCACATGTTAATGTAACATACAAGTATGTTAATGTAACATACAAGTCACATCACATGTTAATGTAACATACAAGTATGTTAATGTAACATACAAGTCACATCACATGTTAATGTAACATACAAGTCACATCACATGTTAATGTAACATACAAGTATGTTAATGTAACATACAAGTCACATCACATGTTAATGTAACATACAAGTCACATCACATGTTAATGTAACATACAAGTCACATGATATGTTAATGTAACATACAAGTCACATGACATGTTAATGTAACATACAAGTCACATCACATGTTAATGTAACATATAATTCACATCACTTGTTAATGAAACATCCAAGTCACATCACATGTTAATGTAACCTACAAGTCACATCACATGTTAATGTAACCTACAAGTCACATCACATGTTAATGTAACATACAAGTATGTTAATGAAACATACAAGTCACATCACATGTTAATGTAACATACAAGTATGTTAATGTAACATACAAGTCACATCACATGTTAATGTGACATACAAGTCACATCACATGTTAATGTAACATACAAGTCACATTACATGTTAATGTAACATACAAGTATGTTAATGTAACATACAAGTCACATCACATGTTGATGTAACATACAAGTCACATGACATGTTAATGTAACATATAAGTCACATGACATGTTAATGTAACATACAAGTCACATCACATGTTAATGTAACATACAAGTCACATCACATGTTAATGTAACATACTTGTATGTTGATGTAACATACAAGTCAAATCACATGTTAATGTAACATACAAGTCACATCACATGTTAATGCAACATACAAGTCACATCACATGTTAATGAAACATACAAGTCACATCACATGTTAATGTAACCTACAAGTCACATCACATGTTAATGTAACGTACAAGTCACATCACATGTTAATGTAACATACAAGTCACATCACATGTTAATGTAACATACAAGTCACATCACATGTTAATGTAACATACAAGTCACATCACATGTTAATGTAACATACAAGTCACATCACATGTTAATGTAACATACAAGTATGTTAATGTAACATACAAGTCACATCACATGTTAATGTATCATACAGGTCACATCACATGTTAATGTAACATACAAGTATGTTAATGTAACATACAAGTCACATCACATGTTAATGTAACATACAAGTATGTTAATGTAACATACAAGTCACATTACATGTTAATGTAACATACACGTCACATCACATGTTAATGTAACATACAAGTCACATGACATGTTAATGTAACATACAAGTCACATCACATGTTAATGTAACATATAAGTCACATAACATGTTAATGAAACATACAAGTCACATCACATGTTAATGTAACATACAAGTATGTCAATGTAACATACAAGTCACATCACATGTTAATGTAACATACAAGTCACATCACATGTTAATGTAACATACAAGTATGTTAATGAAACATACAAGTCACATCACATGTTAATGTAACATACAAGTATGTTAATGTAACATACAAGTCACATCACATGTTAATGTAACATACAAGTCACATCACATGTTAATGTAACATACAAGTCACATCACATGTTAATGTAACATACAAGTATGTTAATGTAACATACAAGTCACATCACATGTTGATGTAACATACAAGTCACATCACATGTTAATGTAACATAAGTCACATCACATGTTAATGAAACATACAAGTCACATGACATGTTAATGTAACATACAAGTCACATGACATGTTAATGTAACATACAAGTCACATGACATGTTAATGAAACATACAAGTCACATCACATGTTAATGTAACGTACAAGTCACATCACATGTTAATGTAACGTACAAGTCACATCACATGTTAATGTAACATACAAGTCACATCACATGTGAATGTAACATACAAGTCACATCACATGTTAATGTAACATACAAGTATGTTAATGTAACATACAAGTCACATCACATGTTAATGTAACATACAAGTCACATCACATGTTAATGTAACATACAAGTCACATCACATGTTAATGCAACATACAAGTCACATCACATGTTAATGAAACATACAAGTCACATCACATGTTAATGTAACGTACAAGTCACATCACATGTTAATGTAACGTATAAGTCACATCACATGTTAATGTAACATACAAGTCACATCGCATGTAAATGTAACATACAAGTCACATCACATGTTAATGTAACATACAAGTCACATCACATGTTAATGTAAAATACAAGTATGTTAATGTAACATACAAGTCACATCACATGTTAATGTAACATACAAGTCACATCACATGTTAATGTAACATACAAGTGTGTTAATGTAACATACAAGTCACATCATATGGAAATGTAACATACAAGTATGTTAATGTAACATACAAGTCACATTACATGTTAATGTAACATACACGTCACATCACATGTTAATGTAACATACAAGTCACATGACATGTTAATGTAACATACAAGTCACATCACATGTTAATGTAACATACAAGTCACATCACATGTTAATGAAACATACAAGTCACATCACATGTTAATGTAACATACAAGTATGTCAATGTAACATACAAGTCACATCACATGTTAATGTAACATACAAGTCACATCACATGTTAATGTAACATACAAGTATGTTAATGAAACATACAAGTCACATCACATGTTAATGTAACATACAAGTATGTTAATGTAACATACAAGTCACATCACATGTTAATGTAACATACAAGTATGTTAATGTAACATACAAGTCACATCACATGTTAATGTAACATACAAGTATGTTAATGTAACATACAAGTCACATCACATGTTAATGTAACATACACGTCACATCACATGTTAATGTAACATACAAGTCACATGACATGTTAATGTAACATACAAGTATGTTAATGTAACATACAAGTCACATCACATGTTAATGTAACATACAAGTCACATCACATGTTAATGTAACTTACAAGTCCCATGACATGTTAATATAACATACAAGTATGTTAATGTAACATACAAGTCACATCACATGTGAATGAAACATACAAGTCACATCACATGTTAATATAACATACAAGTCGCATCACATGTTAATGTAACATACAAGTCACATCACATGTTAATGAAACATACAAGTCACATCACATGTTAATATAACATACAAGTCGCATCACATGTTAATGTAACATGTAAGTCACATCACATGTTAATGTAACATACAAGTCACATCACATGTTAATGTAACATACAAGTCACATCACATGTTAATGTAACATACAAGTGTGTTAATGTAACATACAAGTCACATCATATGGAAATGTAACATACAAGTATGTTAATGTAACATACAAGTCACATCACATGTGAATGTAACATACAAGTCACATCACATGTTAATGAAACATACAAGTCACATCACATGTTAATATAACATACAAGTCGCATCACATGTTAATGTAACATACAAGTCATATCACATGTTAATGAAACTTACAAGTCACATCACATGTTAATATAACATACAAGTCGCATCACATGTTAATGTAACATGTAAGTCACATCACATGTTAATGTAACATACAAGTCACATCACATGTTAATGTAACATACAAGTCACATCACATGTTAATGTAACATACAAGTCACATCACATGTTAATGTAACACAAGTCACATCACATGTGAATGTAACATACACGTCACATCACATGTTAATGTAACATACAAGTCACATCACATGTGAATGTAACATGCATGTCACATCACATGTTAATGTAACATGAAAGTCACATCACATGTTAATGTAACATACAAGTCACATCACATGTTAATGTAACATACTTGTATGTTAATGTAACATACAAGTCACATGACATGTTAATGTAACATACAAGTGACATCACATGTTAATGTAACATACAAGTCACATCACATGTTAATGAAACATACAAGTCACATCACATGTTAATATAACATACAAGTCGCATCACATGTTAATGTAACATACAAGTCACATCACATGTTAATGTAACATACAAGGATGTTAATGTAACATACAAGTCCCATGACATGTTAATGTAACATACAAGTATGTTAATGTAACATACAAGTCACATCACATGTGAATGTAACATACAAGTCACATCACATGTTAATGAAACATACAAGTCACATCACATGTTAATATAACATACAAGTCGCATCACATGTTAATGTAACATACAAGTCACATCACATGTTAATGAAACATACAAGTCACATCACATGTTAATATAACATACAAGTCGCATCACATCTTAATGTAACATGTAAGTCACATCACATGTTAATGTAACATACAAGTCACATCACATGTTAATGTAACATACAAGTCACATCACATGTTAATGTAACATACAAGTCACATCACATGTTAATGTAACACAAGTCACATCACATGTGAATGTAACATACACGTCACATCACATGTTAATGTAACATACAAGTCACATCACATGTGAATGTAACATGCATGTCACATCACATGTTAATGTAACATGAAAGTCACATCACATGTTAATGTAACATACAAGTCACATCACATGTTAATGTAACATACTTGTATGTTAATGTAACATACAAGTCACATGACATGTTAATGTAACATACAAGTGACATCACATGTTAATGTAACATACTTGTATGTTAATGTAACATACAAGTCACATCACATGTTAATGTAACATACAAGTATGTTAATGTAACATACAAGTCACATCACATGTTAATGTAACATACAAGTATGTTAATGTAACATACAAGTCACATCACATGTTAATGTAACATACAAGTCACATCACATGTTAATGTAACATACAAGTCACATCACATGTTAATGTAACATACAAGTATGTTAATGTAACATACAAGTCACATCACATGTTAATGTAACATACAAGTCACATCACATGTTAATGTAACATACAAGTCACATCACATGTTAATGTAACATACAAGTATGTTAATGTAACATACAAGTCACATCACATATTAATGTAACATACAAGTATGTTAATGTAACATACAAGTCACATCACATGTTAATGTAACATACAAGTCACATCACATGTTAATGTAACATACAAGTATGTTAATGTAACATACAAGTCACATCACATGTTAATGTAACATACAAGTCACATCACATGTTAATGTAACATACAAGTCACATGATATGTTAATGTAACATACAAGTCACATGACATGTTAATGTAACATACAAGTCACATCACATGTTAATGTAACATATAATTCACATCACTTGTTAATGAAACATCCAAGTCACATCACATGTTAATGTAACATACAAGTATGTCAATGTAACATACAAGTCACATCACATGTTAATGTAACCTACAAGTCACATCACATGTTAATGTAACATACAAGTATGTTAATGAAACATACAAGTCACATCACATGTTAATGTAACATACAAGTATGTTAATGTAACATACAAGTCACATCACATGTTAATGTGACATACAAGTCACATCACATGTTAATGTAACATACAAGTCACATTACATGTTAATGTAACATACAAGTATGTTAATGTAACATACAAGTCACATCACATGTTGATGTAACATACAAGTCACATGACATGTTAATGTAACATATAAGTCACATGACATGTTAATGTAACATACAAGTCACATCACATGTTAATGTAACATATAAGTCACCTGACATGTTAATGTAACATACAAGTCACATCACATGTTAATGTAACATACTTGTATGTTAATGTAACATACAAGTCACATGACATGTTAATGTAACATACTTGTATGTTAATGTAACATACAAGTCACATGACATGTTAATGTAACATACAAGTCACATGACATGTTAATGTAACATACAAGTCACATGACATGTTAATGTAACATACAAGTCACATCACATGTTAATGTAACATACAAGTATGTTAATGTAACATACAAGTCACATCACATGTTAATGTAACATACAAGTCACATCACATGTTAATGTAACATACTTGTATGTTAATGTAACATACAAGTCACATCACATGTTAATGTAATATACAAGTCACATCACATGTTAATGTAACATACAAGTATGTTAATGTAACATACAAGTCACATCACATGTTAATGTAACATACAAGTCACATCACATGTTAATGTAACATACAAGTCACATCACAGGTTAATGTAACATACTTGTATGTTAATGTAACATACAAGTCACATCACATGTTAATGTAACATACAAGTCACATCACATGTTAATGTAACATACAAGTCACATCACATGTTAATGTAACATACAAGTCACATCACATGTTAATGTAACATACAAGTCACATCACATATTAATGTAACATACTTGTATGTTAATGTAACATACAAGTCACATCACATGTTAATGTAACATACAAGTCACATCACATGTTAATGTAACATACAAGTCACATCACATGTTAATGTAACATACTTGTATGTTAATGTAACATACAAGTCACATCACATGTTAATGTAACATACAAGTCACATCACATGTTAATGTAACATACTTGTATGTTAATGTAACATACAAGTCACATCACATTTTAATGTAACAAACAATGACAAATGAGCTCCTTTGTTTCCCATAAATTACTGTCGTGATCACATGCAATGGTATTTATCTATTTATTTTTATCTGTATTATTTTCTCCTCCCTCCCTTGTTGGGAAATGGGAGGTTTTGTCTATGGGAGTTTTTGTTTATATGAGATCTTCTACTGAAAGTGTTTTTTTTAACTTCCTATAAGTGATCTGTTCTTTTCCTCTGTATCTACCTGCGTTGCATCAATGAAATTTCCCCATGTGGGACAATAAAGGAATATCTTATCTTATCTTAAATTACTGACAGATTTGGGGGAAGCGCGTTAGCTGGTTAGAGTTCTCAAATTACTTTTTTTTAGAGTAACGAGGAACGTAACATGTTCGCTTTGTGCTCCCATGTAATCTAGTACTCCTCAAGTTACTATTTCAAATCAGTAATGCATTAGTTTTGGTCAGGTCTCATCTCACTGCAAACCCAGAGTCTTGTCCTCATGACAAAGAGAAAAACTTTCAGATGCACGTTTGAAAAACTTTGTTATGGTCATTATTTTGTATCTGAGGAGTACATTTAGTGTTTGTGGCCTGTACAGGCCTAAAACAAGTGCATTCTGTCTTTCTAATCCTCTCATTTTGTGTTAGAGATGTTTTCCGGTGCTTTAGGACAGTCCTACACGCGTATTGTGGTCGTCTGTCAACATAAAATATACATCAAACTCAGTCAAATACATTTACTTTGCTTGTTTATTTGATATTTTAATTATTATGTTACTGTGTTCAACAGTTAATTATTGGTAACGTAAGAGCACTCTATCGCGTTACTTTTGTAACACAGTAGCACAGTAACGTAACACATTATTTTCAAACCTTTGAAGACTTAACCCTTATGGACTATTAATATTTCTATGTTGTTTGTTTGTTTTTCCTCTATCAAGACACCAACCTATTGCCAGCCACTGATCACATGCTTCTTTTGTACACTTCAGCTCTTCAGCCTCTTGTCCTCCTCCAGCAGAGATGTGGCTTCTGGCTGTTTCTGCTTCTCTGCTTCCTGCTGTCCTCCTGCTGTCCAAACATTACCGGTTGAAGGTGGTGACCCTGTGCCGCAGAGCTCAGGCCTGGACACTGTGGCTGGTGAGACAGGAAGTGTGTACACAGAGCATCCATGCTTTTGTCTTCTGCCAGTCCACGCATGGCAGAGTGGACAGTGTGCTGCAGACGTACGACCTCTACCACAGCATGTTCCCTTCTCTCTGCATCGGACCACACATCGGTGAGTGGAACAGTGGCTTATGACTGGCGACCCCCTCAGAGAGACCCACCCATATTTATCCATAAAGACTTAGTCAATCATTTTAGAGGAATACTATACCCCCTTTTTTAACTCTACAAAGAAAAAACTTGAATTATTCCATATTTTGGAATAAGGTTCAGCCCAAGGATTGAAACTATTTAAAAGAAAGTTTTTTTCCAGATTTCTCTATCTATTTTATTTGATCAGAGGTACAACTTGTATCTGATTGAAGACAACTAGCAATATGTTTTAATTTTAATTTCAGCTCAAATCAGAGCCTTGCTGTGCTGGTGTGACCCAGAATATGAAATTAATTCAAAACAAACAATTGAATGCAATGTTGTGCCGGGGGACTCCTGTGCAGGCCTTACTGGCAGATGACACATGTCTGAGTCACTTGGAGAAAGTTTAGAATCCTTGGGTAAAATCTGTGTTTATAAACATATAAATGAAACAGATGTTAAAATTTGAAGGTGGTTGGTTTATGATGATTTTAAGCCAAACAGCACCGACCTGAGATTTAAGGTTGGATGTTTTTTTTTTTTTTTTTGGCATCAAAACGTTCCACAACTGGAGTTTTCGAAAACAAGTACACAAGAGGAAGTCTACATGAATGAATGGTACACACTGCTTTACACCAAATTAATATATAACAACATCTAACAGGCTGTAATTGACTTTAGAAATGTATCTCTAGTGTTTCCATCCATCATATTAAGTAAAAATATATATTTACACTGTAATATTATTATATGTAATATTATATATTGTACTGTAGAAACAAATGCTATAAACAAACCTTCCATTACAGAAGAGAACAGGTTCAACACTTTTACAGAGGATGATTTGTCGCCCATAGGTGCCCAGTTGGACGAGGTAGTGAGGCGGGTGCGGCCCTCCCTAGCTCTGGAGCTGGGGACTCACTGTGGCTACAGTTCTGTGCGTGTGCTGCGTTTGCTGCCCCCTGGAGGCCGACTGATCACAGTGGAGCAGGACCCACAAACTGCAGATTATGGAGAGGAGCTCATTCTAGTGGCAGGATTCAAACCCCACCAGGTGAGCTTAAGTCCAGTGTTGGTTCACTCCAGGTTTAATCCTGGTTTAGTTCTGTTCTAGATCTGGTTTAGTCATGGTCTAATGGGGTTAGTCTTACTTTAGTCCCAGTTCTGGTGTGTGTAAGTGTGAACAAAGCCTAAAACTTAATTCTGTATTTATTACATACTAATATGTTATCATAGTTGTCAAGTGATCATGATTAAGATTAATGCAATAAAAATAATACGTTAACAAGATAAGAATAAAAATAATATGAAAACAAAAGCAAAAGGAGAAAAACTTATAATACAAGGTTTGTAGTTGTTGCAAGTTTAGTTTATCAATGCCCATACTTTATCACTAAAAAGTATTGTGAAGAGAAGAATGAAAATGACATGAATGAAAAAACAAAGTGTATTTCTCAGTCAAAAGAGGTGTACAATACTTTATTGAAAATGACAAAATAACTTCATGTATAGCACTGTTCCACAATTGAACACCAGCAAAGGAGCTGCATCTACCCTCAATATATTTCTTAGCTCTTAATAAAGTACATTTGTATTTGCTCTCATGTTAATGTAACATACAAGTCACATCACATGTTAATGTAACATACAAGTCACATCACATGTTAATGTAACATACAAGTCACATCACATGTTAATGTAACATACAAGTCACATCACATGTTAATGTAACATACAAGTCACATCACATGTTAATGTAACATACAAGTCACATCACATGTTAATGTAACATACAAGTCACATCACATGTTAATGTAACATACAAGTCACATCACATGTTAATGTAACATACAAGTCACGTCACATGTTAATGTAACATACAAGTCACATCACATGTTAATGTAACATACAAGTCACATCACATTTTAATGTAACATACAAGTATGTTAATGTAACATACAAGTCACATGACATGTTAATGTAACATACAAGTCACATTGCATGTTAATGTAACATACAAGTCACATGACATGTTAATGTAACATACAAGTCACATCACATGTTAATGTAACATACAAGTCACATCACATGTTAATGTAACATACAAGTCACATCACATGTTAATGTAACATATAAGTCACATCACATGTTAATGTAACATATAAGTCACATCACATGTTAATGTAACATACAAGTCACATCACATATTAATGTAACATATAAGTCACATCACATGTTAATGTAACATACAAGTCACATCACATGTTAATGTAACATACAAGTATGTTAATGTAACATACAAGTCACATGACATGTTAATGTAACATACAAGTCACATGACATGTTAATGTAACATACAAGTCACATCACATGTTAATGTAACATACAAGTCACATCACATGTTAATGTAACATACAAGTCACATCACATGTTAATGTAACATACAAGTCACATCACATGTTAATGTAACATACAAGTCACATGACATGTTAATGTAACATACAAGTCACATCACATGTTAATGTAACATACAAGTCACATCACATGTTAATGTAACATACAAGTCACATCACATGTTAATGTAACATACAAGTCACATCACATGTTAATGTAACATACAAGTCACATCACAGGTTAATGTAACATACTTGTATGTTAATGTAACATACAAGTCACATCACATGTTAATGTAACATACAAGTCACATCACATGTTAATGCAACATACAAGTATGTTAATGTAACATACAAGTCACATCACATGTTAATGTAACATACAAGTCACATCACATGTTAATGTAACATACTTGTATGTTAATGTAACATACACGTCACATCACATGTTAATGTAACATACAAGTCACATCACATTTTAATGTAACAAACAATGACAAATGAGCTCCTTTGTTTCCCATAAATTACTGTCGTGATCACATGCAATGGTATTTATCTATTTATTGTATTTATTGTATTGTATGTATTGTATTGTAGACAAAATAACTTCATGTATAGCACTGTTCCACAATTGAACACCAGCAAAGGAGCTGCATCTACCCTCAATATATTTCTTAGCTCTTAATAAAGTACATTTGTATTTGCTCTCAGGTATTGAAGATATTTTTGTTTTTGCTTTAAACATAATTTGACATTTCAAGAGATGTGAATTTAAGAATAACTCATTGTATGATCATAATAACCTGCATTGTTAATGATTGGTATGGCTGCTGTAAAACAACTGTTAGTTTTTGTTGTTATGCAGTTCGAAGTGTTGGTATCGAGTTCCCGTGATGTCGCGGCGTTGCTGCCTGGACGTGTGCGCTCTCATGAGGAGGGCTTCAGTCTGGTGGTGATGGACCATGACCCCGCCCAGTACCTCACAGATCTGAAGGCTCTGGAGCGTGAGGGGCTGCTGCGCTCTGGAGGCTGCTCCATCGTCCTCATCCACAGAAAGAGAGGAGCAGGTCGAGAGATCAAGGAGCACATCCTGAGCAGAAGACACTGCTACTGCATCAGCGCTGAAACACGCTTTATGATGGAGGTGAGTTATCGAAATGGAGGATAACGACGATAGATGAATGAAAAATAGATTGTTTAAATGTATAAAATTTAAAACATTTAAAAAAAGTATTGCTTTTGTATTTGTATTTCCGTGTAACATTAAAGTGAGACACTCCAGGTGAATAGGAACATTAAGAGAAATTAATGTATTAAATGTTCATATCATGTAATGTTTTCATTTATAAATATGGCGATTTTATGTGTAAAAAATTGGCAAAATTGCACATTACTGGGACATAATAATCTGAAAAATGGACAGCGTCAAGTTTAAATGTCTTACTTAGTTTTGTTAACATATTATACAGTTAAGATACAATAAAGTAATTGCAAAGATATATTTATTTTTTTATTTAGTATGTGAATAAACTTCTTTCAATGTGTCTAACGTTTCAAATTTTGCTTCAAAGTGTAGTATTTAAATTCAATAAATCCTTCTGTACGATCCATCACAATCTTGTTATACACTTCATCCACTTAACAAGATTAAAATAAACGTTTGGTGTGTAGGTGCTGCTTTAAGGGTGCTGTTTGGTGTGTGTAGGTGCTGCTTTAAGGGTGCTGTTTGGTGTGTGTAGGTGCTGCTTTAAGGGTGCTGTTTGGTGTGTGTAGGTGCTGCTTTAAGGGTGCTGTTTGGTGTGTGTAGGTGCTGCTTTAAGGGTGCTGTTAGGTGTGTGTAGGTGCTGCTTTAAGGGTGCTGTTTGGTGTGTAGGTGCTGCTTTAAGGGTGCTGTTTGGTGTGTGTAGGTGCTGCTTTAAGGGTGCTATTTGGTGTGTGTAGGTGCTGCTTTAAGGGTGCTGTTTGGTGTGTGTAGGTGCTGCTTTAAGGGTGCTGTTAGGTGTGTGTAGGTGCTGCTTTAAGGGTGCTGTTTGGTGTGTGTAGGTGCTGCTTTAAGGGTGCTGTTTGGTGTGAGTAGGTGCTGCTTTAAGGGTGCTGTTTGGTGTGTGTAGGTGCTGCTTTAAGGGTGCTATTTGGTGTGTGTAGGTGCTGCTTTAAGGGTGCTGTTTGGTGTGTGTAGGTGCTGCTTTAAGGGTGCTGTTAGGTGTGTGTAGGTGCTGCTTTAAGGGTGCTGTTTGTTGTGTGTAGGTGCTGCTTTATGGGTGCTGTTTGGTGTGAGTAGGTGCTGCTTTAAGGGTGCTGTTTGGTGTGAGTAGGTGCTGCTTTAAGGGTGCTGTTAGGTGTGTGTAGGTGCTGCTTTAAGGGTGCTGTTTGTTGTGTGTAGGTGCTGCTTTAAGGGTGCTGTTTGGTGTGTGTAGGTGCTGCTTTAAGGGTGCTGTTAGGTGTGTGTAGGTGCTGCTTTAAGGGTGCTGTTTGGTGTGTGTAGGTGCTGCTTTAAGGGTGCTGTTTGGTGTGTGTAGGTGCTGCTTTAAGGGTGCTGTTTGGTCAAATCAAATCATCAAATCAATTTATTTTTGTAAGGCCCAAAATCACAACAACAGTTGCCTCTGAGGGCCACAGGGAGAAATGAATCAACAATGTCTGTGGTGGCGATGAAGTCAGACAATGTCTGTGGTGGCGATGGAGTCAGACAATGTCTGTGGTGGCGATGAAGTCAGACAATGTCTGTGGTGGCGAGGGACGATGTCCCAGGGTCCTCTGTCCTTAGACTCTCCTTCTCGGCCAGGAAAAACTACAAAAAAAACCTCTTTGGGAAAAAAGCGTAGAAACCTGGAGGAGTTCCAGTGAAGGAGAGATCCGACTCTCACAGACGGACAGACGGACACGAGGAGACTGGAGCTGGACCCACTCTTCAGGCAGATGAGGGACCGACTGAGGCGAACTGGACCCACTCTTCAGGCAGATGAGGGACCGTCGGAGTCGAGCAGGACCCACTCTTCAGGCAGATGAGGGACCGTCGGAGGCGAACTGGACCCACTCCTCAGGCAGATGAGGGACCGTGGGAGGCGAGCTGGACCCACTCTTCAGGTAGATGAGGCACCGTCGGAGGCGAGCTGGACCCACTCTTCAGGCAGATGAGGGACCGACTGAGGCGAACTGGAGCCACTCTTCAGGCAGATGAGGGACCGTCCACATGGGGCAGGGACCACTTCACCAGGAGAGGGACATCTGGGTCCACAGGTCCTCAGGAGTGAGAGAAAGAAAAAGAAGGCGGTGAACAGTTTGCAAGTGGAATTAAAAAATAAATATTGTTTGATAGCATAAGTAGTCAGAAGAAGAGGATAGTGCTCAAGCTGTCATACTTCCCCCAGCACAGTTACTCCTAGGGCAGCGTAGCTGAAGCTGTGGGTTTATCTTTCTGTTCCTAACTACTCTGACCATAAGCGATTTCGAAGAGGAACGTTTTAAGCCTGGACTTAAATGAAGAGACTGTGTCAGCATATTTAACATGGGTCGGGAGCTGATTCCATAACACAGGGGCTTGGTAGCTAAACGCTCTACCTCCTACAGTACTTTTAGAGACTCTTGGCACCACCAGAAGGCCGGCATTCTGAGAGCGAAGAGCTCTGTTTGGATGATATGGTTCTATAGCATCTTTGAGGTAGGATGGGGCCATGTCATTTATGGCTTTGTAGGTCAAGAGTAGAATTTTGAATTTGATTCTGGACTCGACGGGGAGCCAGTGAAGAGACTTCAGCACTGGCGTAATGTGCTCTCTTCTTTTTGTTCCTGTTAGTAATCTTGCTGCTGCATTTTGAACCAGTTGAAAGCTTTTTATGGAGCTTTTAGGACACGCTGCAAGCAGGGAGTTACAGTAGTCTAATCTAGTCGTTACAAATGCATGGATAAGTTTTTCGGCATCACTTTTAGGCAGGATTCTTCTGATTTTGGCGATGTTGCGCAAATGGAAATAGGCTGTTTTACAAGCTTGATTTATATGAGCTTTAAATGAGAGCTCCTGGTCAAATAAGACTCCAAGGTTTCTTACAGTAGAACTGGAGGCTACACTGACATTGTCCAGTGTGACTATCTGCTCAGATAGAGCGTCTCGTAGATGCTTAGGGCCAAGCACAATGACCTCGGTTTTTTCAGGGTTAAGAAGCAGGTAGTTTAGTGTCATCCAGGTTTTTATCTCCTTCACACAAGTACTAAGTCTGTCTACTTGATCGCTCTGATCAGGTTTCATTGATAAATACAGCTGAGTGTCGTCTGCATAGCAGTGGAAGTTAATGCCATGCCTTCTGATAATGTTGCCTAATGGTAGCATATAAAGAGTAAACAGAATTGGACCGAGTACCGAACCCTGTGGCACACCGTAAATTACTTTAGAGCTTGGTGAGGAGCTCTGGTTTACATTAACAAATTGGAACCTATCAGATAGATAGGATTTAAACCAGCTGAGGGCTGTTCCTCCAACACCTACATCACATTCTAACCTCTGCAGTAGAATGTTGTGGTCAATGGTGTCAAACGCTGTGCTGAGGTCCAACAGAACCAGGATTGAGACCAGTCCATCGTCAGCGGCTAATAACAAATCATTTGTGACTTTAACTAGTGCAGTTTCAGTGCTGTGGTGGGCTCTGAACCCTGACTGGAAAACTTCAAATAAGTTATTGTCCTGCAGGTGGCGACAAAGCTGTTTTACTACAACTTTTTCAAGGATTTTAGAGACGAAGGGAAGATTTGAAATAGGTCTGTAGTTTACCAATAGGTCGGGATCTAGATTAGGCTTTTTCAGAAGAGGTTTAATGACTGCATGTTTGAAGGACTGTGGAACATAGCCACTTTCGAGTGAAGTATTTATTATATTAAGAATAGGGTCTATAATTAGGGGAAGAATGTCTTTGAGGAGTCTGCTTGGAATGGGGTCTAGGACACAAGTTGAGCTTTTAGAGGACATAATGGCTGAAGTTATCTCTGCTTGATCAACAGCTGTGAACCTTTCTAGGTTTACAGGTGGATTTATATGGGACGTTAGATTTACAGCTTGGGCTAGTTCAGGGCTAATAGCGGGGGTAATTTCATCTAATTTATCTCTGATTGTTTTTATTTTATTATTAAAAAATAGGAGGAAATCATCAGAGCTAAGTGTAGCTGGGATTGAGGGCTCTACTGCACTGTGACAGTTTGTTAGCCTAGCTACAGTGCTGAAAAGGAATTTAGTGTTACTTTTGTTGACTTCTATTAGATTTGAATAATATCTGGTTTGGGCCTTACGCAGAGCCTGCTTATAGGACAGCAGGCAACTTTTCCATGCTTTTAGGGATTCTTCGGTGTGAGAGCGACGAAATAATCCCTCTAACTTTCTAACTCTTTGTTTATGTGAACGCAGTTCTTGGTTGTACCATGGGGAGGCGCGCTTTGGCCTAATGACCTTCTGTTTTAACGGCGCGACAACGTCAAGAGCAGACTTCAGAGAATTCATGGTCAAGTCGACACATTGATCACTTAAACTGGGACTAAAACTGTTCTCAGCAGGATCACATGACATGTCACTGAATATTGGCTCTATTATTTCTTTGAATTTTGAGATAGATTTTTCAGATATTGTCCTTTTCATTATAACTTTATTTTGTGGGACTGGATGATCTTTAAGAATAAACTGAAAGGTAATTAGGAAATGATCTGACAATATAGGGTTTTGAGGGAGGACACTGAGGTCACTAATCTCTGTTCCATACGTTAGGACAAGATCCAGAGTGTTCTTGTGAGTGTGAGTCGGTTTATTTACATTCTGAGTGAAACCAATGCTGTCTAACAAGGCGCTGAAGGCATTACTGAGAGCGTCATCACTCATGTTCACGTGGATATTAAAGTCTCCAACTATAACTATTTTATCCCAGGCTAACACTAAGTTTGATATAAAGTCAGAAAACTCTGTTAAAAACTCTGAGTAGGGACCAGGAGGTCGGTAGATAACTATGAACAAAACTCCTTTTTGGTTTTTCATATTTGAACATGTGATTGGTGTGTGTAGGTGCTGCTTTAAGGGTGCTGTTAGGTGTGTGTAGGTGCTGCTTTAAGGGTGCTGTTTGGTGTGTGTAGGTGCTGCTTTAAGGGTGCTGTTTGGTGTGAGTAGGTGCTGCTTTAAGGGTGCTGTTTGGTGTGTGTAGGTGCTGCTTTAAGGGTGCTGTTTGGTGTGTGTAGGTGCTGCTTTAAGGGTGCTGTTTGGTGTGTGTAGGTGCTGCTTTAAGGGTGCTGTTTGGTGTGTGTAGGTGCTGCTTTAAGGGTGCTGTTTGGTGTGAGTAGGTGCTGCTTTAAGGGTGCTGTTTGGTGTGTGTAGGTGCTGCTTTAAGGGTGCTGTTTGGTGTGTGTAGGTGCTGCTTTAAGGGTGCTGTTTGGTGTGTGTAGGTGCTGCTTTAAGGGTGCTGTTTGGTGTGTGTAGGTGCTGCTTTAAGGGTGCTGTTTGGTGTGTGTAGGTGCTGCTTTAAGGGTGCTGTTTGGTGTGTGTAGGTGCTGCTTTAAGGGTGCTGTTTGGTGTGTGTAGGTGCTGCTTTAAGGGTGCTGTGTGTCATTCTGATTCTGCTTCTATTGGAGAAAAAATATTTATGTTTGAGAAAACCTCTTTAGACATTACATTGTCCCATATTAATGTAAGTTTATTCAATTAAATAATTAACATCTTCAGGTGAAGATTGGCCAATGTGACGGCTCAAAGGTGAAGAGAGCAAACTGACCAGTTGTTAAAATGGTTACGGAAACACTTTCAAACACTTTAAAGCTTCTATCCATGAGAATTATGTAAATCTAGCACTGTTACAATAGCAATCAATAATTCAGTCTCCAAGCTCGTCCCTGTTGGAAGGAGGAGAGGACATGACTTTACAACAGTTGGCCCTTATGTTGTGTGAAACGCAGCGACACATTTAGTCACTGAGAGCTGAAATAAGAGCAAGGAACAATGGAGCCTGACTCAACCAAATCGACATTAAAGAAGCTGAAAGCAGGAGGAGGAGCTAGAGCAACATATTTCAGACGATATGGATGAGTTGCGGGAGCTGAGAGCCGAGGTAATGGTGGCGGTCAAGAATATAACATCCTGGATTTTAAGTTCAGGTCACACAGGAACAATCTCGACTTATGTGGATACCGGAGGAAGAGGAAGGGGATACCGGAGGGAGAGCAAGGGGCAACACTGAAAGTTTCCCTGAGAAGATGATCCCAGAGCTCATTTCAACAGAAAGAGCAGAAAGAGCACATCGCCTGGGCCAGGACTGATAATGAGGTTTCTTAACAATCATGTGAAGGAGCATGTCATGAAGGCTGCAGAAGTTAAAGGAGACCTCCAGTACAAAGGCAAATGTGTCGTCTTTACCCCGGATATTCCCAATGAAGTTTCACCACATCTAATGAGGAATTCAAGAAGAGAAAGTGAGAAGTGGGTTTTTGTTCCCAGCTGTTCTTTTGGTGACTTGTCAAGGTTTTTGACATCAGACTTTATGCTCCATGTCTGTTTTCTAGTTGTAGCCACTTATCGTTGTGCTAAATGTGGGGGATTGGATTTATAGGAAAATGGAAAAATAAAAGCAGAGGGCAGCGGAGGAGCGAGGGAGTGTTAACAGTTGTTTGTGAAGTTTGAATAATTAATACTTAATTTGGCTTTTTCGTTGTTACAATTATACTGTGACCTGAACAATCAATTAACCTACTTTGACACCCCTGTTAGCCCCACAAATGTAATAACCCCCACAAACATAGCAAAATATAACGTTATAAACACACAAATGTAATCATTTCCCACAAATGTTACTACAATTTACGTTTTTGGGTATGAACACTATGTCCCGCAAATGTAATAAGTTCTCACAAATGTAATAATACAATGTTTATAGAGAATTGAGAACAAATGGCAACCAATTATACTATACTATACTCAAGAGGGAATGGACCTTGCAAGAGTTCTAACAACTGCACCACTGTGCCACCCAGTATATTCAACCACATTAGAACATTATTTATTCATAAGATTAAAGACACATTTACATTTTGATTGCTTGAGGATATTAGTTTGACAAATACAGCTGAAATATTGACTACAGATGTCATTACTAGTTGAAGATAATATACATAATATAAATAGAATAGTTTCCTGGCATAGCCACAGTGTGCAAAAGCACTCTAGAGAACCCTAAAAGTTGAATGTCCATTGTGCTGAGTGTGCCGGGGACCCGAGGGGTCCGGGCAGCAGAACCTTTCTGTACACGTGTTCCTCTGCTGCAGCTTGTTCTCTGAGGATGATTTGAGCGCCGAGTGTAGCCCCCACGATGTTGTCTTTTTCTATCACTATGATACTGATACACTATCTTCCATCCATCTTCATCCGCTTATCCGGGGCCGGGTCGCGGGGGCAGCAGTCTAAGGAGGGAGTCCTAGACACTTCATCCAACTCTGAGGTTCCCAGGCCAGCCGAGAGTCCCTCCAACATGTCCTGGTGTTCCAGGTGGGAAGAGGCCCCGTGGAAGACCCTGTGATGGATAATGATAATGGTACATTATGGTATGTTTAGTACAAAAATTGAGAGAAACATAAAAAAAAAACAACACTGCAGCACTACATAGAAAATGACATGTATGACATTTAAACTAGATAATGTGCAATGGGTGAAGCCATTACGAGTGTCTGTTCTAACGTGCCATTTGAACTCATGGGCTTTGAAACACCCAAGTCATGGAAGGCAATGTAACACTTGGATACCAACAACAACAACACGTAGTTTAGTTGTGTAAAGAAGTTTAATGTGCAACATTTGTGGAAAAGGTACTGTATTTGTGTGAAAGTACTGCATGTGTGTAACACATGTGTGTCAGAGTACTACATGTACTGTTGAACATTTTCAATATTTGCTGAAAAATATTCAGCCTTCGCGCATGGCCACCTTCCCGCCCGTCAAAGTTTTCTGCTGCGTTTTGCGGCCCCAATGACGCTAAGTAATTCACAGTAGATGATTGCGTAGTTTTCGCCTCAAATAGTTGTTTGTCCTGACAAATTGCAAGATCGTTCTGAACGCAGACCTGAGCAGAGAGAAAGAGAGAGACCGAGGCTGCACCCCTTGCTCCCTGGATTGCTTAGGATTAGCATTAGCATGAGCGTTAGCATTAGCATTAGCAATTTACTTTTGCAAATTCTGAAAAACATTCTGGTATGTAAAAATGTGTAAAGCAATAGCCCCCCTAGATGATGATGGTGATGGAGATGGTGAAAGCGATCGTAAAGAGGTATAACTTGTTGAAATCGGTGAAAGTGTCAAGGAGTGGAAACGCGTCAAAAATCCTACAATCCTAAAATACAAGAACATAGTGCTTTATGACATCTTAAGCAGAACTCAATAATAAAAAAAATAATATTTGACTCGTTATCGTCAAAGTACATTTATTTACAATCGCAGTAATAATTTTTACATGACAAAATAGAGTTAGTAGTATGTCTTGAAGTGTCTCTTCTGGGTCACACCAGTCTCCTCGTCCTTCCTGAATGGCCAGGCGTTGTCCTGGTTATAACCGAGCCGCTGCCACACGTCTCCCCTCTGTTGGTGGTTCTTGTGGAAGAAACTTTGCTCATAACTGTTCTTCCTGTTCTTCCTCTTCCACCTCTTTCCGCTTCTATTGCGACCTTGGAAAGCTTGTCCATATGTGGGCTGGATTCTCTTGACAATATAAGTGGGCTCAACGTGTCGCTGCTGTGGAAAACCCTGCTGTTGAACCTGCCTTGGCTCGTTCCTCAGCTGCTGGCCTGGTATTTTCTGTGATTGAACTTGTATTTGCTTGATCCTCAGCTGCTCGATAGGGCTCTTCTGTGGTTGAACCTGCCTTGGCTCAGGCCTCAGCTGCTCAATGGGTATTTTTTGTGGTTGAACCTGTCTTTGCTCAGTCTCCAACCTCTCAAAAGGTCTCTTCTGTGGTTGAACCTGCCTTGGCTCGGTCCTAAGGTGCTCAATAGGTATTTTCTGTGGTTGAACCTGTCTTTGCTCAGTCTCCAACCTCTCAAAAGGTCTCTTCTGTGGTTGAACCTGCCTTGGCTCGGGCCTCAGCTTCTCAATAGGTATTTTTTGTGGTTGAACCTGCCTTGGCTCAGGCCTCAGCTGCTCAATAGGTATTTTTTGTGGTTGAACCTCCCTTGGCTCAGACCTCAGCTTCTTAACAGGTATTTTCTGTGGTTGAACCTGTCTTTGCTCAGTCTCCAACCACTCAAAAGGTCTCTTCTGTGGTTTAACGTGCCTTGGCTCTGTCCTCAGCTGCTCAATAGGGCTCTTCTCTGGTTGAACCTGCCTTGGCTCGGTCCTCAGCTGCTCAATAGGGCTCTTCTCTGGTTGAACCGGCCTTGGCTCAGTCCTCAGCTGCTCAATAGGGCTCTTCTGTGGTTGAACCGACCTTGGCTCGGTCCTCAGCTGCTCAATAGGGCTCTTCTGTGGTTGAACCGGCCTTGGCTCGGTCCTCAGCTGCTCAATAGGGCTCTTCTGTGGTTGAACCGACCTTGGCTCGGTCCTCAGCTGCTCAATAGGGCTCTTCTGTGGTTGAACCGGCCTTGGCTCAGTCCTCAGCTGCTCAATAGGGCTCTTCTGTGATACAGCATGTCTTATCTCGCTGATCAGCTGCTCAATAGGGCTCTTCTCTGGTTGAACCTGCCTTGGCTTGGTCCTCAGCTGCTGGTCAGGTCTCTTAAGGGCTTGATTTGCCTGCATAAGATTCTGCCATTTTTTGATGTAGCCTTGATGGATCAGGGACTCCATGAACCAGTCAGGTTTTTGTGCTGCTGTTTTCTGCTCCATCTTTGGGCAGCTCAGCACAGTCCAGTAACCCTTGACGCTGCTCTTTAGACTGGTGTCTTCAGGGATTTTGAGCTGTTCCATCATAGATGACAATTCCTCCATCTTCTGCTCTTTGCAGGACAAAGCAGATCGGGCGGGAGTGGGCGCAGGTTTTTGAGCCTTCATGCCTGTACCATTCCTCACTTTTGCTTTTGAGGACAGCTCCTTAAAAGCTCCCGGGTCTCTCCACTGATGGTTTGAAGACATAGTAATGAGATCCATTTGGCTTTCTCTTGTTGACTTGTTGAGGGTGAGTTTCTGCTCCTGTAGTTTGTGGCAGTCTCTTCAAGTTGTTGTTGTGTGGCTTTTAATTGTGGTTGGCAGCCAACTGAAAAGGTGCATTTACCGCCACCTACTGTAGTAGTCTTCTGTACTTGTAGGTCTTCAAAGTACGTGTTTCACACCAGCCAAGTGATTCTGCAAAGTGAAGTTTTTCTTGTTAAAACTATTGCTGCTGCTGCTGCTGCTGCTGCAAAGGTGTCCCCACCGCCATCGAGCTCATTCACCGACGTCACAAAATCACGTGATCGCATACTGTGCCGCCATATTGTCCATCCCTTGTTGCTTTCCTGTGCACTGATAGAGTGTGGAAAGTGATCTCAAACGTAAATTATATTCCACAAACTCCTTGGATGAGCTACTCAAAGGTCGATATTTAGAAAAGCTGCGATCAATCCACTCAGATCCATGTTTGATGCCGAAATCACGACTCTTCGGATACCTCGTACCCGGACATTTTACGATTCAAGTCCACTGGTCCGATGGTTCACAAAGGGTCTACGCGCCTGAATAAAACTGATGTTAATTCTACAGCGTGCGCGGAACACGACAGACTTGATATATCCGGAGCTCCAGCGCAGGCAGTGGTGGTGAGGCTGCATGCCCGGGGTTCGGTCACCTGCACGGGGCTGTTGTCAGCTTCCTCCGCCGCACAAGTGACAATTTCAACTACAAATAGTAACTTAAAGATGGGCTGCAATGTTATTTGAAATTGTGCTGTTAAGTCCTCGTTGGCCGTTAGTATGCAAGTCTTAATATATTCAGATACTCTGCTTAAAAAAATAAACTTTTGTTTCAAAGAATTACACTCTTTTGTTGCGTCCGTCTTTTTGCCTTCCCATAACCTGGAAATGTGTCGTCACACCGTGACACTGTCTAGCTAACACTGAGGATATTTACACATTTACATATTTACACAGGTAATGAACAGCATATGTTGAAGAACATGTCCAGCAGCTGCTGCCTCATATATTTGGTTCTGAGCCTCTTCAGACCATGAAAATAGAGCGGATGAGAATGACGATGAGGAGATGAGATGTGCTGCTGCTGCTGCTGCGGACTCCACATTATACCAGGAAGTTGAATGGACCAGTGTGTGGTATAGTTTTCTGAATAACTAGTCTGGGAAGTGCGCGTTAGTGCGCGTCCCGGCCGCCGCTGCTGTGGTATGCACGTCCGTGGATGCACGTCCGTGGATGCACGTCCGTGGATGCACGTCCGTGGATGCACGTCCGTGGATGCACTGCTGCGGCCGTGTGCTCACAGCTGTGCTCACAGCGCTGCACCGGGCTCTCCCCGAGGACGCGCACTGACAAGTTATTCAGAAAACTATACCACACACCGGTCCATTCAGCTTCCTGGAATTACAACGAGTGATATGCATAAGGTTGGCACTCTCCCCGTGAACAACATCACCACGCACACAGCGTCAGTCAGATAGCGCAAACGGCAACTACGAAAAGCGATGTGAAAATATCTTGCTTACTTTTTTGCATATCCGAGTCTATACTTCGCGAGGTTTTGGAAACTGTCGTGAAATGTTGGTAGCATAGTACTGGACCAGACTTGCCACACATCGCCGCTGGGATTCCAAAAACATTCTCTTGGTTCGGGACAGATCGTGTCCAAAGACGTCCTCTACTCTTCCGTTTGGGCCCCTCAAAGAGCCCGTTTCCCTCTTGAGAGCAGTGCAGTGCTTCACATCTGGTGTTATTGCAAGATTTGTTGCGTAAAACGTAAAATTCCGCTGTTTAGCAGACGAGAACAATGAGGCTGCGCTACAGCGTGTTCTAGGGCTGTGTTCCAAATATCGATAAGGCGATATATCGTCACGGGCTCCGTATCGGATACGGAGTCGCCGTATCAATACTTTTAAATAACGTTAATTTATTACAAATTGTCCGGGCGGCCGTTTAGAAGCTCCCTCCTGTAGAGGGTGGTAAACAGCGCGGAACCACTGAGACAGACACACACCGTGCGCCAGCGTGTACACAGGCCTGAAGAAGAGCTTTTGGCTCGAAACGTCGCTAATGTTACACGCCTCCCTTTTCCATTCTATTTGATTTCATTTTTCATTGATTTCATTCCTTTCACCCCTTTATTTCATACAAATTCAACGCAGCCCCGGAGCGAACTTAGCCCCGAGACCGCCATTTTACCCCCGGAGCTAACACAGCCCCGAGGCCACCACAACAGCCGAACCGGAGGCAAAAAACATCACACACATCTTCCCTACTCTACACTACATAAACCCAACGGTTAAACAATAAAAGCGAGCGGTTAAACAATGCAACTATCCAACAGGGCCCCGCTGAGCGCCTGTTAGCTTAGCGTTAGCCGTGGCCACTTCCGCGCTAGCGCTACTTAGTTTAGTGCCCGACTCGAAGAAACAGGATTTTAAGACCAAAACAACAACAAAAAGACACAAACAGAGGGTCAACAGACTCTCACACATCAGACACATCACACACATTACACAGACCTTGCCAATTGTTTGGCAACTTTACTTGAATGTGTTCTTTGCATAAGCTTTGTGGATAAACATGAAAATTCATGCATTTTCTTATCCGGAATAAAAAAAAAAGTGCCCATTTGGTAAACTTTAAGACCCTTTTTTCAAAAAAGTATCGGGCTACGTATCGTAATGAGGGAATTGTATCGGGACATACAAGTACCGGGATACGTATCGTATCGCAAGGGTCTTGGCAATACCCAGCCCTAGCGTGTTCACGGTGTGACGACACTAATTTTTCAACCGCTCTTAAAGCATTCAGTTACCAAGGCGGTTGCTATGGCGTTTTCTCGGGTTTGGCCGAATTAACTTGTGACATTTTTTTGTCACTGGTCAAAACTAACCGTCCAGACTTAGTGCAAAAAATGAAAGCTATATTCCACTTATTAAAAACCGTTGCAGGCCATCTTTAAACAGGTATGAAATGACTACTACAGAGTCTGTGGTGATCTTTTGGTTCCCAGTTCAAACGTTTTATCGCAGCTGTCCATCGCGCTCTTCTTTCCGGGTTTCACTGTAGTATCCAATAGAACTTCAGATCTCTCCGTTTATCTTCCCTAAAATAAAACAATTAGGAAATCATTAATATGAGAACATGAAGTGTTGACGTGATGATTGCAATGAGTAACTTCTTCAACTTAAATCTTAAATGTTGTGACTGTGGATTGACCCAATTGCAAATCAATAAGTCGTAGCGACATAGCAATGTAGCAACGTGGTAGCAACGTAGCAATGTAGTCGGCAATAAAACACTGAAATATTTCAATAAAGATCGACCTGTTAACCCCAAACACGTAAATCATACAAATAGTAACTTACCAGAAATGAAATGACGACTACACAGTCTGTGGTGATTGTTTGGTTCCCAGTTCGAATGTTTTATGGAAGTTGTCCATCTTCCTCTTCTTTCCGGGTTTCTCTGTTTCCGATAAAACTTCAGATCCCTCCGTTTATCTTCCCGATTGCTGCACCCAACTGCCACACATACCTTCCCCATTTTGATTATAGTAAAGCGTCCGATATGATGAGGTTTTGGGCCTCTTCCAGCCGTGTTTCGTGGTAAATGGAAGCAGACGGCAGTATTGAATTGGCTTGTAGCGGTAAACACGCACTGCAGACGGACAATATGGCGAAACAAGCCTGGAGGGCGGTCCTGTGACGTCACGTGAATGAGCTCTATAATCTTCCAATTAATCCTTTGTTTTTAAGTAAGTAACTATAGCCTTACATGATCTTTTTTTTATGTTGAACCCATCAACGGTGCAGATCCTTCTTCTTCTTTGGTGTTTTATGGCGGTTGGTCTCCAAGTGTTACATTAACGCCGCCTACTGTAGTTGTACATCTTAGACTTTAGACTTTATTCTTTAGACTATTCTTGACTTTATTCTAAATATTATTGACTTTATTCTTTAGACTTTACTCTTTATTTGAATTTATTCTTTAGCCTTTATTCTTCAGACTTTATTCTGGGCTCTCTGCCAGCCCACCGGTGCTGATTGTGTACCACTCATTCATTGTCTTCAAAGCCCATAGGATCAAAGTGGAAAGGAATTATAGTCATGTGACCAGGCATCCCGGACGTGATGTCATCATTCGTGTTTCCGCCATTCAATGATCATGGCAACTGGATATATGGCCGTGTCCATTTAAGTCTGAAAAATAAGTCTATTTTTGAATTGAGAATGAATTTTTTCCATTTTATGATTGCCAGTTACTATTCGGTTCAGTCCTTAACCGCTGTTTCATTTTGTCCATTCATTTCTTTGTAATGCCCCAAAGGCATACATTTACTGAGTCTATTGCAGGAGCTTTAAAGCCCAAGTAGTTCTGAAGTCCAGTGTGATGGTGATGTCAAGGACACATCTGTAACACTCTGTTGATCTTAGTAACAGGGCCCAGAACACATGGTAATGGTGAGGCAACCACAATCTCTTCAACTGTGAGAATTTCCTTTTGAATAATATTGTTCCCTGTGACATAGCATTATGAAAAAGCGTGACTGATTTTCCCAACAATGTTACCTCCAGACATGTGATTTTGTGCTCCTTCACTGGGATGTACATATTTATTTCCACTCTTTGTCTGTCAAAGAAAAATTATCTTTTCATTTCCAATTACTTTGAATATATTTGGTAGAATTATGAGCAGATAGTTAGAGAAGAGAGGAATGAGAGAAGCATTCCAGCTCCATCAGAGATCAGGCCAATGTTTCAGTGGTAGGATTCATCAGCAGCCACTCCACCACCACCAGCAAAGAAAGCACCAGCTGCTCCACAATCACCTCCACCGCCTCCACCGCCTCCACCGAAATACTCATCATCATCATCAGCAGCAGCAGCACCACAACAATCTTTGCTGTTGCCGGTGAAGGATTCAGACCCAGTTGCTTCTCACACAGGGTCCTCATCACAGGCCTTGGACCAATCTGTGACAGGCCCGGCCGAACTTCTGTCATCACAAGTTCAGCCTCAGTTCGGCCTCAGATTGTTGCCTCAGATCCCCTATGGGACCCCCTATGCCTATGGGACCCCCTATGGGACCCCCAATGGGACCCCCAATGGGACCCCCAATGGGACCCCCCTACTCTCGCTACAGAATCCTCACCCTCCTTTTCATCTCCACTTTCACCTAGAGGCCTTCCCAGCCATCATGAGATTCAGATTAAAACAGGCATTAAGAGTTCTTGGTGTTATGAAAAAAATAAATAAACCACATTATGAACCACCTCGGGCCCTGAGGACCTCAGGGACCGGCCTCCTGTTGGTGCCAGAGTCAGGACTAGACCGGCCTCCTGTTGGTGCCAGAGTCAGGACTAGACCGGCCTCCTGCTAGTGCCAGAGTCGGGACTAAACATGAACCGGCCTCGTGCTGGTGCCAGAGTCAGGACTAAACATGGACCGGCCTCGTGCTGGTGCCAGAGTCAGGACTAAACATGGACCGGCCTCGTGCTGGTGCCAGAGTCAGGACTAAACATGGACCGGCCTCCTGCTGGTGCCAGAGTCAGGACTAAACATGGACCGGCCTCCTGCTGGTGCCAGAGTCAGGACTAAACATGGACCGGCCTCCTGCTGGTGCCAGAGTCAGGACTAAACATGGAGATTCTGTGTTTCAGTTTTATGCAGCTAAAATCTGGAACATTCTTCCTAAAACAGGTTTGTTTAGCTGTGCATTTGACTCTTTTATGTCTTAAACTGTTTTGTGATTTATTGTTTTCCGGTCGTGTGAAGCACTTTGAATTGCATTGTGTACCATTTTACTCCAACATTGAAAGGGGATCTACTAGTAACGTGCTGCCACAATAGATCAACAAATATTATAACACAAATGTGAGCTTTTGAGTCTGATTATGTGTCAGTGCACAAACTTACCACTAGAGGGAGCTACAGTACTTTTGAACACGGGCAGTTTGGAGTTCATTTCCAGGATTTAGAATGTTGAATGTCATATTAGTCTTAACTTGTTTTTGTCTTGGTGAGACATTTATGCCTCGCTAAGATGATCTCTAAGTTTTACGCGCACATGTTGGTTATTTTTAGCATACTTTACAATGTACTTTTTAAACATTTCCAACATTAACATTATCAGTTTAATGTTTACACACAAATCTAAATAAAAAATACAGTATATATTTTGCACTGAGCCACATCAAACCGTTGGTTCAAAAGTGCAGAGGTAGATATCCTCCTGAAGTGTTGTCACAAATAGCCAACCTCTCATTCCAAATGTGCTACGATTCCAGCAAACTGCTCCAGCTCGGACCAAATGGTTTATTTCCCAAGAGTCTATTACAAGTATAGTAGATTTACACTATTAGACCAGGAAGCAGAATCTGTGCAATCACCAAATATAGGCTGCTGAAACCATTCTCTACGATTTAAATAGCCCATTTATTTTCAGCTTTTAAGACTATTTCTGAAATGCTAATGGTTTGAAGTGACTTCCAGAGCATGCAAAAATACACTCTTATGTGCTGCCAATTATTGCTAGAATGCTTGTGCCTGGCTTTAATGGCCTCTGTAAATGCCTGACAGAACATAAGAAAATGTTGCATCTGCAATGTGGTTATGGTCTTGGTAATTTTAACATATCAAACTAAGAGCACTGTTAAAGTGATTATGCAAAGACTCGAGCAGGAATTATGATTCACGGTGTCGTTTGATGCTTTCTGCAGAAAGTACATGATGTGGCCAATTCAAAACTCCCATCCATTGGTTTCAGAAGGATGCAAATCTAGCACTGTTACCATAGCAATTAGCCATTCAAAACAAAAATGTTCCATATGGCCAAAAGCCCTAAAATATCACCTATAAAGAGGAAGCTGAAATTAATCTGTTTTTGGGCCTGAAACATTACATAAAACATCATATTTAAAGGTGTACCGTGTTATTATTCTGGTGTTGGCTCCATGGAGATGTTATTGTTTCACCTGGAATGTTCCACATGGCGTTAAATATGGATTTACAGCGTTAGACTGTAAACTGGGTCGCCTCGCCACAGATCTGACCTGTAACTTGGCCTGGTGGTGTTACCTGCTTGTCTCCATGGAGATGAAAAAGATAAAGAAAGCATGTGTTGAGCTTGTTACTATGAAGGTTACATCGTGCAGCTTTAATAATGTAATACAAAATAAGGAAAAGCTATTCAGTCCTATTTTTTGGTGTTGACATATCAGATTACTGTCGTACTCACATGCAATAATGTCACATTCATGTGCATATAACTGATGTAAATAGAGTGTTTATTTTACCATTATTATTAGTATTATCTTGTTTTACACTAGCTGTTTTTATTTTATTTTATCTTTATTTTTCCCCTCCTCCTTATTAAGAAATGAGAGGTTTTGTCTATAGGAGTTTTTGTTTGTAAGAGTTCTTCTATTAAGAGTGTTTTTTGTAAGTTATCTGTCCTTTTCCTCTATCTACCTGCGTTGCAACAATGAAATTTCCCCATGTGTGGACAATAAAGGAATATCTTATCTTTATCTTTATCTTATATCAGCTGGTGGAACAGACATTCTCTGTATGTGATGTTTAGCTGAAAATGTGCTCTTTAAATCTACATTACAAAACGGAAAATAGATAATATTAATTTTGAAAGAGGTCGACCAAACTTGGACCAATGTTACTGGATGTATCGTGTGGATTGAATGGATTTGGACTTTTACAAGGGTTCTATTCAACAATATCACATGACATCTGGAACAAATGAGTAGCTGCAATGATAAACATGTGGTTACATTTCATTTAGCTCATTCAGCTTTAGCATAAACCGTAAACATGCTAATAATGAAAACAGTCCTCTTGTGTTCGTGCAGTTTAACAGTGGCATTTGAGCAGTTCAGAATGAAGCAAGAAAAGACATTCTTACATCTTATCTGATGACGCCCACAGCATGACCCTGTATCCCCAATTTAACCGAACAAACATGGAGAGAGGAGGCAGCCCTGCTTGTCATCCAAATGGACTTTTCATTAGAGGCAGGAGTAGGATTGGATCAGATCTCAAACAAAGGCAGCAGCAGGGGCCAGAGCTGGGGGCCTTTGTTTACTGATGTGGATCCAGGTGTGTAAATCTGGCCCTGTGCCGCCTGCGAGCCCGGGAGGTAATATATCAACTATATTACTCTTCACTTTCATCATGCACTTAATGACCAGAGGAGCACCGGCTGGGCTGTTCTCTGCCTCTGTATATGGCAACACACAACATTCTGAGCCGACGCAATGTGACCAAGTCAAGGTTAGCGGCTGACATTGTTGGAGGCTTCTTATTTTTTTACTTTTATATTGAAATGGAAATCACATTTCTGGGGAAACTTTGGGCGTACATACTTTTGAGTACATTTTCTTTGGCATACTTTTTTTTTTTCCGATCTCAAAAACAAACCATCACACACTATGGTTCAGCATGCTAATATAAACACGTGCAGTAGTTCTATTGAAGGCGATTTGATGGCAGAAATGCTCAGAACGAGACGGACAATGAGCTCTAATGTTGAAACTGTGAGTGTTTTCTGAGGCTCAGAGCAAGACAACCACGTCAATGGGATTAATGAAGCAAAATACAACTCCAGGTAGGTTTTTAATGAGGGTAAAAAGCTCCAAAAAAGTCTATTTAAGATAAGATAAGGTAAGATAATCCTTTATTGTCCACACATTTCATTGTTGCAACGCAGTAGATACAGAGGAAAAGGACAGATAACTTATAGGAAGTCTAAAAAACACTCTTAATAGAAGAACTCTTATAAACAAAACTCCTATAGACAAAACCTCTCATTTCCTAATAAGGAATGGAGGGGAAAATAAAGATAAAATAAAAACATCTAGCGTAACAAGATGATACTAATAATAATGGTAAAATAAACACTCTCTTTTCATCAGTTATATGCACATGAATGTGACATTATTGCATGTGAGTACGACAGTAATTGCACATGAATATGACGGTACATATTATTTTGCATAATATGTGTCTTCAGAGATTGTTCTAACTCTAAAAATTGCAAGTAAAAAGTAATCACTTCATGGCATCAATTGTAAATAACAGCTGAAATACACAAATACACGTGTAACAACCGAAGCATCCTATAAGCCCGTTTGACTGGTATCCTAGCACATCCTCGTTGGCAACCTAGACAATTTCCCCTCTAAACATAGGAGTCCAGATTTACTGTGGTTCTTTGATGGAAAAGCTAATGATTTTATGAGCTGGAGGTAGCACTGGTGCCGTGGGCTGGCAGTAAATCTGACACTGATGAAGCCTGTCTGGTCCGGAGCTGTCCATTTGCTCAGAGTGCCAAAGAGAACTGCTTTGAGTGATTCTGCTGACAGCCCGGTACATCACCCCAACACAACCGCCAGCCCAGCTTTTATTTTCATTATACTTTAACGGCTACATCTGTTGAAAAACTTCTTTGGTCTCAGAGCATTTTAAGACACATTTTGTTGACTCATCACAATACAATGCTGTAAAAGGGAGAGATGAATTGAAAAGTGGGCAGTAGTGCAATAGCTGTTATGGTGACATGCTAAATTATTGAGCGCATAGTCGACAATAAAACAGATTGTAAAAGGTTGTGTTGTAATTTTGCAAACAAAGTGGTTAATTGTACAGGTTATTTACATTTTGTGGGACATTTGAACTGGAAATAAGACATTTAATGGCATGTTTCTGCTGGATTGCCATCATATCATCTGAATATAGTTATACATAAAAAACTATAACATAATAATTGCTGTCAGTATTTCAAATCACTACTAATGCTGACTAATGTTTTCATGACATTGTTTTAACAAAAGGAAGTTTTTCACGCTTTGTTTTTCATCAACGCCTGCCTCGTTCTCATGTTCTCAAGCTGCCAAGACTAGTTTGGAGTAAAAGACTTTTTCTCAATCTCCCGTGTGGATTGTGCTGCTGCTGCTGAAGCCTCAAGGTCAGAACTCTGAAGCCAAAGAGCCTTAATCACCCCAGGATCAGCAGCAGCAAATGGACAGCTTAAGTCATGTGTACAAACAGGCAGCGGGCGTAACGGGGTCTCCACATGTGCAGGATGAGTAGATGGGTTTGGGGTACATGCTTTTTACATACTGTATACGTTTACCTGATTCTATAAGTTTGATTCCCTCCTGTGTGTTGTTGCTGGAGCTGGGCTTTTCAATCGTGCATGTATTTCAAATGCATCTTGGATATTCAGAACCTCAGCCTTTTGTGGATACCAAACAGCAGCAGAAGAGGCTGTGATGGTAGTTCAATAGAAAAGTGAAGCTGCTTAAGAAAACAGACATAACTTACTGTATAACTATTATTCATGTTTTATTATAATCTCCCACTACAGAAGAAATAACTGTATAAAACTATTTCCCTGTCCATCATTGTCCAATACCAAGGGCTAATACAACTACTGTGATTACTCAATTGAAAAGTATTCCTGGACATTATTTCAGTATTCAGTGGAGTTTTGTATGTTTCATGGTCTAGGGTTAACAATTATAAACACAGACTTGTTTGGTATGTATGTCAAGCAGACGAGTTTTTAAATAAGAAAACAATATGAATATGTGATAATTCCATGTCTTTTCAAATTGAGGATGAAAAATGTCCATGAAGCATAATAGTTTTTTGAGGAAAAACCAAGGGAGTGTCCTATCAAAACTCCCTAAAAGATCTACCTTATAATGCCAAATAGTTTATATTATGTATGTATATGTACCACATACACACATGTCCTATTGGTTGTACAAAATCCTCTTATTAGGCCCGAGCGCCACAAGCTGGCGAGAGGCCCATTAATCTCGTAAGGCCGTGCGAAGCACGGCTGCGAAAGTGCGCACGAAATCGAGCGCGAAGCGCTCGCCCACTTCCAAACACTCACTAACGCACTCCTTCACTCATGCACGCCCCGTGCATACTAATTAGTAGTAGGAAAATGGAACATTACCGTTGTAAACGGGCGAAGCCCGTGCAAAAGTGCGCACTAAACGAGCACTTTACATTGAGATGACGACCGCGAAGCGGTCGTCATCCCCATATAAAGCACTCATTTGCGCTAAGTAGCTCACGAATACGTTCCCCATCTCTTGCATGTTCCGTGCATATAAGCATGTAATGCAAAAATTGAACATGATTACTGTTTAGAGGGCCAAAAACACAAAGTGGGCGGAGCCCACTCAAAATTAACGAAAGTACCCGTCAGTGACCAGGGACCAGTGACCAGGGACCCACACCATGAGGTAGGAAAGTGCGAGCGCTTTCCGAAAATGTATAGTTTATGATATTTGAAAAATGGGAAACATTGTTTTCGCATCGGAATATTTAGGCCCGAGCCCCAGCAGGGCGGAGGGCCTATTGCTCCCGCAACGCTGCCGAAGGCAGCGTTGCAACTGTACCCCGTCGCCCCTGGCAAGTACAGTGAACTAGCCCATGCCGAAGGCATGGATCATGCATACTTACTCCTGCTATGACAGAAATAGTCAACAATTTGTGAATGGGCGTAGCCCATTCACAAATTGTTGACAACAGCAGCGCGAAGCGCTGCATTCCTCCAAAAACCCTCCTGGCATCGTCCCGTACGCGAGAATCCATGCCGCAGGCATGGGCCATGCTTGTATCTGCTCAAATCAATGGAAGTCTATGGGGAGTGGGCGGGGCATCCCGACGGAATAGGGAGTGACGAGCGCGTAAGCGCTCGTAATGATGATTCCACCCCATGGCGGCATCGGGAAGGCTTAGAGCTTTCAAACGATGTATCATTTGTTGTTATAGTAAAAACGGCTATATTGTTTTTGCTAAAAATATTATTATTATTAGGCCCGAGCCCCAGCAGGGGGAGGGCCTATTGCTCCCGCAACGCTGCCGAAGGCAGCGTTGCAACTGTCTGACCAAACATGCGGGCGCAGCCCGCATGTTTGGTACCCCGTCGCCCCTGGCAAGTACAGTGAACTAGCCCATGCCGAAGGCATGGATCATGCATACTTACTCCTGCTATGACAGAAATAGTCAACAATTAGTGAATGGGCGTAGCCCATTCACTAATTGTTGACAACAGCAGCGCGAAGCGCTGCATTCCTCCAAAAACCCTCCTGGCATCGTCCCGTATGCGAGAATCCATGCCGCAGGCATGGGCCATGCTTGTATCTGCTCAAATCAATGGAAGTCTATGGGGAGTGGGCGGGGCATCCCGACGGAATAGGGAGTGACGAGCGCGTAAGCGCTCGTAATGATAATTCCACCCCATGGCGGCATCGGGAAGGCTTAGAGCTTTCAAACGATGTATCATTTGTTGTTATAGTAAAAACGGCTATATTGTTTTTGCTAAAAATATTATTATTATTATTATTTTTCTTGTTCTTCTTCAGCGCTTTGATCTCTAATTTGACCCCCTGAACATGCTCAAAAACTCACCAAACTTTGCCCAAAATTCAGAATCGGTGAAAAATTTTATTTTTTCTGGGCCATTTTTTTTTTCGTTAAAAAATGGCGCGACAGCGCCACCGACAAAAGTCAAAATACATTGCGCCTATGGGAGACGCCCCGAGGTCAACTTTGGCGTAAAGCTACGAAATTCGGGACACGCATTCCTCTCGTGAGGATAAACAAAAAAAAACATATTGGCCACGCCCCCAAACTTACCCTATGGCCGCCATCTTCCTTTGAAAATGAAAACAAGCTGAGTTAGCCATTTTGTTTACGTCAAACTTTGACGAACTCCTCCTAGGGCGTTTTGCCCACCGACTTCAAAATCGGCGTACGTCCTCTGGACAAGTGGGGCATCTAAAGTTATTCAATTTTTTGAGATACCTTTTACGGTCTGTGTGCGGCGCAGCCGCAAAGTTGGACAACTTATTTTGGAATATTGCAGGTCTAAAAATTGCTCCCATTTGATCAAAACCAGTCCGATTAGGACCAAATTTGAATCAGTTGTTAAACTTTCTAGTTTGGACCAGTTTAGGCTGACAAAATTGAAATGGCAGTGATAGCGCCCCCTACAGAGTGACCTTTAAATTAACATTGAAGGTCAAAAATTAGTTTTACCAAAATTGTCTAAACTTTACCCAAAATTCTATTTTGCCGTCCCGATCACAAAAGCCAATCACAAAAATGCCTAAATTTTTACGCCGTAGTCGTAGCGATGACAGAAACCTCCCATGTTATCCCTATGGGAAAACCACAAAATCTCTCAAATTACCACATTTTTATGTTTTACACTTTAACGAAGTCCTCCTAGTGCGTTTTGCCCACCAACCTCAAAATCGGTGTACGTCCTCTAGACAAGTGGTGTATCTAAAGTTATCCAAATTTTAAGGATAACTTTTACGGTCTTTGTGCGACGGAGCCGCAAACGTTTCCCAGAATTCTGACTATTTGGCCTTCAGAGTGGCCTATAAACAATAGAGTTTTTCCAAATGACATGATATTTTGAACAAAATTCTAATTTGCCATCCTGATCATAAAAGTATGAGAGCCAAAGTCATATTTTGTACGGCGTAACCGTAGCGTTGACAGAAACATCCCATGTTATCCTTATGGGAAAATCGTAGAATCGCTCAAATCACCACATTTTTACGCTTCACACTTTAATGAACTCCTCCTAGGGCGATTGTCCGATCAAGTTCATATTTGGAGAATATCATCTACACAAGCGGGGCATCAAAACTTACCCATATTTTGATTCTAAGTGCTACGGTCTCTGTGTGGCGGACCCGCAAATATATGTCAGAAATGGGAAAACAGCGAAATCTCTAAAATCACCACATTTTTACGCTTCACACTTTAACGAACTCCTCCTAGGGCGATTGCCCGATCAAGCTCATATTTGGGGAAAATCATCTACACAAACGGGGCATCAAAAGTTATCCATATTTTGATTTTAAGTGGTACGGTCTCTGTGCCGTGGAGCTGCAAATATACTGTCACAAATGGGAAAAACGCCAAATCCTTGAAATGTTCACATTTACGCTTCACACTTTAACAAACTCCTCCGTGGGCAATAGCTCGATCAAGCTTTACTTTGGGAAAAATCATCTACACAAGCGGGGCATCAAAAGGTATCCATATTTTTATTCCAAGTGCTACGGTCTCTGTGCGGCGGCGCAGCAAATTTGACTGACACTTGTGTTCATTTGCACTGGATTGGCCATGTCCAATGTGTCGCCGTCTGTCAAGTTCTTTTTTTATTCAACACACAATAAGGGCGCCATCTTTATCAAGTCAAAAGCGCAGAGTCGGAAGGCCGGCGGCCCGCGAGGGCCGTTGGATGCCGCTTGCGGCTTTAATTATTATTATTATTATTATTTTTCTTGTTCTTCTTCAGCGCTTTGATCTCTAATTTGACCCCCTGAACATGCTCAAAAACTCACCAAACTTTGCCCAAAATTCAGAATCGGCGAAAAATTTGATTTTTTCTGGGCCATTTTTTTTTTCGTTAAAAAATGGCGCGACAGCGCCACCGACAAAAGTCAAAATACATTGCGCCTATGGGAGACGCCCCGAGGTCAACTTTGGCGTAAAGCTACGAAATTCGGGACACGCATTCCTCTCGTGAGGACGAACAAAAAAAATCATTGTGGCCACGCCCCCAGACCTACCCTATGGCCGCCATCTTCCTTTGAAAATGAAAATACGCTGTGTTAGTCATTTTGTTCACGTCAAACTTTGACGAACTCCTCCTAGGGCGTTTTGCCCACCGACTTCAAAATCGGCGTACGTCCTCTGGACAAGTGTGGCATCTAAAGTTATTCAATTTTTTGAGATACCTTTTACGGTCTGTGTGCGGCGCAGCCGCAAAGTTGGACAACTTATTTTGGAATATTGCAGATCTAAAAATTGCTCCCATTTGATCAAAACCAGTCCGATTAGGACCAAATTTGAATCAGTTGTTAAACTTTCTAGTTTGGACCAGTTTAGGCTGACAAAATTGAAATGGCCGCGATAGCGCCCCCTACAGAGTGACCTTTAAATTAACATTGAAGGTCAAAAATTAGTTTTACCAAAATTGTCTAAACTTTACCCAAAATTCTATTTTGCCGTCCCGATCACAAAAGCCAATCACAAAAATGCCTAAATTTTTACGGCGTAGTCGTAGCGATGACAGAAACCTCCCATGTTATCCCTATGGGAAAACCGCAAAATCTCTCAAATTACCACATTTTTATGTTTTACACTTCAACGAACTCCTCCTAGTGCGTTTTGCCCACCAACCTCAAAATCGGTGTACGTCCTCTAGACAAGTGGTGCATCTAAAGTTATCCAAATTTTAAGGATAACTTTTACGGTCTCTGTGCGACGGAGCCGCAAACGTTTCCCAGAATTCTGACTATTTGGCCTTCAGAGTGGCCTATAAACAATAGAGTTTTTCCAAATGACATGACATTTTGCACTAAATTCTAATTTGCCATCCTGATCATACAAGTATGAGAGCCAAAGTCATATTTTGTACGGCGTAACCGTAGCGTTGACAGAAACATCCCATGTTATCCTTATGGGAAAATCGTAGAATCGCTCAAATCACCACATTTTTACACTTCACACTTTAACAAACTCCTCCTAGGGCGATTGTCCGATCAAGCTCATATTTGGGGAAAATCATCTACACAAGCGGGGCATCAAAACTTACCCATATTTTGATTCTAAGTGCTACGGTCTCTGTGTGGCGGACCCGCAAATATATGTCAGAAATGGGAAAACAGCGAAATCTCTAAAATCACCACATTTTTACGCTTCACACTTTAACGAACTCCTCCTAGGGCGATTGCCCGATCAAGCTCATATTTGGGGAAATCATCTACACAAATGGGGCATCAAAAGTTATCCATATTTTGATTTTAAGTGCTACGGTCTCTGTGCCGTGGAGCTGCAAATATACTGTCACAAATGGGAAAAACGCCAAATCCTTGAAATGTTCACATTTATGCTTCACACTTTAATGAACTCCTCTGTGGGCAATAGCTCGATCAAGCTCATATTTGGGAAAAATAATCTACACAAGCGGAGCATCAAAAGTTATCCATATTTTTATTCCAAGTGTCACGGTCTCTGTGCGCTGGAGCTGCACATTTGACCGACATTTGTGTTAATTTGCACTGGTTAAGCACAGCATTGTACATGTCCAATGTGTCGCTGTCTTAGTTCTTAGACAATTGCGTTAGCGCCATCTCTGTAAAATGCAGAGAGCAGAGTCGGAAGGCCGGCGGCCCGCGAGGGCCGTTGGATGCCGCTTGCGGCTTTAATTATTATTATTTTTCTTGTTCTTCTGCTTTTTGAGCTCTAATTTGACCCCCTGAACATGCTCAAAAACTCACCAAACTTTGCCCAAAATTCAGAATCGGCGAAAAATTAGATTTTTTCTGGGCCATTTTTTTTTTCGTTAAAAAATGGCGCGACAGCGCCACCGACAAAAGTCAAAATACATTGCTCCTATGGGAGACGCCCCGAGGTCAACTTTGTCGTAGAGCTACGAAATTCGGGACACGCATTCCTCTCTTGAGGACAAAAAAAAAATATTACTGTGGCCACGCCCCCAGACTTACCCTATGCCCGCCATCTTCCTTTGAAAATGAAAACAAGCTGTGTTAGCCATTTTGTTCACGTCAAACTTTGACGAACTCCTCCTAGGGCGTTTTGCCCACCGACTTCAAAATCGGCGTACGTCCTCTGGACAAGTGGGGCATCTAAAGTTATTCAATTTTTTGAGATACCTTTTACGGTCTGTGTGCGGCGCAGCCGCAAAGTTGGACAACTTATTTTGGAATATTGCAGATCTAAAAATTGCTCCCTTTTGATGAAAACCAGTCCGAATAGGACCAAATTTTAATCAGTTGTTAAACTTTCTAGTTTGGACCAGTTTAGGCTGACAGAATTGAAATGGCCGCGATAGCGCCCCCTACAGAGTGACCTTTAAATTAACATTGAAGGTCAAAAATTAGTTTTACCAAAATTGTCTAAACTTTACCCAAAATTCTATTTTGCCGTCCCGATCACAAAAGCCAATCACAAAAATGCCTAATTTTTTACGGCGTAGTCGTAGCGATGACAGAAACCTCCCATGTTATCCCTATGGGAAAACCGCAAAATCTCTCAAATTACCACATTTTAATGTTTTACACTTTAACGAACTCCTCCTAGTGCGTTTTGCCCACCAACCTCAAAATCGGTGTACGTCCTCTAGACAAGTGGGGCATCTAAAGTTATCCAAATTTTAAGGATAACATTTACGGTCTCTGTGCGACGGAGCCGTAAACGTTTCCCAGAATTCTGACTATTTGGCCTTCAGAGTGGCCTATAAACAATAGAGTTTTTCCAAATGACATGATATTTTGAACAAAATTCTAATTTGCCATCCTGATCATAAAAGTATGAGAGCCAAAGTCATATTTTGTACGGCGTAACCGTAGCGATGACAGAAACATCCCATGTTATCCTTATGGAAAAATCGCAGAATCGCTCAAATGACCACATTTTTACGCTTCACACTTTAATGAACTCCTCCTAGGGCGATTGTCCGATCAAGTTCATATTTGGAGAATATCATCTACACAAGCGGGGCATCAAAACTTATCCATATTTTGATTCTAAGTGCTACAGTCTCTGTGTGGCGGACCCGCAAATATATGTCAGAAATGGGAAAACCGCGAAATCTCTAAAATGACCACATTTTTATGCTTCACACTTTAATGAACTCCTCCCAGGGCGATTGTCCGATCAAACTCATATTTGGGGAAAATCATCTACACAAACGGGGCATCAAAAGTTATCCATATTTTGATTTTAAGTGCTACGGTCTCTGTGCCGTGGAGCTGCAAATATACTGTCACAAATGGGAAAACGCCAAATCTTTGAAATGTTCAAATTTACGCTTCACACTTTAACAAACTCCTCCGTGGGCAATAGCTCAATCAAGCTTTACTTTGGGAAATATCATCTACACAAGCGCGGCATCAAAAGTTATCCATATTTATATTCTAAGTGCTACGGTCTCTGTGCGGCGGCGCAGCAAATTTGACTGACACTTGTGTTCATTTGCATTGGATTGGCCATGTCCAATGTGTCGCCGTCTGTCAAGTTCTTTTTTAATTCAACACACAATAAGGGCGCCATCTTTATCAAGTCGAAAGCGCAGAGTCGGAAGGCCGGCGGCCCGCGAGGGCCGTTGGATGCCGCTTGCGGCTTTAATATTCTTTCTTCTTCTTCTTCTTCTCGGGACCAACCCCCCTATTTTTCACCCAGTGAACATTGACGAAAAGTCACAAAAATGTTCACATCTCTAAAAATCGTGCCTCTCTACATTCTGGCTATTTCCCTTTTCTAAAATAAAAAAAAAATTGGCGCGTCAGCGCCCCCAAATGTACCAAAAATGCATTGAGAGATGGGAAATGACCCAAAAAAAATCTGATCGTAGAATCATGAAATTTGGCGCAGAGGTAGATGGTGACAAGAGAAGTAAAAAATATTATTACGGCAACGCCGTCCGCCCAACCAAATGTCGGCCATATTGCTTCAAAAATGGCTAAACATGACTTCGGAGTTTTTCCAAACGTCGTACTTTTACGAACTCCTCTCAGGGCGTTGGCCCTAAAAAGCTGAAATTTGGTGAAAATGCTACTGAGGAGTGGGACATCAAAAGTTATCCAAATTACATTGATACCTCTCACGGTCTCTGTGCGGCGAAGCCGCAAACTGTAGCTAGAATTTCAGAAATCTCCCATATTTAAAATTTCTGCCGTTTGCGCAGATAAAGTCCGAATTGCGTCAAATTAGAATCAGTTGTTAAACTCTTTGCCCTAAACCTACTTGAAGTGAAATAAATTCATTTGGCGCCACAGCGCCCCCTACAGATTTTATATGGAGGTTAAATGTTTAGTTATGTTTAGCGTAATAAAAGGACAATTGGGGCGCGTAAGCGCCCCCTCCTCTTGCGGCGTGGCGGCGGTGTGGCGGCGGCGTGGCGAGGGCCGATCATTGCCGCTTGCGGCTATATTTCTATTTTATCTTCCCTGAACCTTTTTTACTGCCGCCTGTAATAAATCACAACCGGAGATACTTTAAATAAAACATAAAACATGTTTATTTGAGAAGCCTTGGTAACTTTTATAGTGTCAGAGTTCACGAAACATTAACAATAGTCTCTGATCTCGTATGAGCACAGAACACATTCGCTTTTGTGCTGGGCTGAAATCCAAACTTTATTTTCCGTATGTGAGAATAATGTGAGGATTTTTACCACAAGGCAACAATGGACAAGGCATATATATATATATATATATATATATATATATATATATATATATATATATATATATATATATATATATATATATATATATATATATATATATGTATATATATATATAGAAAGCACAAGGACAGATAGTGATAATAGCGACAAAAGGAAAGCAATGTGATGGATATTGTTGTTAAGGTCAACATTTTGGTCCGATAGTCCACAGATTGTGAGATTATATGCCTTCACTATGTATTCCTTTTGAAGTATTAGAGTATGTGTTTCTCAAACTGCCTGGTGCGGACTGTTTCTGGTGCTATTATTAAAGTTTGATTTGAGACTTTTCCTTTCATTTTGCAGGGGATCTTTTGGCTGTAGTTTTCATCTGAAACCTGGTTATTATTGATGGGTGGATGGCAAACAAGATATGGATTCTAATGCAAAAATATCACTACTTAAAGTTCTGAAAAACATAGCTGTTTAAAGGGAGAACTAAGTCACATCTTGGGTGTGTGTGTAGTGTGTGTTGTCTCCTCTGGTGTCTGGGTGGAAAATTAGCCTGCAACATTACATTGATCTGACGACAACTCACTTGAGAAATGTTTTAGCGAGATTAAATGGTTTTGTATGAGATTATACTGCCTTATTCCATTAAAAAAGAAGGACAAAACAAAAAAGAAGACCAAAATACAGTATTTCAATGTGTCGGAGGTTGTTTAGACCTGGTGGTAATCTGAAAATCAAATATTTGAGAAAAACACTTGCTTTGCGAAGAATAAAACGCACCATTATAAAAAAGACAACACGTCGAATGGAGCAATGTCTAATATAAACATTGCTCCGTTTGCCATGTTGTCACACCCTAACTCAGAAAAGTGTTTAATCATATGATTAATAAAGCAGTTGCTGTCTAATGTTTTCTGAGTTCTTGTGTGAAAAGGACCCAGTTTGTCTCTCTCTTCAGTTCTACATCTTGGGATACATCAGCGGATTGTCCAAAAGTTGTTTTAGACCTTGGGATTCTACAGTTGAGCTCCTCTGGAATCCCACTGAACTGAGAGGAACTATCCAGTCACCAAGAACTATCAAGTCAGTGATGCAAGCGTTTGTACTGCAGTTTCAACCGTGCAAATTGATGTAATGTTCAACCGTTAACACATTTAAATGATTCAAACTGACATAGTGATGTGACCTAATTGGCTCCTTATCCACAATTTGAATGTCTTTATTATACATCATGTGAAGAGGCTTGAAGGCAGTAGTAACATGTGAAGTGTGAAGATATCATAGAGTGCATGAAACTATGAGCAGCATGAAACAGCAGGTCGTACCGGATCACTCTGAAGGTGTCAAACTTTACTTTGGCTGCTCTGGAAACCTTTAAGTTTACCACTAAACCTAAAGCACATCTGAAACCAGCTCTTACGACACATTTCACTCAAACTTTACAGTCTACATCCAACAGCTTTCATGAAATCAACATTTTAGCCCTGTAACTTTGCTCGGTGTCTCATTAAGAAAGACTAAATGTTCCACTGCACTGCATAATGACTATATGAACATTTCAGCTTGTCCTTGGCCCTGCTCACTACTGCTGGAGGCCATGTTTCAGATGGTACTTCCCTGTGCCTCGCTCTCCCTGTCTAGTGTAAATTAACTTAGCCGCTTTGTCAGTACTTCCAACTGAATTTTAAACAGAAAAAAACACACTTTGTAGTAACGCTAGTCATTTGCTTTCCCATTGGCCACGTTATTTCACAGATCTACAAGGCAAAGAGGGACCTATGCGACTGGAGTCATTTGCACACAGCAGCTTATTAAGTATTCACATTGCAGTTAGTCGCATCGCATCCTGCTGTCGTTTGAATAAAGAACAGTCTTCGACCTTACTTTTCTCCTATCATCAACGCTGTAATGGGTTTTACAGTTTCTCAGTCATCAAAAGATATTACTAGAAGACATTTGGTGAAACACGGGGCCCTGTAATTGGACCAGAATACTTTTGCGCGGTGCAGTTCTTCTGATTTAAGATGCAAATCCAAAGCCAGAGAGCCTTAAGAGCCACCTAACGAACCTCTTAATGTGTGCTGTGATTGTCATAAAAAGTGATTTGGAAGCTCAGCAGTCGGTGTTAAATCTCTGTAATGATTCAAGACAAAGATGCTATGGCCATTAGTGCGGGGATTACATTTGAATCTGCTGGAGCTCATTATGCCGGGTGCAGGACGTGGGAGGAAATGTGCAGCGTTTTATTTGACAATGATCCAATGTGTGACGTTGACGTGAAAAGTTGCAGCAGCTGGCATTATATATATATATATTTATTGTACTTCTATGGCAAGAACAGGTTCACAGACAGCAGCTGAAAAGTAGAGAACAACCACGATAAAGGGAAAATGATACACAATGTTATTTATCTTCTTACATTTTAAAACACGTCCAGGAGAATTGACAAAAATACCAAAATAGGCCTTTGAAATTTGCCAGCCTCATACAGTGGCTCGCAAAACTGGAACTTTTACACATTTTGTCACGTTACGACACGACCACAAACTTAAACATAGATCGATCAACTGAGAATTGGCATTTTTTGCGAAAGAGCAGCCTGATGAAGCGGCAGACATGGACGGAAAATGACACGTGATTTCCAGACAAAAACTGGAACGTGCAGCGTGCCAAAGTATCCAAGTATTCTTTTGCGTGAGGGCAGCCAACTACTGAACTAATGATTACATAAGAGTGTGTAATCTAATCTCAGAAGAAATGCAGCTGTTCTGTGAAGGCCACAGAAGTTTGTTAAGAGAATGTTGTGGAGAAAACGACACCGTGAAGTCCAAGGAACACATCAGACAGGTCAGGGATAGAGTTGTGGAGAGGTTTAAAGCAGGGGAAGGTTATAAAAAGATATCCCAAACTAATTCAGAGACGTTAGGGTGTTCCAGTGTGTATTTACAAGTCTGAACTCGGGGAATCCTACCACCCCGAGGACAACTGGAACGCAGCTTAACAGTACAAATGAACTAAAATGTTGTATTTTCAATTAAATAAGATATTTGTGGTCGGATTGTGTTATTAATTGTGTTCAAATGAAGCTCAGATTATAGTTCAACTTGAGTACCAGAGCTTTAGAAAGAGCTGTGACTTCACACAAACAGTTTGTGTTGGATTATTAAGTGTGTCGTTGCTTCCAGGTCCAAGCAGCGCAACAAAGCAGCTGATTTTGTGTAGTTTTTGACACGGTGACACCCTGCTGCGCTCCGGTTTGGTCAAAAATATCAGCAATGAATCTAAAACGGAACAGAGAAGCTTTCCTTTCATCAAAGTCCAGGGGATAAGAATAAAGACAAGTGGCTTGACTTCATAACGTCAGGCTAACTGCTGTTTTGTCTACGGTAACACTAAAAATGTCTCTTTTTACTCTTGAAACAAAGGTAAATAGAAAAGTACTGTAGATATGGTACTGTTATATTAACGAAAGAATTAGCTGGATGAGCTCTCCTTAAATGAGCTGTACTTTGTGATTAGCTACCGCCTTAAAAGCACCAAAAACAAAGCTCATTCCTGTATAAAACAGTGTGCTGCGGTTATAGCTCACTTATGAGCATCGTATTATTCACTGAGATGAGTTTTTCGGTGCTTTTTCACTATTTTCAGAGCAGAATATACCGTACCAGTAAAGCTAACAACAACTAGCATGCTAACGGCACACTTCCCGTTTCACTGAGAATAACACGCTCTTTAATTAGCCTCGGCGGTCTCACTGAGCTGCTTTAACACTAATTTTACTTTAATTCAAGGGAAAAACAAGCTTTACAATCAGCTGACGGGTGCGCGGCGCCTTTGACCCGGAAGTGAGAAACACGATGCCGTTACTCAACAATCTCATACGATGTCAACCATAGCATAGAGTTTGAATCAAAATAAGTCTTTTGTTCAAGCGAAACATGTCTTTGAAGCTATTGGCTAGAACTGAGCTGTCAATCTCACTCAAGTCTCAAACAGTGCTGTCTGACAACTGACTCGTCCATTATTTCAAGTTTTAACCGTAAGACAAAAAATATGGACATGCACGCTGTGACCAGACTTCCAGGAGCCAATCTTGACTTCTATCAAATAAAAGCTATTGATGTGGAGTTCTGATATGAGAGCTCAAACAATTAGCGATGCGTTCTGTGTGTTTTTGCCCTTGACTCGCCGCTCTGGCTCTTCTGTGCGTCGTTCACCGTCGCTGCAGTAATGGAGTAGAACCGAACCAATGAGGTGCTAACAAACAAGGTCACATCTGCGCACCAGCCCGACACTCTTCCCCTTTTCCTGCTTAGATTATTTACTTAAGAGAGAGCGTCCATTGGCAATAGAAAGCAATGACCCCATTCGGGAAATTGCCACGGGAGCCACCATTATCATTACGGCTGTATGGTTTTGCGTAGGACTCCCGAGCTGGACAGAAATAGGTTTAATACAGACTGCAAAGCTGTTTTTAAGCCTCCCACAGAAAGGGAGCATTCTTGACTTGATGGTGCACATGAACTTTCACCCTTTTTACACAAATCAACCTACTTTACGTCATATTTTAGTGACTTTTCTCTAGTTCTCCTTTTTAATTGAACGCATACATTCTGCACAACCAGAAATGCTGTAACAATTGAATGCTTGTAGCAGTCGGAGGTAAAAGTGGGTTGAAGTAAAGTGGATACAGTTTGGTAGAATAGAATTGAATTAAAATGTTGCTATGATTTCTTTTGCATATACATGGCACAGAATTGAGCTCTGCAGCTGGAATAGGGAAACTAACAGAGCAGTTGTAGTTCTCTCCCTTCTTGACTCTCCAAGGCCTTCCTGTCCAAACCCGCTCCCCACACATGAATCACTTGATAAAATGTACCGGTATTCATAACAAACTGTTTAACAACAATTAAACAGTTTTTTGTGTGTGTTTTTTTACCGCATTTGCCCAAACTGAGTCTAGTTGTTCTTATGACTATAATATTCCACAGTATGTCATGGAGAATGTTCTAAAATATGGTTTTAACAGTGAATTTCTTTGGAATCAAGTGGCTGACGCAGAACACTCAGCTAAGAGAACCTTTTCTTTGTCCCACAATGGGGAAACATACAACACATCTGCACTGGAGCAAAAATAACATTGTGAACACATTTAGAATAGACTTTTTAATGTTGTTAATCAAAGGTATGATAAAGATGCCAAGAAATGCTGGATTCAGGCCATGACTATACTTTTCTTGCACATTTTTAACATTCATCCTATTACTCACGTTTATACACTAGTTTTTAAAGACAGTAGAGCTGTCTCTCACCATCCGTACACACCTGAGGCCTCTACATCCTGAAGTAATACCACTATTTCATCATCAGTCTATACAATACCACTATTTCATCATCAGTCTATATTCATCATCAGTCTATACAATACCACTATTTCATCATCAGTCTATATTCATCATCAGTCTATACAATACCACTATTTCATCATCAGTCTATATAATACCACTATTTCATCATCAGTCTATACAATACCACTATTTCATCATCAGTCTATATAATACCACTATTTCATCATCAGTCTATACAATACCACTATTTCATCATCAGTCTATATAATACCACTATTTCATCATCAGTCTATACAATACCACTATTTCATCATCAGTCTATACAATACCACTATTTCATCATCAGTCTATATAATACCACTATTTCATCATCAGTCTATATAATACCACTATTTCATCATCAGTCTATATAATACCACTATTTCATCATCAGTCTATATAATACCACTATTTCATCATCAGTCTATATAATACCACTATTTCATCATCAGTCTATACAATACCACTATTTCATCATCAGTCTATACAATACCACTATTTCATCATCAGTCTATACAATACCACTATTTCATCATCAGTCTATACAATACCACTATTTCATCATCAGTCTATATAATACCACTATTTCATCATCAGTCTATACAATACCACTATTTCATCATCAGTCTATATTCATCATCAGTCTATACAATACCACTATTTCATCATCAGTCTATACAATACCACTATTTCATCATCAGTCTATATAATACCACTATTTCATCATCAGTCTATACAATACCACTATTTCATCATCAGTCTATACAATACCACTATTTCATCATCAGTCTATATAATACCACTATTTCATCATCAGTCTATATAATACCACTATTTCATCATCAGTCTATATAATACCACTATTTCATCATCAGTCTATATAATACCACTATTTCATCATCAGTCTATATAATACCACTATTTCATCATCAGTCTATATAATACCACTATTTCATCATCAGTCTATACAATACCACTATTTCATCATCAGTCTATACAATACCACTATTTCATCATCAGTCTATACAATACCACTATTTCATCATCAGTCTATACAATACCACTATTTCATCATCAGTCTATATAATACCACTATTTCATCATCAGTCTATATAATACCACTATTTCATCATCAGTCTATACAATACCACTATTTCATCATCAGTCTATACAATACCACTATTTCATCATCAGTCTATACAATACCACTATTTCATCATCAGTCTATATAATACCACTATTTCATCATCAGTCTATATAATACCACTATTTCATCATCAGTCTATACAATACCACTATTTCATCATCAGTCTATACAATACCACTATTTCATCATCAGTCTATACAATACCACTATTTCATCATCAGTCTATACAATACCACTATTTCATCATCAGTCTATATAATACCACTATTTCATCATCAGTCTATATAATACCACTATTTCATCATCAGTCTATATAATACCACTATTTCATCATCAGTCTATATAATACCACTATTTCATCATCAGTCTATACAATACCACTATTTCATCATCAGTCTATACAATACCACTATTTCATCATCAGTCTATATAATACCACTATTTCATCATCAGTCTATATAATACCACTATTTCATCATCAGTCTATATAATACCACTATTTCATCATCAGTCTATACAATACCACTATTTCATCATCAGTCTATACAATACCACTATTTCATCATCAGTCTATACAATACCACTATTTCATCATCAGTCTATATAATACCACTATTTCATCATCAGTCTATATAATACCACTATTTCATCATCAGTCTATATAATACCACTATTTTATCATCAGTCTATATTATACCACTATTTCATCATCAGTCTATATAATACCACTATTTCATCATCAGTCTATATAATACCACTATTTCATCATCAGTCTATACGAACAGCATTTTTAACATACCAATTTAAAACATCCGCATCTATATAAAATATAATTTGTGAAAAACTGTTTGTGGTTAGTCAACTTCCTCTCTGGGATGTCACGTCGCATCCTCTCAAACCCTGTAGACACTTTCGGGGCTGTCCTGAATGCACCTGCCCTCTGTGCACCTGCCCTCCGTGCACCTGCCCACTCTGCAGCACCAGCTCTGTGACCCCGGGCCCCCCTCGTCACACGACACTATGCTCCTCTGTGTTATTCTATAAATACGTGATGGGAGCCGCTGCGTCTCATGTGGAGATGTGGGCTTAATTGAGACCTGGACTGGGTGACCTGTGATTGTCCAGGCTCTTCCCAGAACCGCCTGTCACTCACTCTGGTAATTGGTCGGAGTGAGGATAAGAAAGTGAAGCCCGGTGAATGACGATACATTAATGCTATACATTTGAGCGGTGAGTGGCTACCTGGAAGAGGCATCAGACAGGGATTAATATTACATTATAGTTGTATATATAATGATATATAACAAGACAGGGGAGAGTAAAGACAGATTATTTATAGATGTGAAATGAATGGAAGGAACAATATAGTTCTGAGGAGAAGATCTATACTGGTGATGGGAAAGAGGAGATTGAGCTGTTTTTTTCTGCTAAAGCTGTAACCTGCGCTGTAACGTATGGATGTCAAAGGGGAGAGAGAGTGCATTTACAGCAATAGCTTACTTTGATTGACCGTTAAGATAGAAAGAGAGAACAAAAGGCTGTCTTCCGGGTTGAAGTTACACTACAGCTACACAACAATGTATGCATAAGAGGACGTTGTACTGTTGTTGTGTCCATGGACAACTTTGTGGCTGAGAACTACATGTATATTAACAGTGAATATTTGTATTAATTGCTTTCATTTGAGTACGTCAATTTGAGAATAAAGGTTTTTTGTCTTTTTAAATAAATCTCTTTTATGCAAAAGAGCAAAATTTCTTAAAAAGTTTCTACATTAGAACAATTCAGGTTAAATTAAATAGTACAGGTCTATTTAATCACTGCTCATTGTTTCCTATTGTTTTGGTCGGCTTTGTTTGCCATCAATGCTGAAATTAAATCCAATAATGAGGCTTAATTATCCACCTAGGGCAGGTTATTGTTACCAAGTCTTCCAATTCTGTGTCCAATTCAGTACCTTATAATTATTACATAGTCTGTACATTAAACCAAGAAAAAAAAATGCTTGATTAGATTCGGTTTTGTATTCGGGCAGAAGATGTTTTATTCTTAAAGCCATGTATTCAGAAATATGGTAAGAAATGCAAGCAATTATCTCCAATAGAGCCCAATTAACTTACTATTTAACAAAAACAGGAATTGCATTGGGGTTCTTAAAGAAATTAGCCCATCATTCAAACACATTTGAATTAAAGGATGAAAATTAAAACCTTTGCTGCTAGTAATTACTCCTTTTGGTGCGCCATACAACCCCATAATCATAAATCAATGTTCGTAAAAAAAGGATGTCTACCTTTTAATATAGCTATTTTTTGCATTCAATTAGCACGACCCTGAAGCCACCTCTGTACATTACCACTGGCATAGGACAGGGGTGACACACAATGCTCTTCCCCAGGTACTGTGAGTCCTTCCTGGCCACTGGAGGGTTGTGAAGCGGGGTGGGGGGAACCGGGGGTGCTGGGGGTGGTGTGGTATCCCCCAGGGGAGCGCCCAGCACAGATCCAAGGGAACAAAAACACCGTATTTGGCAGGGCTTTTGTCTCCTCTGACAGCTGAGCGTACCAATGGGGGCCCACTGTAATGAATTGGATTAAATGAGAGTAGAGGAGAAAGTCTCTTCTCAAAGGCAAATGGTGAGAGGGGAGGGGGAGACGGAAGGGTGCAGTGTTGGGACCGTAATGTGTAGTTTGGGAGAATGAATGGAGTTTGCAACATGAAAATGTAGTGGTTTAGGTGAGATTTGGAGTGGTGGCCCCATTTTGAAGGGAGTCAAATACTCCGTCTTGTAAGTTTATTCACTTTTCACATTTAGATTTCCAGTAAAAACAAAACAAAGAGACAAGAAACTCCTGTCTTTCACCATCTAACAATTACTTTAAAGGCTACTTGTTTTTAACTTCTTAAAAATGTAAAGTTATACATTTATACTCTATGCAGCAGTCCACATGTGTACCACACTATACACAATTCATTCTGAGCATCCTAAATATTCACCACTTTGAGTTTATTATGCACTTTTCACTCTCTCTGAGCAGTAAAGCTAAACGGCACGCCACTGTAAAGCTAAAAACAACTAGCATGCTAAAAGAATAGAATAATACAATCAGACAGAACATAGCGGTCTCTTTTTAAACCGAATATATCTATATTGGGGTGAAACATGAATGAAATTACATGAAATAAATCGGGTACTGTCCCTTTAAAAGAACATGTGGTCAATGGCTGAAATGGTTGGTCTCCTTCTCACTCAATTGTATTCCTTGTCTTCCTTTTTCTTGTCTCCCACATATTGGAAACTGTGTAAAAGTACATATATATTTTTAAAAGGTCAGTTCATTTCCTGAGTCCCATTTAAAAAACATGAAACTAGAGTCTTTATAAAGTCACTATATATAAGTGCAGATATAGAAGGTGAAAATACTCAAGCAAAAAAATACGTGTGTAATAAAAAGTGAGAAGGTTTCACACGGATTTGAGAATTGGTAAAATGTAAAAGTGATTTTTGACAGTTTAGGTAAAATATATATATTGCTGAAAGCTGAAAACCTTTAGGCAGAAAATCACCATGAATGTGCAAAAAAACAAAGCAAGCTTCCAAACTACCTCTACTTTTTAGTCCAGTACAGAAACATAGAAAGTACAGACTCCTACTCTATAATGTAGTGAAAAGTATCCACTGTAAAAAAATACCTAAACATTTTACTCAAGTACAGTGCTTTTACTTTTGGAATTTATTGCTTCCCACTGCTGATGTTCTTTCCCTACAAAACATCTCTACTAGTGCCATGTCCACAACCTCTAGGATTCTAATGTCTCAGTGGGCAAAGACAGACATGCTCATAAAACGTTCTCTAAAATTGAATTATAATTCCTTTTTCCTCAAGTATAAAAGAGAGCACCTGGTTTTGAGTGCAACATACTGGATGATTAATACTCCTTTCATAAATTGATAGGTAAACTCTGTATCCTATTAGAATTATAGTGCAGACATTATTGGATAAATGCTGATATTTTATTCTATATTTAGACTTATTAGATTTATATGGAGTTTGATAACCACCAAAAGCTTCCTTGTAAATGGGGATCTACACCTACCCCCACATAAACAACGTCCTCTTTATAGTATCTAAAAGGCACATGCAAGGAGACCTCTTCAATCTTCCTTCTAATTAGAAAAGATGAGGCGGCCCTGCCACTAAATCACATATAAAATAGTGTAAAACCACCAGCAGACGCTGCCCCCTCAGCTGATTAAAACACCTGATAGCGAACAGCAGCGTGCAGCTAATTTAATCGGCCTCATTCTATATTCCATTACGCTCCACTCTTTCAACATGACCTTAAATCTGAATGAAAACCACTGCTGCGCTTTTACGTCAAAGAGAGCCTCGCACAAGGGCTTGACGTTCCATGAAAAAGGAAATACCTCGTCGCAGTTATTCTGACAAACATTATTAAATGAAGATTGAGTTCACTGATCATATTTAAAAACATGTCCAGCAGCATTAAGAAGACTAAAATATGAATCACACGCAGCTCTGAAACTACAAGGTTGCTGAGATTTGTATAGAAACACGAGTATTGTTGTTTGCAAAGGACATCACCCAAAATCATTTCCTCCCTGATTCGCCAACTGCGACCATTCCCAATGCCATGCTTTGATTGTGCTCACATGACCTATATATTTCTTTGCACTTTACTGAGCTTTCGATCCCGGATAATGATGTCTTGTGGGAGAAGTTGTTAGTGCGCCGCACGCTCACCATGGCATCGCAGCCTCTTTGTCTCGGACATCAGCCTTCATCCCACATGTGCTGCTTGTGATTGCAATCAGATATATCCACGCGGAGCTAAAGGGCGGTGTGCAGTGACCCGCTGTGTGCGCTGGTGGCAAGTAAACAACAAGGAGAAGATAGAGAGGACAACAAAGCAACAGCCTTTAACTATAGGGGCTGTTTTCTTGTAGATTGTTTCTGAATAACGGGAGTTAATTACAGTCGCCTATATTCAGCGGTTCAACACAAACGATTGTCAGACACTTGGAGCGAAGACGATCCAGAAGAAGAGCGTTTCTAATCTCTCTGCAGCGTGCCTAGATGTTGTCTAGAGTGTTGAAAGACAAGAAGAGGACCACATGAGTCGGTTAGGATGCACATAAACCTGGACTCTACCTAAATAAACGAATAAATAAAGTGAGACCAGGCGTACAATAAATAGAAAAGCAATGTTGTGCACCTGCGTTTTGTCAGGGTTTATTATGGCACAGGTCACTGATGTGAACAAATGTCAGACAAAAGGAGAAAAAGTCTTCAGTTCAATAACTTCACGAGGAAACTGTTGGGATTACTGATTCTTGTGCACATCCGTAAACAACAATAATAAGGAAATGTAGAAGAAACTTGACTCGTACCTGAAGATGGGCCTGACGCAAATACCCTCAGTCGTATTTGTTTTTGAGATAAATACACCCCTTTCTGATGGGATGTCCTGCAACAGATTCCTAGCTGTTGACCTTGATATATAGGGATGTTGTAAGTCCCTGTGATGGTTAAATATGTATTTGCAGTTGAGTGTTTGAGGCCTTTCCCCCCCAGTCTTTGACCTGAAAACAACTCTCCTGGGAAACCCTGGCTCTTTTAAAAAATATTTAGCAACGGTAAATGTTGTTGTACGTGATAATACTGCCTTATTTCAATTAAAAAAGTCTGTTCTTTTACTGTGTAGAAATCATAAAACTATGGTTGTCGTGTGAGTGAATAAAAAACTGAAATTCTTCCACCTGTGATGACAATTTTGTTCTATATTTCTGTCCGACAGGATTAAAAAACTAACAATCCAGAGGAAATAATGCCTCTTAGAGTCGTACCAGACTGAACTTGATGTAGACTTTAGCCTTTAAAGCCATGCAGCCAAATCTAATATTTTAACAAGAACAAAAAATATCTGACCCAGTTCCCCATTTTTAGCCTCATTTCCACAATAATATATTCTATGCTCCTGTCAGTCCATTTGTAATGCTGGTTTTGCTCTGTTTTGTCTGTCATTTCTTCTGCCCACACTATTTCCACCCACACTATTTTCATCTTTTGAGTTCCAGCCTTGTACGTTTGGATTTTAATTACATTCGAGCATTTTCTTATAGCTGCGCATTAATTAGTTTTATGTTAAAAAGCTAATCCTCACCTACCTCCCAACGCAACACTTCATCCAACATAAATCACTTTGACCTTCAGAGTGCGTAATCCTCTGCTTTGCTCAACAGTTAATGCTCATTATGTAAATTAGACCCACTCTTCATTTATTAACTTGATTGATAATCAGCGTTTGCATAAACAATGGGGACGTTGTAGAATATCCACTCGAAACAAACTCTGTTCTTTCTTCATTAGTACATTTGCTTCACCAGCGAGTGACCCTGCATGTGTTCACTTAACTGGCCCATGCATAATGCTGCTGTTGTGTAAAGTCGAGAGGAAGTGAAATGAAATTGCAGTTGGATGCTTCCTGTGATGAATCATATGAGTTTGTGTAAGAATGAGTGGCAGCTAACAACCCGCTCAGGCAGGAAACACTCCGCAGGGAGAATCGAACACTGTGCACAGATATCAGTCCAACTTAAAGATGATTGATGACACGGACAAGGGAAATTGATTAAATGATGTGTACAATTTAATGTAGACGGTTTCATTTACTTGGCCAAGGGAACAAACACAAGGAAGTACACAATGTAAAAATGTTCAGTGTTGTATTCTTTTATACGGCAAAGAGGAGGGAGAGTTTAGCTAATACAGAGTGAATCTATTTAAGGTTAGTTTATTCTTTTGGAGATTAAAGGAACAGTAACCTGAGCTCTTACTGTTTTAAAAAAGGAACTGTGATCAAGTGAATGGGCCAGTGTTAACTATTGAAATCAGAATGAAAAAAATGTCCCCCAAATGCACTTGGAATTGTATCAATACCAAGAATGGCCCCACCCTAATCGGGGGCATGTGTGCTAACAGTGCTCACAATATAGAATAGACTAGATAATTTAACTGGCTTTAAACTTGCATCAACAAATGTAATAATATAAAAAAATATGAATTTTATAAATACAATTGTGTTTTAATGTAGGTAATGTGCTTTGATGGTTGTGGAGATTGAACCACCAACCTGTCAGCTAGTGGCTTACATTTTACATCGACAACTCTTAAATATTAGTCTACAAAACAACATTTTATTGTCACATACAGGTTGGACAAAGTTATATAAGACGATAACTACTCTGTACTGTGTTATGCTACAGTAATTCTGCTCTACTTGTTCATTGCAATAATATGACCATAGAGTAGTCTACAAATATAAAAGTACAATCATTTGGTACACTATTTCTGTCAGCTTTTAGGAAAAACAAAATGATCCCTTCTCCGTGCTGCCTCTTGTTTACCACATGAGAATCACTGCTCCCTCAGGACCTCACTGCAGGAGGTTTACTGTCTCCTGCCCGCTTAGAATTACAACACACCCTTCTTCCCTTCTGCTACATTCACACCTCTATTATTCACAGACAACTAAATCTCCTCTGTGCACATGTTAGTATCAGGAACACAGCTTTAGTCAGAGTAATATACAAAATTACCCGTCAAAAACCCGATATTGGCTTGCCTTGCAGCACACTCCGCAGGGCCCCTTGGGAAGCCACCTCTCTAGTGTGAATTCTTAAAAGGTCATGATGCTTTCACTCTTTTCTCTCTCTCTCGATACACATAAGCTGATGGCGAATAGAGAATATTGTTTTTCTTTGAGACAGGGGCCCCTGTAGTGCCCTTGGAAAATCCACTGAAAGGCGCCGCGCAGCATAGCAAAACACACCGGGGGGAAAAAACACACTCTAGTTGATGCCCTTGGTGCCTCTCAATATGCAGATAATAGCATTCAGTTGACTTCCTGGCAACTATCTTTTGAACACCAGAGCGCGGCGCTTTGTGTGCGTGGCTTTCTCCATAAACAATAAGAGGCAAAACACAGATATCTAAACGCCGGCAGCGAGCATCCCCCGGAGATGAGAAGGGGACCCCGATCCTTTTCTATAGAAACAATGTCGTTGCGTATTTTTCAACAGGCAAAACATTGAAGTTGTTTTTGCCGCGCAGATAACAAGCGGCAAAACAGATCCTGCCAGCAAAGCCAAAAAAGAGTCTAAAGGAACGAGATATGTGACGCGCGTATTAACAGAAAGAAGCCGTGATCATTTACAAGCAGGAAGCGAGCAGATGGCGGCACAATGGGGAAATACAGTTGCACTCCACTGTCACAATATCACATTTTAGAGAGAGAGACCCTAACCCGAGATTATTGAGAGAAGAAACATCACAATTTTAAAGTTATTCGCAATTGTTGAAATGCTTAACTCTCCTTTACAAGTCTAACTTACTGAAATCAAAGTTTCTGACTGAAAGAAATATGATATTGTCACATAAACAGCTAGAAGTACTTTACATGTATTTTGACCTTTTTGGAGTAAACATTGGACTGAAATGACTTATTGTTGTGACCTCCAATTCTCACAATAATACATTTTTAATTCGATTTTATGATTATTGATTAAGACTAATAATCTTGACATCCCTACACTGTATGTCTGTGAACGTTAAAAGGCATGTAACTGACTTTAATTAGATCTAGTGCAGGAAAACATCTTTTACTAAATGCATACACCAATTATTTACTGTATGTCACTGATAATGCATTTTATATGTTATGAAAAAACTGATTTATACTGATGAAGACACATAGTTGTTGAAACGCATCAGATAATCCATGATATAATAAAGGACTTTTAACTTCTGTATATCTTGCCTTAGATCCTTTGTCAGCTCCACTACCTTTATTACATAAAACAACATATAACAGTAGCAAAATGTAAACTATGATAAAATGATGACGAAAATAAAAGACATAAATAATGTATAGACTAAATGTAGCAGAACAGAACAACATTAGCAGTGCAAACAGATGAAGTATTGTTGACATCACTCCTACATAGTCCATATTATGATTGGTACATTCATGCAATGCTTATCAAACAGTGAAGACTAGTTGTTTCTCTACAAAGTGTCTATACTACTATAAAAGATCAAGATGGTTTGATAGCTACGTCCTAATTTTGGGGTATTGATTTGAGAACAGCCTCTAATGATGAGCCACAGCCCTCAGTGTGTGAAGTGTGCTATAGAAATGAGGATTAAATGGTGTTTTCCATTTGAAACGGCGCTCACCTCCGTGTTGTTTTATGTGAGTTTCAAAGAACTGGAGGCTCACAGGGATCACACTCAGCACTTAATGCCAGCAGGGAGTGAATCATTTATGTGTTCAGGATAAATCAGGACTTTGTTGTTTAAAAATGAGACATGCATTTAAGTAACTCTCCGGAAGCCCCTGCAGTAATTTGTATTTATTATGGTTTAGCTAAACACTCTTTATTGGCACTAACTAAATTGACTCAGCAACAATTTTAAATAATTAATTGTAATTGTAAGCAAAAGTGCCTGCTGATTTAAAACTTTCAAACTTCTAGGTTTTAATGCAAAAGTTGAGGAAGAGACACATCCACAAACACAACAGTCTCTCACAAACAAAGGATAAACTACTGAAGAAAGTGTCACATTCACGCAGGATGAATTCAAGTGTTAAAGGGAGAATATGTTGTAGTTTTATCAAATATTCTAACACACATTATGCAAAGATGTTTTTTTAAATATTTTAGCATTGCTATAACATTGTTCCCTCATCAAATCACGCCAGGAGTTGTATTTAGCTTCATTCACTCTTTGGTCATAAATATGAGGTTGTCTTCTCCACTTCCTCTCTGATCCTCACCAAAATACTCAATACTGTCAAATGTGCAGCATCATGACATCTTATGTAGAGCTCTGAGATCTTCTGTTGTTAAATGTATAAATAATGATATTGCCTTTAATTTTAAACTTCCTATAAGTTATCTGTCCTTTTCCCCTGTATCTACCTGCGTTGCAACAATGAAATTTCCCCATGTGGGACAATAAAGGAATATCTTATCTTAAATTTCCCCATGTGTGAACAATAAAGGAATATCTTATCTTATCTTTTCTTAATTGCTTGTTCGGAACTGTTCTGCCTCAAATCACATCATTGAATTATTACTAACTGCATGTTTTTATTTGCATGTTGGGGTTGGTAATTCCTTCTGCTGCCAGTAGTTGGTGAACTAACACCAATCCTGATAAGGATTTTGTAAAGTGGTTTTCAACACATTTCTAGAATATGAGAAACTAAGGCTACACCAAATAAATTGTCTGTTTGCTGTAACCTGAGTCAACATTTTTCATCTGGGTCGGACGGTAGGCAAATTCTTATTTTTTTTACTTTGAAGGCAAAAAAAAAGATCCAAATGTCATTTTTTGAGTCGGAGTGACTACCAGGGGTCAGGCTTCAACAGTCAATGACAGAAAACGTCTCTATCAACCCGATCGGGAGACTAAATCTCACGATTTTAAGATATTTCAATCAACCTTTTGTAGCCGTTATCCTTTATTTTGGTAGCGAAGGCGAGCGGGGGGAACATGCGGGGGACACGGGCGCCGCCATGTTTGTTGTGATGACGCTGATGGGCGTGTTTCAATCTCAGAATGCATTTGCGTAAGTCAAATTTTACACCCTGACAGAGCCTGGCATTACAATGCACATTTCAGTGGCGCCGACAAAGTCTAACCAATTTGGTAAAGGCAACATGATGACTCCTACGCGCGGTCTGTTTTGTTACAGACACATGTGGAGGATTGATTATGAAGACGCTCATGGTCGGCGAAATAGTTTTTAAAGTTTCATAGCGGGTCGGTCGGGTTACGGCAAACAGACATATTCTTTTGCACAGCCTAAAGCAAAGGTATTTGAAAGCATGTGTTAAAGTCCAATATTAAGACCAATAGTGTCAGTAAAATGCTGGATAGAGAAATGTTGTAGCTATGGATACTAATTAGGCAGGCGACCTGTCCATAGAGGGGTTTTACTTCATTTTTGTCTTAAAAACAAGAAAAACAGAGCTAGTAAGCACATGTATAAAATAGTTACTTACACACAGAGCTGCTTATACATTATACATGTTCTGGGACAAACTGATTTTCCTTAATGCATGAGCATCATCACTTAACAATCACATCCCATAGTTTCACGCTCATAGCAAGAAAGTGCACATGTAAATTATATAGCATAAAGCTCAGAACACGTTAGCTGTGTTATGTGTTATGTGTTATGTGTTATGTGCAGCCGCAGCAGAAGTACAGGACAGCTCCACTGGGGGGCCCTCATGCATACACATTATACACATGGCTCCTGGGGACATTGATGATACTTGTGCTGTTGTTTATTCAAAGTGGCTCAGAAAACGTGTTTGATAAGAGAGACTTGTACCGTAGTGTTTTCCATGAATTACTGGAGAAAATTGCATTAAAACAGGGTCAGTGGAGAGGCACATTGAAGCAGGTCAGAGGTCATGTTGTGAGGGCGTGCTGTTATGGATCCCTGGCTTGCATATTTGATTATCATGGTATAAAATAGTGTTTATAAAACTGTTGTACATGTACCATGGTGGCAGTTTGAGTATTTGTTTTATTTAGAGACAAATTTAGTCCTGTTTCTGTCCACTTTTAGGTTAATCATCATTCAGAACAACCTTTGGACCTAGATTGGCTCTATGTTAGGCCTAATAAAGTCCGGGTTTAGATCTGGTGGCACTAGGTAAACCAAATATAAAATTATGGTACAAAACATATTTCTTCCTAAGCTTTACTGTTGACAAGGCATTTCTTGTAGAAATGGCCTATGATTAAACATTAAAGCTTTGGTATCTGATTTTCAAACCATGGAAGTAGAATGTAGGGTTTAGACTTTGAGGATTCACGTGGATTTTCAGACACAAAATCTGATCTAATCCCAGAGACATTTATAGAGACACACCAGGCTCTTTCTTACTGGATTCCTATTGATAAAATGCTTAAATAAACTAATCCAAACAGTCCATTAATAAAATCCATCATCTCCTTTTCATATACCCTTGTTTGTCTTAAAAACTAAATGCAAACTGTGTTCAGTGGGTCACTTTGGCAGTGGTTCTCAAACTGCGGTACGTCCTCTACAGTTCAAATATGTGGTACAGTTGAAATATTTGCTTGATAAAGAATACATTTAATCCACATTTTTGTACTTGTTTAAAACTAGCAATGATGAAGTCCCATCTTACCTGTATTGTTTAACAGCAACAGAAACAAAAAAAGGCCACAACAAAAGTCACAATAAAAACACAGTCAAAGTCTTAATTTAGAGCCATTTGAATCCACATTTTTGTCCTCATTTGCGTTAGTCCTTGTTTGAAGCTAGTAATGATGTAGTCCCATTTTAGACTTGACTTTGCCCCACTTAAGACAGAAAATAGTCTTGTTTCGGGACGCGTTTGGATCTGGTGGTTCTCTGAAGGCCGAATATGTTCTTACTTGGTGTGAAATGTGACAAACGCTGTCGTATTGTGCTTCATTTCTCGCTTCATTCACTACTTTTAATTTTCTCCGTGTAATCAAATGTATTTACTTTCCTACCAGCCCGGAGCTTGGACATGGGGGGCGTGCTCAGAATAAAGGGCTTAATAAAGCTGTAAACTGGCATGGCAACAGTAACATGAGATCACAGCTGGGGCTGATGGGAAGTCCTGTTTTATGCCATTGTTTTAGGCCACAGCAGAAAGTGTAAATAATCACTGTAAAAATGTCCTGGGGATTCTTTGTGCTGATTTGTTGCCAAGCACCCGGCGCTTCTGAGAGGAGGCTGTGTTTACATGCACACCAAAAATCTGATCCTTACCTGATTTCTGGAGTTATCAGATTATTGAGTAATTGGATTTGGCTCACACTTGTGCAGGTTTTGAAAGGGAATATGGTGCAAAAAAAAATAAAAAAAATAAAAGCCGCAAGCGGCATCCAACGGCCCTCGCGGGCCGCCGGCCTTCCGACTCTGCGCTTTCGACTTGATAAAGATGGCGCCCTTATTGTGTGTGAATTAAAAAAGAACTTGACAGACGGCGACACATTGGACATGGCCAATCCAGTGCAAATGAACACAAGTGTCAGTCAAATTTGCTGCGCCGCCGCACAGAGATCGTAGCACTTAGAATATAAATATGGATAACTTTTGATGCCCCGCTTGTGTAGATGATATTTCCCAAAGTAAAGCTTGATCGGGCTATTGCCCACGGAGGAGTTCGTTAAAGTGTGAAACATAAAAATGTGGATATTTGAGAGATTTTGCGGTTTTCCCATAGGGATAACATGGGAGGTTTCTGCCATCGCTACGACTACGCCGTAAAAATTAAGGCATTTGTCTGATTGGCTTTTTTGATCGGGACGGCAAAATAGGATTTTGGGTAAAGTTTAGAACATTTTGGTAAAACTAATTTTTGACCTTCAATGTTAATTTAATGGTCACTCTGTAGGGGGCGCTATCGTGCCCATTTCAATTTTGTCAACATAAACTGGTCCAAACTAGAAAGTTTAACAACTGATTCAAATTTTGTCCTAATCGGACTCGTTTTGATCAAATGGGAGCAATTTTTAGATTAGCAATATCCCAAAATAAGTGGTCCAAATTTGCGGCTGCGCTGCACACAGACCGTAAAAGGAATACCAAAAATTTGGATAACTTTAGATGCCCCACTTGTCCAGAGGACGTACGCCGATTTTGAAGTCGGTGGGCAAAACGCCCTAGGAGGAGTTCATCAAAGTTTGACGTGAACAAAATGGCTAACTCAGCTTTTTTTCATTTTCAAAGGAAGATGGCGGGCATAGGGTAAGTCTGGGGGCGTGGCCACAGTAATATTTTTTTTTTTGTCCTCACAAGAGGAATGCGTGTCCCGAATTTCGTAGCTCTACGACAAAGTTGACCTCGGGGCTTCTCCCATAGGCGCAATGTATTTTGACTTTTGTCGGTGGCGCTGTCGCGCCATTTTTTAACGAAAAAAAAAATGGCCCAGAAAAAAATCTAATTTTTCGCCGATTCTGAATTTTGGGCAAAGTTTGGTGAGTTTTTGAGCATGTTCAGGGGGTCAAATTAGAGCTCAAAAAGCAGAAGAACAAGAAAAATAATAATAATTAAAGCCGCAAGCGGCATCCAACGGCCCTCGCGGGCCGCCGGCCTTCCGACTCTGCGCTTTCGACTTGATAAAGATGGCGCCCTTATTGTGTTGAATTAAAAAAGAATTTGACAGACGGCGACACAATTGACATGGCAAATCCAGTGCAAATGATCACAAATGTCGGTCAAATGTGCGGGTCCGCCGCACAGAGACCGTGACACTTGGAATAAAAATATGGATAAGTTTTGATGCTCCGCTTGTGTAGATGATTTTCCCCAAATATGAGCTTGATCGGACAATCGCCCTAGGAGGAGTTTGTTAAAGTGTGAAGCGTAAATGTGAACATTTCAGAGATTTCGCTGTTTTCCCATTTCTGACATATATTTGCAGGTCCGCCACACAGAGACCGTAGCACTTAGAATCAAAATATGGATACGTTTTGATGCCCCGCTTGTGTAGATGATATTCTCCAAATATGAGTTTGATCGGACAATCGCCCTAGGAGGAGTTTGTTAAAGTGTGAAGCGTAAAAATGTGGTGATTTGAGCGATTCTACGATTTTCCCAAAAGGACAACATGGGATGTTTCTGTCATCGCTACGGTTACGCCGTACAAAATATGACTTTGGCCCTCATACTTTTATGATCAGGATGGCAAATTAGAATTTTGTTCAAAATATCATGTCATTTGGAAAAACTCTATTGTTTATAGGCCACTCTGAAGGCCAAATAGTCAGAATTCTGAGAAACATTTGCGGCTCCGTTGCACAGAGACCGTAAAAGCTATCCTTAAAATTTGGATAACTTTAGATGCACCACTTGTCTAGAGGACGTACACCGATTTTGAGGTCGGTGGGCAAAACGCACTAGGAGGAGTTCGTTAAAGTGTGAAACAGAAAAATGTGGATATTCGAGAGATTTAGCGGTTTTCCCATAGGGATAACATGGGAGGTTTATGTCATCGCTACGACTACGCCGTAAAAATTAAGGCATTTGTCTGATTGGCTTTTTTGATCGGGACGCCAAAATAGAATTTTGGGTAAAGTTTAGAAAATTTTGGTAAAACTAATTTTTGACCTTCAATGTTAATTTAAAGGTCACTCTGTAGGGGGCGCTATCGCGCCCATTTCAATTTTGTCATCATAAACTGGTCCAAACTAGAAAGTTGAACAACTGATTCAAATTTGGTCCTAATCGGACTTGTTTTGATCAAATGGGAACAATTTTTAGATCTGCAATATCCCAAAATAAGTTGTCCAACTTTGCGGCTGCGCCGCACACAGACCGTAAGAGGTATCTCAAAAAATTGGATAACTTTAGATGCCCCACTTGTCCAGAGGACGTACGCCGATTTTGAAGTTGGTGGGCAAAACGCCCTAGGAGGAGTTCGTCAAAGTTTGACGTGAACAAAATGGCTGACACAGCGTGTTTTCATTTTCAAAGGAAGATGGCGGCCATAGGGTAAGTCTGGGGGCATGGCTACAATGATTTTTTTTGTTTGTCCTCACGAGAGGAATGCGTGTTCCAAATTTCGTAGCTTTACGCCAAAGTTGACCTCGGGGCGTCTCCCATAGGCGCAATGTATTTTGACTTTTGTCGGTGGCGCTGTCGCGCCATTATTTAACGAAAAAAAAAATGGCCCAGAAAAAATAAAATTTTTCGCCGATTCTGAATTTTGGGCAAAGTTTGGTGAGTTTTTGAGCATGTTCAGGGGGTCAAATTAGAGATCAAAGCGCTGAAGAACAAGAAAAATAATAATAAATATAGCCGCAAGCGGCAATGATCGGCCCTCGCCACGCCGCCGCCACACCGCCGCCACGCCGCAAGAGGAGGGGGCGCTAACGCGCCCCAATTGTCCTTTTATCACGCCTACTGCTGAATCTGTGACGCTGTCACATGTTCTCCCCTTTGTTTTACCATCAAAAAGCAATTTTATTTTGAATTCTTGGCAAAATGTGCGGCTTTGCCGCACAGACACCGTGACTCTTTGAATGAAAATGTGGATAACTTTTGATGGTCCTGAAGATGAGTCTCACCAAATTTCAGGTTAATAGGGCTGACGCCCTGGGAGGAGTTTGTGAAAGTCTAAAGTGTAAACATGTTCTGGCCCCATTGGAATAACATGGGAGGTTTCGGTCATCGTTACGGCAACGCCATAACAATTATGACATGGGTCTCATTGACTTTTTTGATGGGGATGCTAAAATTGAGTTGTGTGTCAAATTTCATATAATTTCGCAAAACTAAACATTTAACCTCCATATAAAATCTGTAGGGGGCGCTGTGGCGCCAAATGAATTTATTTCACTTCAAGTAGGTTTAGGGCAAAGAGTTTAACAACTGATTCTAATTTGACGCAATTCGGACTTTATCTGCGCAAACGGCAGAAATTTTAAATATGGGAGATTTCTGAAATTTTTGTTACAGTTTGCGGCTTCGCCGCACAGAGACCGTGAGAGGTATCAATGTAATTTGGATAACTTTTGATGTCCCACTCCTCAGTAGCATTTTCACCAAATTTCAGCTTTTTAGGGCCAACGCCCTGGGAGGAGTTCGTAAAAGTACGACGTTTGGAAAGACTCCGAAGTCATGTTTAGCCATTTTTGAAGCAATATGGCCGACATTTGGTTCGGGGGACGGCGTTGCCGTAATAATATTTTTTACTTCTCTTGTCACCATCTACCTCTGCGCCAAATTTCATGATTCTACGATCAGATTTTTTTTGGGTCATTTCCCATCTCTCAATGCATTTTTGGTACATTTGGTGGCGCTGACGCGCCAATTTTTTTTATTTTAGAAAAGGGAAATAGCCAGAATGTAGAGAGGCACGATTTTTAGAGGTGTGCAAATTTTTGTGACTTTTCGTCAATGTTCACTGGGTGAAAAATAGGGGGGTTGGTCCCGAGAAGAAGAAGAAGAAAGAAAGAAAGAAAGAAAGAAAGAATAATATTCCGATGCGAAAACAATGTTTCCCATTTTTCAAATATCATAAACTATACATTTTCGGAAAGCGCTCGCGCTTTCCTACCTCATGGTGTGGGTCCCTGGTCACTGACGGGTACTTTCGATAATTTTGAGTGGGCTCCGCCCACTTTGTGTTTTTGGCCCTCTATACAGTAATAATGTTCAATTTTTGCATTACATGCTTATATGCACGGAACATGCAAGAGATGGGGAACGTATTCGTGAGCTACTTAGCGCAAATGAGTGCTTTATATGGGGATGACGACCGCTTCGCGGTCGTCATCCCAATGTAAAGTGCTCGTTTAGTGCGAACTTTTGCACGGGCTTCGCCCGTTTACAACGGTAATGTTCCATTTTCCTACAACTAATTAGTATGCACGGGGCGTGCATGAGTGGAGGAGTGCGTTAGTGAGTGTTTGGAAGTGGGCGAGCGCTTCGCGCTCGATTTCGTGCGCACTACGTGCGCATTTTCGCAGCCGTGCTTCGCACGGCCTTACGAGATTAATAGGCCTCTCGCCAGCTTGTGGCGCTCGGGCCTAATAATAATAATATTTTTAGCAAAAACAATATAGCCGTTTCCACTATAACAACAAATTATACATCGTTTGAAAGCTCTAAGCCTTCCCCATGCCGCCATGGGGTGGAATCATCATTACGAGCGCTTACGCGCTCGTCACTCCCTATTCCGTCGGGATGCCCCGCCCACTCCCCATAGACTTCCATTGATTTGAGCAGATACAAGCATGGCCCATGCCTGCGGCATGGATTCTCGCGTACGGGACGATGCCAGGAGGGTTTTTGGAGGAATGCAGCGCTTCGCGCTGCTGTTGTCAACAATTAGTGAATGGGCTACGCCCATTCACTAATTGTTGACTATTTCTGTCATAGCAGGAGTAAGTATGCATGATCCATGCCTTCGGCATGGGCTAGTTCACTGTACTTGCCAGGGGCAGCGTTGCGGGAGCAATAGGCCCTCCGCCCTGCTGGGGCTCGGGCCTAAATATAGCCGCAAGCGGCAATGATCGGCACTGCTGAATCTGTGACGCTGTCACATCTTCTCCCCTTTGTTTTACCATCAAAAAGCTATTTTATTTTGAATTCTTGGCAAAATGTGCGGCTTTGCCGCACAGACACCGTGACTCTTTGAATAAAAATGTGGACAACTTTTGATGGTCCTGAAGATGAGTCTCACCAAATTTCAGGTTAATATGTCTAATGCCCTAAGAGGAGTTTGTGAAAGTCTAAAGTGTAAACATGTTCTGGCGATTTCCCCATTGGAATAACATGAAAGGTTTCGGTCATCGTTACGGCAACGCGATAACAATTATGACATGGGTCTCATTGACTTTTTTGATGGGAATGCCAAAATTGAGTAGTGTCAAATTTCATATAATTTCTCAAAACTAAATATTTAACCTCAATATAAAATCTGTAGGGGGCGCTGTGGTGCCAAATTAATTTATTTCACTTCAAGTAGGTTTAGGGCAAAGAGTTAAACAACTGATTCTAATTTGACGCAATTCGGACTTTATCTGCGCAAACGGCAGAAATTTTAAATATGGGAGATTTCTGAAATTCTTGCTACAGTTTGCGGCTTCGCCGCACAGAGACCGTAAGAGGTATCAATGTAATTTGAATAACTTTTGATGTCCCACTCCTCGGTAGCATTTTCACCAAATTTCAGCTTTTTAGGGCCAACGCCCTGGGAGGAGTTCGTAAAAGTACGACGTTTGGAAAAACTCCGAAGTCATGTTTAGCCATTTTTGAAGCAATATGGCCGACATTTGGTTGGGCGGACGGCGTTGCCGTAATAATATTTTTTACTTCTCTTGTCACCATCTACCTCTGCGCCAAATTTCATGATTCTACGATCAGATTTTTTTTGGGTCATTTCCCATCTCTCAATGCATTTTTGGTACATTTGGGGGCGCTGACGTGCCAATTTTTTAATTTTAGAAAAAGGAAATAGCCAGAATGTAGAGAGGCACGATTTTTAGAGGTGTGCTAATTTTTGTGACTTTTGTCAATGTTCACTGGGTGAAAAATAGGGGGGATGGTCCGAAGAAGAAGAAGAAGAAGAAGAAGAAGAAGAAGAAGAAGAAGAAGAAGAAGAAGAAGAAGAAGAAGAAGAAGAAGAAGAAGAAGAAGAAGAAGAAGAAGAAGAAGAAGAAGAAGAAGAAGAAGAAGAAGAAGAAGAAGAAGAAGAAGAAGAAGAAGAAGAAGAAGAAGAAGAAGAAGAAGAAGAAGAATATTCCGATGCGAAAACAATGTTTCCCATTTTTCAAATATCATAAACTAGCTCGCGCTTTCCTACCTCATGGTGTGGGTCCCTGGTCACTGACGGGTACTTTCGTTAATTTTGAGTGGGCTCCGCCCACTTTGTGTTTTTGGCCCTCTATACAGTAATAATGTTCAATTTTTGCATTACATGCTTATATGCACGGAACATGCAAGAGATGGGGAACGTATTCGTGAGCTACTTAGCGCAAATGAGTGCTTTATAAGGGGATGACGACCCAACGTAAAGTGCTCGTTTAGTGCGCACTTTTGCACGGGCTTCGCCCGTTTACAACGGTAATGTTCCATTTTCCTACAACTAATTAGTATGCACGGGGCGTACGTGAGTGAAGGAGTGCGCTAGTGAGTGTTTGGAAGTGAGCGAGCGCTTCGCGCTCGATTTCGTGCGCACTACGTGCGCACTTCGCACGGCCTTACGAGATTAATAGGCCTCTCGCCAGCTTGTGGCGCTCGGGCCTAATAATATTTTTAGCAAAAACAATATAGCCGTTTCCACTATAACAACAAATTATACATCGTTTGAAAGCTCTAAGCCTTCCCGATGCCGCCATGGGGTGGAATCATCATTACGAGCGCTTACGCGCTCGTCACTCCCTATTCCGTCGGGATGCCCCGCCCACTCCCCATAGACTTCCATTGATTGAGCAGATACAAGCATGGCCCATGCCTGCGGCATGCACTCTCGCGTACAGGACGATGCCACGAGTGTTTTTGGAGGAATGCAGCGCTTCGCGCTGCTGTTGCTTTATTTATTTTGTTGTTTTATTATTTCTGTCATAGCAGGAGTAAGTATGCATGATCCATGCCTTTGCCATGGGCTAGTTCACTGTACGTGACAGTCAGACAGTTGCAACGCTGCCTTTGGCAGCGTTGCGGGAGCAATAGGCCCTCCGCCCTGCTGGGCCTCGGGCCTAAAAAGGACAAAATAATGTGGCAAAAATGAAAGACACATTGTGGAAGACTTATAGAGTTCAAATGAATTGTATTGTGTCTTCCAACTACAACAGGTACTCTAAATATCAGTTGCTTAACTAACACACAGTTTGGCATTCAAACACACACCAAAAATCGGATCTAATTATGATTATTTATGTTTTTTATTGTATGTTGTGAAGACATTTTTCACACAACACCTGCCTGTTGCATCCAGTCACAGATGGTGCAAAGTGGCAGTTCAGCTTTAGGAAATATTTTGGGTCAAAGTAAAGTAAAATAAAAAAAAAAAACACTCTTACTATTTCAGGATGGCACAGTTTATGGGACACGTTGTAGGAAAATAAAGCGTGTTGCCTGCCGAAAAGGGCATTTACAGTGTGAGTGCACAATATACTGCAAAGACGGCCACATTTATGTCAAAACCACTAGTGTTTTTCAGCTTTATCTGAGTGTCAAATGTTTCTCATATAGTGGCTGTTCTACTACTTCATGCTTAAAGATGCTGTGCCTGATTTGTACTGTCTTGAAAAAACATAAACTAGTTCATTTTAAACTCTTTGCAGCTCCACATGTATCGCTCACTTACCTAATGCATTCTGAGCATCCTGAATATCCACAGTTATGACTTTAAGAGCTCTTTTCTCTACTTTCAGACTGTTTCATGAGAGTAAAACACTCTATAATTAAACGCAGACAGCACGATGCAGTCTCATTTTCACATTAAGAGCAGCTTTTACAATCCTCAATGGGAAAAAACAGATTTGACTTAATTACGAGAAAAAAATCGGGTTCAGCGCCTTTAAGTTAAATCGACCAAAGAGATCCGAATGCTTCTTTGTGGCGCTGCATGAAAACCTGTAAATATGATTACGCTCTCTCATTTTTTTGCTTGTCAGCCGATCTTAACACACCTCCACGCCCATGAATAGGACTCTGCGACTGCACACACGCTCGTGCTCGTAGATTCACAGTGACAGCGCCTAAATAGCTCCTGCCTAAACCGTGGCATTCCCGAACTCGGTTGTCGTCTAACGTCTGATTTAAATATTTATCATATGCATATTGGGACCCCTAAGGCCAGCATCTGAAATTACAACAGTCAGTCCGTTAATTGCCCGAAATGCCACACAGGCGTTGGGGTCTGGATGTTCCATTGTGTTATTAATGAGTCCAAGAGAGCGGTTTGACATTTATGTTAGAATAGCATATGCAAATGAGGCTCACTATGGCGGAGTGCAACCAAAAAATTAAAATGCATTTGGTTCTAATCTGATTTCTGTTACAAGAGGAGTGCGAGTAGAGGCACATTCATTTATTTTTTCCAGTTCTCTCGAAGCTCATATTATTTAAATGGAATGGTTTTAACTTAACTTATAAAGATATAAATGGTGGAGCAGACAGTAAAATGACCTATAGAATGAAAGGCTAACAATTATTTTTAATAAAACTTATATGAAAATCTACTCAAAAATGCGTGCCTTAAGGGAATGCTTATAATGACACAATGTATAATTTATTTGGGCTGTTTTACCATCAGCTGGCAGTATCACCACCGAGCCAGAAGGGGCACTGTTGTACACTATTGAAAACGTGCAGGATTGTGTCGCACACAGAGTGTGGCATTTCACCATAGAAAGCTGAAGATTGATGAATTATTTGTATTGCTATTGGCCTTTGAACATGTTCTTGAAGACCTTTAGTTTGGCATCTCATGGGTTAGAAACGAAATAAGAAATCTTTACAAAAACCCAAATGACTTGATGTCCCTTTGTGTTTCCCATGGAAGGGCTTTAATCTGGGCTCCATCTACTGGCTGCAGAGGGATTTACATGCTAGCTTTTGCTTAGACTAAGTCTGCCGATGATTTATGGACTTAAAAACAGAGCAGAAGATCTTGTAGCTCTACATATGACGTCACAGATCGGGGAAATCCAGAATGTTGTGTTTCTGAAGCTCGGAGAGAGAGGACTTTCTAAATCAAACTAGTGTACATGAATACATCGTCTCGAGTGCTTGAGTTGAGCGATATGCTTTACATAACAGTATATTCACTCGGGCTAAAATATCAATTCCTTATCAAAAACAATTCAGTATGGATACAGTCAATATCAGCATTTAGGGAGCGGTGCAGCGGAGCGGTGAGTGATAGATGTCTCCGGTCATGTGGGTACTTTCGGGCTAGCGCTATGGCCACGCCCCCTTTTGGGTGAATACAAACAGTGCTAACAGAGACAAAATGTTATATTTTTGCTCCAAAATTCAACACAATATTGATTCTGGCGACACAGCAGCCATGGACTCAGAAGTTGGTGAATATATTTATTAAATCACTAAATCAGAATTTTGTATAAAATATGTCATAGTAATAATTAAGAATAGGTACAGGTGCATATATATCGTATCGTGAGACAAGTATCGAGATATGTATTGTATCGCCAGGTTCCTAACGATACCCAGCCCTCCCTCTGATCGTATGGTTTTCAATCTTTTGCTCAAATCGGCCTAATGTATATAGAGTTTTGATGAGGAATTCTTGCGCCGTTTGTTTCTCAAACTCTTGAGAATCCGTCTGGTCAGGCTCGTGCTGTGGGCCTGACCAATCACAGAGCAGGATTGTAGTTTGGGCGGAAGTCAAAAGGAAGAACCTAAACAGACATGGCGATGCAGACAGAACCACTTTGGTCAGTTTTTGCAGTTTTTGCAGATTACGGAACTATTCAGTTTTTTTTAAAAACATGTACATAGAAGCACTTTGTGTATTTGAGGGGATGAAGTCTGTGCTTTTCTCTGACAGGATTTAAAAAGTTGATTCAAATATTTGTTATGACTTGTCCTGACGGCTTTAACACAGAGCCCGGGTGCTCACGCCTCCACCTCCCTCTGGGACTGTTTAAGTCAGACTTTGGACATGGTGGGCCTGGCTATCAAATGATTTATTGCCGTGCTTTAAAATAGCTAATTTGGTTTGCAAATTTCACCTTTGAATGAGAAATAAATTACTAGATGTAAATGTCCTGTATTAATGTGTAAGCTTTGTTAGCATTTTATAGAATATTTAATATTCATGGCTGCATTCCGGTGTGAAAAAAAGCACTTTATTCAGTTTTTCAGCGAAGCATGTGTTCCATCTAACACACACCAACAAAGTACAACATGTGAAATATACTTGCCTCATTTTGAAAGTTCTCCTTAATTTCTAGATCAATAGACGTCTTAATCCATTGTGACTGGCCCCAAACAGAGCCACTGCAGGTAAATGTCCCAAAATGATGGAATGTAGCACATGTAGAGCTTAAAAGGTCATCTCTAATGCACACTCTAATGGGCTTTCCATATGTTGTTGCCGCTGCCACCTGAATTCCATCAGGACGGCTAAGTGGGGGAAGTGGGGGTCTTCCATAAACATGTGCCATTAGCCAGGAGCCTGCAGGGGGCGGGGCTACGGTCGACAAGATAACCCGTAAAAGCTCTGCGGGAGGTCAGAGGTCACCGGTATCAGATGTGGAGCGCTCCCCCCTGTGAACTGCCGTGTAAAGATGTATAAATCATCCGCTTTTTTCCCTTCTTGTTAGAACCCAGAGAGATAAATCCCGGGTGAACTTTGCCACAAACGGATGGAGGAAATGGGGACGTGGGCGGCTGACGTGTGGCACTGATGAAGCTCCGAGACGAAGCCTTAAACCACTCAAATATGGGAAAGATTGATTATCCAATTAACATCCGGCATGTGGAGGTCCTCGCATGGTTTAGAGCTGCACTAACACGCCGCTGCGGCTCAACGCGCCGCTGCGGCTCAACGCGCCGCCGCGGCTCAACGCGCCGCCGCAGCTCAACACGCTGCAGCTCAACACGCCGCCGCGGCTCAACGCGCCGCTGCAGCTCAACACGCCGCTGCAGCTCAACACGCTGCAGCTCAACAGCTCACTACGCCGCCGCGGCTCAACGCGCCGCTGCAGCTCAACACGCCGCTGCAGCTCAACACGCTGCAGCTCAACAGCTCACTACGCCGCTGCAGCTCAACACGCCGCTGCAGCTAACACGCCGCTGCAGCTCAACACGCCGCTGCAGCTAACACGCCGCTGCAGCTCAACACGCCGCAGCTCAACACGCCGCTGCAGCTCAACGCGCCGCTGCAGTTCAACACGCTCCAGCTCAACAGCTCACTACGCCGCTGCAGCTCAACATGCAGCTGCAGCTAACACGCCGCTGCAGCTCAACACGCCGCCGCGGCTCAACGCACCGCTGCACCTCAACACGCTGCAGCTCAACAGCTCACTACGCCGCTGCAGCTCAACACGCCGCTGCAGCTAACACGCCGCTGCAGCTCAACACGCCGCCGCGGCTCATCGCACCGCTGCAGCTCAACACGCTGCAGCTCAACAGCTCACTACGCCGCTGCAGCTCAACACGCCGCCGCAGCTCAACACGACACTGCAGCTCACTCAACACGCCGCTGCAGCTCAACACGCCGCTGCAGCTCAACACGCCGCCGCAGCTCAACACGACACTGCAGCTCAACACGACACTGCAGCTCAACACGCCGCAGCAGCTAAACCCGACGCCGCAGCTCAACACGACACTGCAGCTCAACATGACACTGCAGCTCAACACGACACTGCAGCTCAACACAACGCCGCAGCTCAACACGCCGCTGCAGCTCAGGCCGGGAGACAATGGGACGTGTTGTGGACGTGAGTAACAAGGACGTCCAAGAGGTCGGGCTAGACTTTTGTGTTGAAGATGTCATATTTGAAGGTTTGTATCACTGGCCCTGCAGAGACGTACAGGGCGTTTATTTAAATTGCTAATCCTACCCTACACTAACCCTAACCCACACATTTTTTGCATTTTGCAATAGCATTTTTTGCTCAACAGCTCACTACGCCGCTGCAGCTCAACACGCCGCTGCAGCTCAACACGCCGCTGCAGCTCAACACGCCGCCGCAGCTCAACACGCCGTTGCAGCTCAACACGCCGCTGCAGCTAACACGCCGCTGCAGCTCAACACGCCGCTGCAGCTCAACACGCCGCCGCAGCTCAACACGCCGTTGCAGCTCAACACGCCGCCGCAGCTAAACACGCCGCCGCAGCTCAACACGACACTGCAGCTCACTCAACACGCCGCTGCAGCTCAACACGCCGCTGCAGCTCAACACGCCGCTGCAGCTCAACACGACGACGCAGCTCAACACGCCGCCGCAGCTCAACACGCCGCCGCAGCTCAACACGACGACGCAGCTCAACACGCCGCTGCAGCTCAGGCCGGGAGACAATGGGACGTGTTGTGGACGTGAGTAACAAGGACGTCCAAGAGGTCGGGCTAGACTTTTGTGTTGAAGATGTCATATTTGAAGGTTTGTATCACTGGCCATGAAGAGACGTACAGGGCGTTTATTTAAATTGCTAATCCTACCCTACACTAACCCTAACCCACACATTTTTTGCATTTTGCAATAGCATTTTTTGCTCAACAGCTCACTACGCCGCTGCAGCTAACACGCCGCTGCAGCTCAACACGCCGCTGCAGCTCAACACGCCGCCGCAGCTCAACACGCCGTTGCAGCTCAACACGCCGCTGCAGCTAACACGCCGCTGCAGCTCAACACGCCGCTGCAGCTCAACACGCCGCTGCAGCTCAACACGCCGCTGCAGCTCAACACGCCGCTGCAGCTCAACACGCCGCTGCAGCTCAACACGCCGCCGCAGCTCAACACGCCGTTGCAGCTCAACACGCCGCCGCAGCTCAACACGCCGCCGCAGCTCAACACGACACTGCAGCTCACTCAACACGCCGCTGCAGCTCAACACGCCGCTGCAGCTCAACACGACGACGCAGCTCAACACGCCGCCGCAGCTCAACACGACGACGCAGCTCAACACGACGACGCAGCTCAACACGCCGCCGCAGCTCAACACGACGACGCAGCTCAACACGCCGCTGCAGCTCAGGCCGGGAGACAATGGGACGTGTTGTGGACGTGAGTAACAAGGACGTCCAAGAGGTCGGGCTAGACTTTTGTGTTGAAGATGTCATATTTGAAGGTTTGTATCACTGGCCATGCAGAGACGTACAGGGCGTTTATTTAAATTGCTAATCCTACCCTACACTAACCCTAACCCACACATTTTTTGCGTCTGTCTACGTTACCATATCAACTTAGCACTAACACTTAACACTACCCTAAATGAAAGCCAATGGGCTTTTAAATAGGCTTGGTTTTTGATTGGTGACAAAAAATAAAAGTCTAACAATATTACAAATTAGAAAGATTTAAGTTGTAGAAAGCAAAAGGAAACTGAACAATAACAGATAGAATGTGCCATATTGACAATATTGTACATTGCATCGTCAGTGCAACATTGTCAGTGTGTGACAATAAGAATTCATGCATTTGCGAGAGTTACACATTTAAAAGTATTTTAAGTGGAAGAGAGTGGTACATAATTTAAACTGTCATAATACTTATTCTGAATGTAATTTTTAATAAACATCTCCTCTGAACATATTTGGTAGTGATTCTTTATCTATGATTTGGTTTTGTCAGTTTTATTTACTTATTTATTTGTTGTTTTCTGTTTGAGAAAGCAACGTTTCAAAAATCTTGACAAACCAGCTTTATATAAAGATGTGAATAAGGTTCAGAATCAGTTCTTGAGACTTTATTCTTTAGACTTTCCTGTCTAAAGAACAATGATCAAACTGGGAACTTGCTTCTGAGTAAAAGTGCAACATAAAACAGTGTATAATAAAATAAAGACATGTTGAATAACATGAGTAGAATAAAAGCGATTTAAATATAATGTATACACAACAGGATCAGATCAGAACAACAGTGTGTTTGCGTTACAGCCTGAAGGCTCCTGCTTTTAATGGTTATAGTTCCCTTGTTCATTGGGTGTTAAAACTGAGCATTAGCTGTTTTATTATCCACAGTCTTTTCATCCTCTCAAGGGGTTTCGGATAATTACTCATTTTACACATTTGTAGCCGTTCAATATCCTGACACTAAAATTAAATTACTTCCTAAATAGTTGTTGAATTGTATTTGAAATGGGCTGGATCTATATCAGAAATATTAAGAAACAACTATTATTTGGTGTTGAAAATGACTATTGAGTCTTCTGCTTTGCATCAACATTTGGAACGATGTAACAATAGCTTTTCTTTTTTGCTAATATTAGTTTGCATTACAATTTGCATAGACAGCTCCCTCCAATTCACTCCAAACCAAACCACAAGCCACCATAGTGTCTGTGCCACTTCCTGTCTGAAAAATGTGATTAAAGCCGTCCCTGTCGTCCATATTCATCCCGGTAATGATACGTTACACAGGTCATTACACTCGCAGGATAACGAATGATTAGGACAAGACTGCATTTGATCTACCCTCTGCTCCATTGTTGGACTAAATTTGTGTCAACCCAACGCCAATAAGTCGTCCCTTGTTCAGCGAAGCGTCGGAAAACAGGATTTAGAGTCCATTGTGTTGGCGCACGCTTGATGTATGCGAGGGAATTTGCCTGTGATGTCCCAAATGACTCCCCGCGGTGAGTGGCCGTGTGCTCCTATCGATTTTATGCCTGCCCTTCCGCGCCTTTCCATAAAAGCTTTTAACAGTGGAATCTTTCACCGACGCTCAGGATATCGACTCGGTGTCAATGTTTCAATCGCACAGAGCTGCATGGAGCGGCCGAATAAAGGGATGCCGATTGTTGTCTTAAACATGAGTTATTCTTGCAATAATACTGCTCAATATGCACCCTCTTTCACCGGGTTAAAGAGATTCTGTCACGTTGGGACTCCGAGGTGGACCAGCAATTAGAGGTGGGCTTTGTTACAGGAAATCAGCCGTTTTGGAGAGTTTGGTAATGAGATGTTTGTGTTGGATCTTTCGGCTCCATTCAGTACAATTATTGACATATTCAGTTATAGAATGATGCGGTTAGATACAGTTATAGTGACAAGAGAAGACACACATGATTAGTTTACAATTGAATTTTTGTTCTTTCATAAGTTGGCTTGAGACCACCAAAAATGATTGGATAGATGGATAAATAGATGGATAAATAGATGGATAGATAGATGGATAGATAGATGGATGGACAGATGGATGGCCAGGTAGACACAAAAGTACACCACAAGAACACAGAGCTACATGGACTGCACTTGCTGCGTTATCTAATATTTAAAGCACTTTCAGGACTCTGTTATGTATTTTAATACCTAGACATACACGCAAATACCTAATATGACACTTTTGTAAGCCTAATATAACATGTACAAGGCTAATACTCTGGTAACATCCTGTTTAAATATCTGGGTCTCATTTATAAACTTAAGAAAACACCAACTCCCTCAAACTTGCTGACTGAAGTAAGAATCTCTCCTCTTTGTGCTAAAAATTCTGAGTTTTGGGACTTGGCCTCATATTTGTCGTCTTTTTATAGATCACAAACTAAATGTAGGAAGCACGTGCTTTATAAATGTGATAAAATGTGAATATATGATTATATTTCTGTGATGTATTTTATCTGCATAATAGTGATATTTTATCTGCATCATTAGTCTAAGAGAAGAACGGGTGTGTGACAGCATTTGTTTGTGAAGGGGTCGTAAAGATGGGCCAAAGGATGTTGCCCCAGAGGGGGGGGAGTTGCACCCCCCCTTGCAGGCTTTATCTCTACGGAAAAATACCAAGTGCCTTGATGTGAGGCTGACCAATGAGAAATGTGACCCGCCTATTCCAGAATATCTAATAAAACCAACCAGCATGGGAAAAAACGGGGTGAGACGCGGGAGGGTCAGCCAGGCTCCTTACAACGGCTTGGCTGACACAGTCCCCGCGTTTTCTCCCATGCATGCCACACAAATGTCTGATGTTTCTGTGTCGTTTCATATTCTAAGTTGAATTGTGTTCTCGATGTGTTAAGGAATAGCATCGGGTGTATGTCTGATTCCATGACATTTTCTCAAATGTCTGATGTTTCTGTGTCGTTTCATATTCTAAGTTGAATTGTGTTCTCTATGTGTTAAGGAATAGCATCGGGTGTATGTCTGATTCCATGACAATAAATGAGGCCCTGTGATGAGTCCCTGGGCGCTGACCGCAGTCGCTAAAGGCTCCACGTTTCAGACGCACACTTAGGTTAAGATTCATGTACGGATACACATACTAGACACCTCTGTCCGATCTCTGCATTGCTTTGTCTGTCATGTGTGTGTTTTGTTAATGTGCATATTATGGATGTGTAACAGAGCTGTACACGTGCTGACCACTGGGGACAGAAGTGATTATGTGAAGAAATGGAGCATAATGAGGCATTAGTGTGCACCAACAGCATTGGGTAAGGGTTTGATTTGTTGATAAATGGTTTATTGATGAATTGTGTGACAGTAGCTCAGTGTAGAGAGCGCTCGTCCAACACTACAACAGGTCAGCAGTTCAAACCCTGGCCGCAGGATCCGCATTTTTCCATCAGTTTAAGATCGACAGGTGTGAAGTGAATGAATAATGAGTTCAGCTTGAGAAGCACAATGCAAATGTAATGAATTATTATATTTTTGAACACTATACATTAGATTTAATCATCATTGGCAGGCGTATATTCCCATAACATGAAACTGCCAACAGGATTTCAAAGGAACGCAGAACACAATAATCCAACAATGACAATCCGTGCTGTAAACTCTTCAGCACATTCCACAAACACAGAACTCCACCAAAGCCAGAATAAGGACTCTTCCTGTAACCGGCTGCAGCTGCCAATATTTTGTTTTCAGCTTTTTGTAATCCCTTTTACACACAATCTGTTACTCTTTCACCCCTTTCTCTGGGAGCAATTAAATCAAGCTCCCCAAGCCGTGGTCCAACAGGAAGCATTAGCCGACTTACCACTTCAAAGATCCAACCCGGCGCGATGTGTGTCAGCCGAGCTCTCCCACAACAAAAGGCTCTGGGCTTCATAACACGCTGTCTGCTCCAGTCTTTAGTGTTATGAAAGCGCATTACAACAAACAGCTGAGAGAAAGAATGGGAAATCAACCGCTGAATATTGTGCGGTTTGATGTGCATTCATCGCGCGCTGGCAGAATCCCCCCCAGTGCTTTTAATACATGTGGCTGATGTGTAATTTGGACCCGTAATGGCTCAGAGCGCGGCCAGTCACGGGCCGTAAATTCTTAAAACCCCTCAGATATTTATTCTCGCCGAAGCCTATTCCGCTGCTTTATGTGTTTGTGCATGGTGGAAATGCTAATACTGCGTGGACATGGGCGCGTGCTTCTTTGTATGCATGAGCCTGATGCTGGCACAATGGGACATATATATTCAATATAATCTAGCATTTCAACCGCCCTTTGCATGTAATGGTGCCTATAATTTAACAATGATGGTAGATGGTGTTATTGCTTTTAGTGCTGGAAGGGCGTCAAGGGCGTGGCATCCAGATGAGCCCACTATTACACTCCAGTGCTGGCCCCCAGCCAAGACCAATGCAGCGTTTGGAGTCTGGATCTGGAACATCAGGTATTAAACTGTCCATATCCTTATAAGGACATCCTGTTTTCACCTGTCCTCTCCTGGTCTCTTTTATTTGTAATTTCATTTTAATCAAACCATCTATAAACAGACTTTACTTTGTTCAACATTCTTGTATAATACAACATTTGGAAGGTAAGATGTTGTTAGTACATGGAAGTGCCCAGCCAAAGCGATAAGAAATAATGGTTTAATTAAATGTATCTTATCAAAGGCATACTTCATAGTGCACACTTCAAATTCTCCACAGTTATTGCCCTCCTGGTCAACAACAACTGTGCAAAATATCATAGCTCTAGATGCAAGTATGTTGAAATAGTTCATTTCATTTGGCATGTCATGGTGTTTTTGTGCACAAATGTACCCAAAAGGCCAATCGCAATAAAGACAAACAAACACATGATGGGAATGAACTCATTTTGAAGATAAAAAGTAGGAGAAAACAGAGATACCCAGGAATTCAGTCTCATATTGCTATAAAAAGTGTTTGCTCATTTGATCATAAATTGCTTATTTTGGTTTAGTACTAAACTTTTCATTTGAATTCAACTTTTACAAGTGTTCTTAGGAAACAGGGAGTACTTCAGGGAACATGTATTTTCTTTGTGAGATAAAACTACTAAATAAAAAAGCAAGAAATGCACATTTTTATGCTCAATTTGGCAAAGTGTTTTAGTCTCTTTTTACCTGCACTGCTGGTTTGGACGACCCTGTGGCATGTAAGTCATCCAATCCACACGTGTAACAGTATATGCCACGCCACTGCAGATCAAATATATTTCCCCATCATCAGTTTGATGGAGAACAGAACCTGAGATGTGACAGTGGTCCCGGTGCACGTGTCTGAGACGTCGATAACTCACTGCGGCGCTTTCTTCTTCTCACAACCTTAAGAGGGGCAAAGTATTGTAAACATATAAATCATAAATGCTTGTGATGTGTCAGGGATTCGGCAGATCAAAGAGAAGCTGTTATCCATCACCAGCAGAACTTTCACTGTGGGTGCATTTGTAAACAGATACTAATGACAGCAGCGTATACTTCGCCACATAACAGTTCCTCTTGTGTCCTATTTTCAGAAGAACGTGAGCTACAGCTGTGCCTTTGTTCCAAGCACATTGACACACTGGTATTATGCTGCGTATGCTTTGTGTACATCCCACTTAAGTGATCGCATGTCTTATCGCAGTGTGACAAGCTGCAGAATGCTGTTTGAGGCAAGTTTAGGTGACATGGTTCAAATCTAAATACATGTTCTTTAAAGACGACATCTTATGCAAAGTTGACTTTGTGAGTTTTTAACCGTGTTCTAACATTGTTCCATCATCAAAAACCAACCGTAGCACTTAGCTTCGTTCACACTTTGTGATGATCCTGTTTAGAGTCCTCTTCACTCCGAGCTCTCCAAAAACACTCACATTTTTCCATTGCATTTCAAATTTTCAAGATTTGTGACATATGTAGATCTTCTGTGGTCTTTTAAAGTCCATAAATCACTGCAAAGTGCATCCTGAGCATTTGTTCAGTCAAATCATGTTGATTACAAAAGCATGCTTGCATTAGCATCCATCAGTCTGCCCCAGGGCAGCTGCGGCGACAGTGATAGCTTACCAGCTTGTAAGTGTGAGGAGTGAATGAAGAACGCACTGAAAAGGACTTTGAGTGTCATGAAAGGCACTATACACTGTAAATCCATTGATTTAAAAAAACAGTAAGAATGTTGGCTTTTATTTTATTTCCTCTATAATTCCTTCTGCTGCCAGTAGAGGGAGTTCTAACACTAAATCCTGATGAGGGAACGCCTCAAAGGCATGAAGTCATGTGTGCTTTCAGGAGAAACGATATTTTCTAATAGTTCTAAAACATCAGATTTCAAAGTAAAAGTACTCAAGGGCATGTTTAAAAGTCCGTATAACAACAGTGATGAAGCGGAATATGCATTCTTTAAAGAATGTATTGAATGGAGTTCAGCTTCTGCCCTTCATGAAATGATGACATCACATTTAGAATGTTGTCCCTGCAACTTACAAGTCAACTAAACTTGTTCAAAGAAGTTTGGTCACAAGTTTGGCAAAAACAAGGACGTAAACTACATCAAAATGAGCGATGATGATTCTGGGTTACCATCACTGAACAAAACACACACACATCCTCCTCTGACCTCCATGCCAGGCCTCACGCAGCATGGAATCTCTTTCAATCAGGCTCTGCAGGTAAACAGGCTGAGCGGAGAGCCCGGTGTGAAATGACCACCAGGCTGGAGCTGTGGAGTGGGCCGAGCAGCCTCATTTTTCTTGTGTGTGTTTGGCAGAGGTCCAGCTCCCATCAGCGGCGTCTGACCCGCTGCTCAAAGACACCTGTGGCTGGGAAAATCCGCCGTCATATTTCTGCCTGTGTATCTCCTCACTGCTGTAGGCGCCATGAAAACATATTGCTCTTTCTCTTTGGAAGCGGGTCTTGGCAACTCTTTTCAGCTCCAGGAGAGTAATGTGTTTTATTCACACCGGGGGAACCATGTTTTATCCAGCTTTGGACACGCTAGATTAATTTCCCCAACCCTGTCGCTAAAATAGAGCTAAATATATTTTACATTTGATATAATTGTCAGTTTGAGAACGCGGCTTGTCTTGCAAATAAACAAGGATGGATTCACGAAAAGAGAAACAAAAGAACCAGCCCGGTTTATGACATTTGCAAATCAGGAGAGTTGTGTTCAGAATGTAAATAAACAAAGAGGCTGCTCTCACCACCAAGACTATTATTCATTATTATTATTATTATCATCTTGGCAAAAATAATGCATACAAAAGAGCAGTTGCACAAACCGATAAATTGCTGAGTTACTACTGGTAAATATTCGTCAGAATACTTTAGAATCAAACATTTATGATGAGACAAGGTTGTTTACTTTTGTTAGAAATGTCAAGATGAAATAATTGTGATCATTCAGGTCAAAATGTAAAAAAAAACTATTATGAGAATGTTAGAAAATCATGTATTTTCTCTACTCTAAAAAAAAGTAATCCTAAATGTAAAGTGCCTTGTATGCCACATTAACATTAAAACAATGTGAAAGAAAGACAACAAAATATTGAAATATATATACTGTAGGGTAACATAGTACAAGTACTGTAAGGTTATGAATGTCCACCCACTTGTGGAGGAGGCGGGGCATTCAGGTTTGATATTGATTAAAGAATTGTTCAAGAATTCAAATATGACACTGCATAAGTGTGGGTAAGTTTGAATCATATTTTTAAGAGTAGAATGGGGCACCAGCCGGATAATCGTCAATTTAACAACTCTAAGTATAAGCAGATATCTAGATTAATTCATTCATTAGAAATTAATTTGCTCGTTGATCTAAAGGTTTGAGAACGTAACCGTGACATTGACTCCTTTTCTGGAAATGAAAGCACACTTAACCAAATGTGGGTTATGAAGATTTAATGACCAAATAATTAAACTGATAAATATGAATTAGGAATATGCAAATGAGTCGGTGACAGATGGAAAACACTAGACATGATGGTTCTAGATCTATCTGTGTGCTAGAGTTAAGTCTAAGATGATATTATCAGCCTGTGAAGTGCATTATACCAACGGAACCAGAAGCTGTGATCCTGAGGAGACGGGCCTGCGTGGGATCCAAGGGCCTGCGTGTGGTCCGAGGGCCTGCGTGGGATCTGAGGGCCTGCGTGGGATCCAAAGGCCTGCGTGGGGTCCAAGAGCCTGCGTGGGATCCAAGGGCCTGCGTGTGGTCCGAGGGCCTGCGTGGGATCCAAGGGCCTGCGTGGGATCCAAGGGCCTGCGTGTGGTCGGAGGGCCTGCGTGTGGTCCGAGGGCCTGTGTGGGGTCCAAGGGCCTGCATGTGGTCCGAGGGCCTGCGTGTGGTCCGAGGGCCTGTGTGGGGTCCAAGGGCCTGCGTGGGGTCCGAGGGACTGCCTGGGGTCCAAAGGCCTGCGTGGGGTCCAAAGGCCTGCGTGTGGTCCGAGGGCCTGTGTGGGGTCCAAGGGCCTGCGTGGGGTCCGAGGGACTGCCTGGGGTCCAAAGTCCTGCGTGGGGTCCAAGAGCCTGTGTGTTGTCTGTGTCGCCTCCAGGCTTCACTCAGGGGTCACGCTGCAGCTCAGTCCACACGCTGGCCAGAGCAGGGCTGCTCTGGAGCTCGGCACTGACGTTGTCTGGCCAAAGAAGGACTGGGTCAGTTTCTGCGATCTGCATTCTCCTTGGCTCTGAGGCGTTCTCCTTGGCTCTGAGGCGTTCTCCTTGGCTCTGAGGCGTTCTCCTTGGCTCTGAGGCGTTCTCCTTGGCTCTGAGGCGTTCTCCTTGGCTCTGTGGCGTTCCCGAATGAAAAGGCCGTCGTGCTGCTCCACCGATGTGGCTGGTCTAAAAGGCTGTGGACTTGAAAAAGTTGCAAAAGGTCCTTGCTTGATTTTGCATGAGGCTACCCCAAATAAATTGTCTGTTTGCTGTAACCCGAGTCAAAATTTTTCAAGTGGCTCGGTCGGTAGGCAAATTCTTATTTTTTTTACTTTGAAGGCAAAAAAAAAGATCAAAATTTTGCCATTTTTTGAGTCGGAGTGACCACCAGGGGTCAGGCTTCAACAGTCAATGACGGAAAACGTCTCTATCAACCCGATCGGGACTAAATCTCACGATTTTAAGATATTTCAATCGACCTTTTGTTCGCCACTATCCTTTATTTTGGTAGCAAAGGCGAGCGGGGGGAACATGCGGGGGACACGGGCGCCGCCATGTTTGTTGTGATGACGCTACTGGTCGTGTATCAATCTCAGAATGCATTGCGTAAGACACTCTGACAGAGCCTGGCGTGTCCTTTTGGACACTTGAGTGGCGCCGACGGAGGCGCACTAATTTGTCGTCACTAACTCGTGGTCTGTTTTGTCACAGACACATGTGGGGGAGTGATTATAAAGACGCACATGCGTTGCGCAGTACGTTATCTTTGCTGTAAGGATATCAAGCGTGATAAAAAATATTCGACACGGTGGTTAAGGGAAGTCCGGTCGGTGAGTCGGCGAAATAATTGGAAAATAAAAGAATTCGACGTTTTTTCAACAAAATGCAGATACAATTTTTTTAGTCGGCTAGTTTCACGCCGGGTCGGTCGGGTTACGGCAAACAGACATATTATTTTGCTCAGCCTGATGCAGCATCAATCACGTTTTTAAAAACAGGAACAGATTTCCTTATTCCGGGAGGGAACATTTGCTTCTCTTGGAAAAGTCTTTGTCCCGGAGCTTAGCATTGCTCACGCTAGCTAGGCCCGAGGCCTAGCTAGCCTCACAAGGCCCGGTGTCATGGACCTTGCTGGTGGGACCCTGAAGGGAGGGTCGAGCTTCGAAGGAAACTCGAATGGAACCCGAGTTGGTACTCGAAGGGAACTCAGATGGAACTGGTCTGTAACTCCTGCTCTTTCCTTTGTCTTTCCCCGCGGGGGGTTTTGGCGCCGTGGCTTCAGCCAATCAGCATGCACGCTGGGGTCAGAGCTGATAAGGAGACGAGATCTGGCTTTAGGCCACAAGAGTTACACAAAAGGTAAAATTATAAACAAGTTATAAAACAGTTAAATTGACATGTAAAACACGATAACACAATATGTACATGTAAAGTCATCTGGTGGACACATTTTTGCAATCTGATGATTGTCTGTTAAAACCACTAAAACCGCATAGTCTTTTAGCGTTTTAGCTTTTGTCTTGGAGAGATCGTTACGCTCTGTAATCCAGAAGTTATTTACAAAGTTCAGAGTGTCTCTGTTGTCTCTTTCACGTCCTCTGCTCTTGAGGGCCGTAAAACTCCACACGGAGCTGATAACACCTTTAGCCCGCATTTCTGTCACCATGGCAACAGGGGGAGGACATCTGCATATCCTACAATATCATGATACTAAATTTGGTGATACAGTATCGGTATCATGGGCTGCTGTATTGATATATTGCTTTGAGTAATTTTGTACTGTTAAGATAAGATATTCCTTTATTTGTGGGGAAATTTTAGAGTTGCAACACAAAGTAGGTACAGAAGTAAACAACAAAGAACAGATAACTTATAGAAAACTAAAAAAAAACAACACTCTTAATAGAAAAGCTCATATTCTTAAGTTAAAAATAAAAAAATCCTTGTAACATTAGTAACACTCTTTGGTCATGGTTTCAATAATGATAAATAACCATAAAATCATGATGTTTCTTCTCATACATTAAACATATTGTGACAGCCCTAATTTTAGTTAATCCATTTTTCGCCCCATCATCGATCTATGAAAACTACTAATGGACAAAAAAATAATATCCGAGCTTCAACCAGAAGTATTGTTAAATCCTTGGGAAAGACGCTGCAGCCATGTTGCCTTAGAATGAATCCAGTTTGTGAGTGATATTTGTTCTGCATCTGTTACAATCAAGACTCTCCATCTACATGTAAAACACAGTCTTTGCTTTTCCATCTTTTAGCCTCCATCATGTACAAATGCATCCTTCTGTAGCTTCTTATTAGCGAGCTCATTACTCCCAGAGCTCGCTCACCCGACACGGTGTAATAACCCTAAATCAGGGGGACTTTATGTGCAGAGATGCATCCAAGCAGGAACTAGAAAGAGTCAGAGAAACAGCAGTTCAATATGTTGCTGTAGCTAATGTCTTTGTTGGCGGATGACACAGGGATGTGAGGTGAAGAGCCACTCCACCGGATTAAACTGGAGCTGCAGCACTGAAGAGCTTAAAGGCTGATTATGGCCTGTTTTTCAAGGAGGAAGTTTGTGTTTGATTGAAAATGTGTCGTTAGTTGCGTAAATGATAATTGCACTAGCATCTTTATAGCTGTATTTGTTTAACAGGTCCTAGGGTGCTGCCATATTTTGAAATGAAATGATTGAAAGCACCATCACGCGTACAGTTTTAGAAGACCAAAGGAAATGTCCTACAAAAGTGTATTTTTTTGGAACAGTGGTGAGTCAGGAGGACTCACAGGACTTTGCCAAAAATGTTTACAAAGACGATCACTTTTACTATTTTACAATGATTTTAAAGTCATTAAGGATTGAGTTGAAATGCATATATCTGTCCCCATGTATCCAGCATATCATTATTAACCGTAGCTGCAGTTCTTTTCCTGCGATATCATAGTGCCTGTGTTCACCAGTCGTAACGTTTTGAGCTGTCACCTCTTAGTATTTGTTTTGTTCATAAAGTAAAGTCAGCTCTGCTAAAAATAACTCAAATTCGTTCATTCACTTGGTTGATTGTTTTGTCTCATCTTTTCTCTTCAGTTACATTGGAACCCTTTTCAAAAGTATTCATTTGTCAGATGTTCTATGGTCTCAGTAATAGAAGTATATTATATTTTAACTCTAAGAGGGTGTTTGCAATAATGCAAAGGCTTTTTATGAAGTATCTGAATAGGTCAAAGCAATTTTACTCTTCAATATTATTGACACATAACTCGTAGGTAAAAGCTTCTATTATATTGCTCGATGTGTCCTTCTGTGCAGATGTTGTATCGTACCGGGGCCTCTTCCCGGTGGGACATGCCTGAAACACCTCCCGTGGGATGCGCCCAGGAGGCATCCGGAACAGATGCCCGAGCCACCTCAGCTGGCTCCTCTCGACGTGGAGGAGCAGCGGCTCTACTCCGAGCTCCCCCCGTGTGGCCGAGCTCCTCACCTTATCTCTAAGGGAGCGCCCAGCCACACGGCGGAGGAAACTCATTTTGACCGCTTGTATCCGCGATCTTGTTCTTTCGGTCACTACCCAAAGCTCATGACAATAGGTGAGGTCAGAACGTAGACCGACTAGTAAATCGAGAGCTTTGCCTTTGGACTCAGCTCCTTCTTCACCACAACACTTGTCAATCTCACGCTCCATCCTTCCCTCACTCGTGAACAGGACTCCCCACCCACCCGGAGAGGGCAAGCCACCTTTGTCTGGTTGAGAACCATGGCCTCGGATTTGGAGGTTGCAAACCGTCCCAGTGCAGCTGCAGGCCCGGGTTTGGTGCATCAGGACAACATCGTCTGCAAACAGCAGAGATGAGATCCTGTGGTCCCCAAACCGGACCCCCTCCGATCCCTGACCACACCCTCCGACCCCTGACCACACCCTCCGACCCCTGACTCTGACTAGAAGTATACGAGTATAGTAGAGCACTGTACATAATAGGCATATACGACCTTCCACATAATTGCAGCTGCAATATTAATGCAAAAGATCGATCCATAAAGTAATCTTGTCACATCCTTGAGGGCTTAAAAGCTATTTCTTCATATATAAAGCCATGTTAACAGTTGATAATTGCGGTGACAGCGCTAGGCTATTTTCTCTTTGCTAATTACTTTGTGCCATTAATATGCAATAGTGCAAGTCAGTCAGGAAGCACTAATTGGATTTGCAGAATCCTCCTTGGATTCTTTTTGCAGAAAGACAAAAATTGGATTTGCTTCATCAAATATCCCTGTACAAACACAATGCAATGCTGGGGATTAACTCTAGTTCTGTCGATGAATCTATAAAACACATTAGAAAGCAAATGGAAGAGCAGGTTGTTGAAGGGAATTTGTACAATGCAAACTTATACTGTTTGTTTCCTGTCTTAGTCCTGTTGAAAGACAGCATCGTGCTACTGAAATAATGTGTGAATAAGAGCTTGAAATAAGTCATATTTATCTTAATTTGAGTCTATTTTTACAACCTTGGTAAATGGTAAATGTATTTTTTTCAAGTGCGTTTTTTTTGTATATTTCATGTGCAAAAAATGCTTGTGTTTTTCACATTTTAAGTAAAGCAAGATATTTTATAATTATCCCATTGGCAAATATTATTTTACCACAGTCAAAATAAACTCAAATGGTAAATATTACTTAATTTTAACATTTATTCACCTATTACCATATTAAAGATGGTTATTTTCTGCCTCAAAGTAAGATTATTGCTTTATCGGATTCTGGGGCGTTTCCGTGATGAGTTTGCACGTTCTGCCCATCTCTGTGTTTCCTTTTAAGGTTTAAAGTTGCAGTATGTAACTTTTCTGTGTAATGTACGTCTCCTGCATGTCTCCACGGAGTATGGACTTTTTGGAACTTTTGAGAAATTGTGGCATGTTGGCGGATCACTCATATCTCTCTTTTATATATATATATATATATATATATATATATATATATATATATATATATATATATATATATATATATATATATATATATTGTATCTTGTGGCAGGACATTAAAACCAAAATGGAAATATGTCATTGCTATAGGTGCTATGAACATCTTCGGGTAAGGTATGTGAAACCTACAGTATGTACTCACAGTATGTACTCACAGTATGTACTCACAGTATGTACTCACAGTATGTACTCACAGTATGTACTCTGTAGCCTAACAGTTCATTGGAGGAAACATGGACAGAATGAGCACTGAAAGTAAAACAAGTCTGCTTTATGGAACAGCCACATTCACACCATCTTCAATCCTCTTCCAGAATCTTAGTACAGCAAAAGCAGTTCAAGAAGCAGTTCAATTCCACTTCAACCCTTTGTCAAGGATGATTCAGAATGCCTATTTTTACAACAGATTTTAATTAAAAATAAATAGATTAAAAAGCCATCACAGATGTGTTTATAACCTCAGTCGTACAGGTAGATTTCATCGTAAAAGGCCGTTTGAATCTGACAATTGGACGAATGTTTCATTCAAGTATCTTCTTCAGGTCCTGGACAGCTCCTGCCTTAACTGTTCGTCTGAAAGGAGGAGCCAATTACACTAAAACTAACACACTAGTTATAAGATACACTCTAAGCAAGCTCGTCTCACCACAGAGCAGACCTGTTTCCATGGAGATGAAGAGATGGCAGACTCTCCACCATCAAAGCTACAGAGTGAACTTTTAAATAAAGGTTAAAAATGACTATCAAACATGAAGGCAAAAATCAGACATATTTATTCATGTTTGTGCACACACTTATCCTGATATAATTGTAGTTTATAGTCTTGAGGCTTCCATCCAGTAACGACTCTTTTTTTGTCAGCTTTCTTTGGTCCAAGGTTGCCAATATGAAACACAAAAAGATCTAAATCCTCTGCACAAACCGGATCTAATGCTGTAAGGATGTACTCTCTCCCATGTAGATTGCACATTAAAAAGCAGGAGGAGTGGATTTACACTTTGCAGTTCAGTGGGCTGCAGAGAGTGCGTCGTAAACCTCAACCTTTCCTCTCCCCAGCAGGACTCCACTCTCTCTGCTGAACTCAGGGGTGCTAAAGCTGGCACATTGTAGTGGAAGTGGCATTTTCGTCTGCTGCATAAACACTAAAAAGTACCTCCATTGTCAAGGGCGGTGAGTAGAATGTGTGAGGTTACAACCGGGGCAGGGCCGAAAGCTTTCAACTGCACAAGTGTGAAACTGTGGCATAGAAGTACTCCAGGAAGAAGTGACCATCAAAGTTATGTCTTTCATGAAAAGTGAAAGGAAAGATTTGGTGAACGCAGGTCCAGTTCAATACTAAAAGTCTTGTTACGAGTTTGAAACTTTTGGAATTCTAAATAAGTCAATGTTAATATTGTCACTGTTTTTTTCTCTTGAAGGTGATGAAATGTTATGGAATTAAACTCTCTATTTGTGTTTTTTATTGCTGAAATAATACCTTGGAAAACATGCAATCTGACCTGTGACCTTGCCTGGTGAATGTGCTTTTCTAATGCCGCTGTGGAGCATCTGAACAGTGATGACGAACATGATGGTGCAAAGTCACACCACATAAGATAAGATAAGATAAGATATTCCTTTATTGTCCCACATGGGGAAATTTCATTGGTGCAACGCAGGTAAATACAGAGGTAGATACAGAAGAACAGATCACTTATAGGAAGTCAACATAACAACATTTTCACACATTTGGAAGAACGGTTGTGAGACGCAAACTCAACTAACGCAAGATTTGCTGGTGTCAACAAGGCTGTAGCTGAATCCATGAAGCTCCACTGTGTTTTTAAAGTCCATACCATCATCACCAGACTTGCCCTGATCACGTCTGTGCTCTAAATTCCTCTACTGCATTATTTTCATCTTTAAACAAATAACTTTTACTGCTTTGGTTGACATGGTGGTGGTTGGCTGCTCTTATGGCTGGTTAGTGCGCTTAGCAGCTTTTGAATTATGATATTTTAAGATTTTGACCAGCGTGTGCGGTTCAACAGACAGAAGATGCAGAGATTGAATTGAATTGTTTTTCCTGTATCGGTGGTGATCGTGCGAGGAGATGTCTGAAATGCTACCGACTTTTTACACATTTTATGGAGGACATTCGAGAGGAAATAGCCTGTGTCATCACCAAATGAAGCGAGAACAAAGTAAAAGTGATGCTTAGAAGAGAGTTTTCCTGTTACATCACCTGACTCGCCCTGGACTCGCCCTGGACGCTGACTCTGAAGGACACAGCGGAGGGACTTTATTGTCCTGAAGGCTGTTACTCCCCTCAAACTGCCCCGATAATGGATCTGCTGACCCTATAGATGACCAGTTATTCTGCTGAGCTGCACTGAGACCTTTGTTTGAGCATTTCTATCATTACTGTATTTAACTGCTCAATGTGGATAAATTGCCGCTCTGGGACAAATCAAGATATATTGATTGATGGATTGAGTTTCAGTCCGTGCGCCTTCTGCTGGCCTTTTGTATGGACAAACATTATGCCAACCGGCTGTGGGGTATAACAGGAAATGCAAAGGAGTCGATGACGTTTTAGCTACTGTATGATACTTAGTTTTCCACAGAATCTAAATGCTGTTTCTTGCCTTTTATCCAATAATAAAGTGCACTCATACAGAGATAACTCATCTGCATCACATTTTGCTAGCTTATGACATAAATGGACTGGTACGACTGCTGCTAAACCAAACCTTTCTCATTATCAGCAACATAAAATTAAACACTAAACCCCCGCACCCGCCTCTAATACCTCTTCAGGCTATCCACGACTAACCGCGAGTCCACTCCTGCTCACAGCCCCCCACTCAGCCCTCGTAATTAGCTCCAGCACCAGTAGGACGGACCCGTTTATGATGCGTCTGATTCAATTAGCGGATATATTGTACTTGTTGTCCCAGAGCCAGCGCGCACGTCCCAAATGATGGATGAAGAAAGGGCCCCGACGGTCAAGGGGTGTTTATTTCACGGGCCCCGCTACCCCCATGACAGCCTTTTCATATCTCGACATGATATAGAGGGCTGACCCGGGGACACTGAGCGTCTCGGGTGTAAAGATAGTTCCTTCCTTTTGAAATCCAGCAGACCAGCAAATTCAGGAAGCATGAAGCGGCTAACCCTTCTGTCTTAGGTTTCAGGGGCAAAAAAAGAAAAAAGGAGGTGTAGATTAAGTGCCATCAGACGCGGCACAAAAGACTTGGAGATTACGCGGGTGCAGATAGGTCATGCATGCTTTACAGGAGTAGTGCGTGCAGAATCCATATCTCATCCACAAGCATGAGCCAAAAGAGGTGATTTATGCGACAAAAGGACTCGCCATGCAGAGAGTTCAGCGGGGGAGAGAAGGGATGTGCCTGTTTGGAAAAGTTGGAGGCTTTGTGTTCATTATGTGTCGCTCCAAAAGGACGGCGGTGGGTTTGGCACAAAGCTCGTGTTATTACACTCGTGATCCCAGGTGGTCGTCTGTTGAGAACGGCTGTTTATGGTTTTTAATAGGCTGCGGTCAGGCTGGAGCCAATAACGTGTTTACAAGGTGTGATGTAGCAGCGTTTGGTTCACGGGTTGTAATTTCCGATGGTTATGTTCGACTGTACAGCAGAGGGGGGGTTTAGAGAATGGACAAAAGCACACATGAGTTTCTGGTCAAACTATTGCACATTCTTATGCTGTTTTTCCGTAAAATAGGAACTAAGTTATGGTTTTATTTTGGTCTGTTTTTTGGCTAAAAGTTGCATACTGGGGCTTTAGATACAACAATTTTATTAGGGGTTAAAATAAAAAAAGTATTCTTAACTAAACCTCAAAAAGTGTGTTCATTCACTTCATAGTTAGACCTTCATAGTTTGACCTTCATAGTTAGACCCCGAGAGTGTAACCTTAAATCACAGTTGTTCTGGGACTGACATCAAGCAGGGCTGCACATATGAATCCTTATTATCAATATATCGATACTAAAATGAGTTTTGGTATTGCATTGATACTTCAGCTTGATCTTTTACTTTTCATTATTTACCCTTTTCCCCTCATTTGATCAGCAGCAGCTCGTTTCCAGCTGCAGCACGGTTTTCTCCGCCTCTTTCCTCCTCACTCAAAGCCACAACTCGCACAGTGCCGCCTGTGGCGAGCGACGAGGAGAGAAGACTTACGCCCTGAATCCACTGAGAGATGCACAATTTCAGACGGAAAATGTTTCAAATAGTTGTATTGCAGATTGGGATTTAAGTTCTTAAATTTGTGGGGAAAAAGTGTGTTAGTGTTTTGAGAACATTTAGTACATACAGTATATTAACCATGTTTTGGCACAGCTCTAACAACAAGTTTTCTTGCAGGGAGTTACAGAAGGGTACAGAAGGTTAGAAAACATGAATCACTTTAGTAAAAGACAAGCAGACTCTTATTTACAGCTATTTGGGCAGAGAATATTGCACCAGTATGATTGACATTATGTCACTTTGACCCTCCTTCTCTACAAAAAATAAAACCTCCAAAAATCATAGTGGGGAAAAAAAGAAACCTAATTGCATTGGCGAGGTGTCTGGAGAGATCTGTCTAATAAAATAAAGAGTAGAACACACTGCACAACCTGCCCAGGGCCTCTGCTTCCTCCAATGATCCAGTGACAATTACAAAACATGATTCAATTCAAACAGTTGAATTTCTGCTTTCTACTGCTGAGTTTGCTGAGTCCCAATTCTTTCTTTTAATCTGCCCTTCACCACGGCCTTCTCTCCGCACTTCAAACAAGTGTGGGCCATGTGGACTTCAGGAAAGTCAATTACCCACAATGCATTGCATTGTAATGTTTACAATCCAAACTAAACTGAGCTGTGACTTTGTGATTAATTCAACAGGTATTTATGTTTTCATCACATTCACAACGGTCTGAAGTGTGGACTGAAGTGTGGACCGTCCCGATTCTCCTCTTCTCCTCCCCTGTGCCCTTGTGCACTTACACGCTTCGTGCACACTTCAGTCAAGTGTGCAGTGCGTATTGGGAACCGGCCTTAAGTGCACTATGAATCTGTTCTGGAAGAGAGTCCGCCATCTTGTCTCCATGGAGATGTTACTCGTTTCCCTGGAATTTTCCATTGTAAACGTATTTATCTCTCATTTATTCAATTACAGCTCATTTATAAAACTTTTAAGTGGAACGTGTAACCCACTGACAAAACCCAAACTCCCTGAAACTCTTTGAGCTCCGATGTCCTTCTGGCTCATATCTAAAGGCCACGCATGCACAGTTCACATATTTACAAGTGAAGTTGTCTTTTCATAGATCAGAAACTCGTGACGTTAGCGGCCACGACAGATTCGGCTGATACACGTCTCTTTTTCTCCTGAAACTCATCTTGTTTTCCTAAATGTTGACGAGAGCAAACACATGAGGCTGGATCTGTGTTTCCTGACTTTTCATTGGTTAAACAGTGTCATGTGATCACTTGCCGAGTTGCGGCGCTAACTCACTTATCTGTGACGCTAACTCACCCAGGAGTCTCTAAAATGGACATTAAAAGTGGCGACAGGTGAAGTTGGACCTGACAGATCAGGACGTTAGACACAGAGGAAGAGGAAAGGCTGATTTACACAGTGAGTGTCATTTGTGTGATGCACTTAAGCTTTGCTTGTAAATGTAAGTGTCTGCACTTTATGCATTATACATTTAGTGTTTAGGCAGAAATATCACTATGTTCCTCGCTGTTGCCATTGTTTGAGCATCTCTCTTCTGAAAAGATGAAAATAGAAAGTTTTAGCCCAGACGCTGTTTCCAGCATGTTCATTTTCTTTGGCCAGTGGCTCTGTGTTTGCTGAAGTGTTAGCAAACAGTCTGCTTCACCGGAACACGGCCAAATCCGGCTTTATTACACGTTTAAATGACTGCTACTGGGCTCTAGTCATGTCTTTCTGCACACTTTGCCAGTCAGATACAAGTCCAGCTGTAACAGCTCCACATTACGAGACTGAAGCAACGGCGACGGTTTTCAACTCGAGAGAGGATGACTGGGACTGACGAGGCTGAAAACCAGAGGAAAATTGGAATAAAAATGTAGCAGCTCAAAATGGGAAAAACAGCAATTTAACTGATAGCTTTTTTTCTGTGTCACTGATAAATGAGACCTCTGACCTGACCTGGTGGACATTGAACATGAATATTCCAGGCAAATCAACAACATCACCATGGAAACAAGCGTGTACCATAACTTCAAATGGTACATGCTAGTTTATTTCTCATTATCTCGACTTGCCCTGACTCACAGATTTGTACTCTGGAGAGAAAGATGGATTTTGTTAATATCTGTAAATGAAACAAAACACAACCCTATGTTTTGAAAATGGAACAGATTATTATATTATGATAAGTGTGGTATGATTCAAATAAAAAACACCCACAGAAACCTGATGATAGCATCTCTCCGCATATAGAAGACAATTAAAAGATAATTACAGCGTATACATTTCCAAACACTCAGCATGTTAAAGTCCCATCTGACTCACTACTAATTAAAGCCATATTACATTCTACTGTCCACTGCAGAGATATTCACAAATCCATATTGTATCCCTCCTCCACCGCACTTGTAATCCAATATCTATTCTAGTTGGTAAATGAAATGAAACAAGATTAGGAAACAATAAGTATGAATGGTCTTATGTTGGGTTTTGTGTTTATACAATGCTTTAATAGGAAGAAGGCTACGGTCTCCATGGAAACTGTGGCCGGACCAAGAAGAGTATTTTCTGCCTCTACCTTTCCATATGAAGAGCTGCTGTGAAGATGGGTATTGAAGTTGGCAGCTGGGGTGGCTGGGGTGCTCATGATTTTCACAGTGAAGAAGGTGGGAATGGCGAAGCGTGTTAGCAGGAAAATTGCCTTAATAAAGGAGCATACTGTAGCTGGAGGGCTCATGTGACTTATTGCAAACTAGCTGCACATTGCTAGCAAGAATATAAATAGGCTACGTCTAATGGAGTTCAGCCTATGTGTACTTTTAATATCAGGATTTACATAGAGATCCGTTTTCAGTAATGCTTTCCTAGTATTAAAAAGTTGTCTTGCAAAGCCTTTTGAATGTCAAAAACTCATATAATGTGTGCTCTTCTCAATCTAACTTTCAAACTGGCAAGTGGGAGGGATTGAAAAAGGACCACATTAAATCGGGACTACAGTTGGGATTTACTGCGGAACTAATCACGGACTAGAGCAGGACAAAACCAAGTCTACATTTGGACTCAAACTGGGCTCAAACGTGGACCAAAAATGTGTGCGAACGAGGCCACGTTAAAATTGAATGGAAAAGAACATTTTTGGTTGATTCCGTCTTGTTTTGCCTTGTTTGCAATGGCAATCCCCCCAAAAACGTATCCAAAAGTAGTTTAAACTTAAATCAGACCCTTTAGGACAGGCCTATAACGGTATTGCCTAAAGTACAATGTGTGGAGAATAAATGAATAAAATACAATCAACTTTTAACAATGTTCCCCGATCATCAGTTGTATTTTGATGAATCATGCATGTTTGAGTAATCCTGTATTGTCATTGGACCCATTTTTCTTAGTCGTAGATCAATATCGTGGTTTACAATAAACACAATGTAAAATGATTATCTATGTGTATAAATCAACATCATAAACCCTTCCTGTAGCTAGCTCTTACATGTTTAGTCATTAGCCCCATGTTGTTAGCATTAATCAAATCAAATCAATTTATTTTTGTAAGGCCCAAAATCACAACAACAGTTGCCTCTGAGGGCCACAGGGAGAAATTAATCAACAATGTCTGTGGTGGCGATGAAGTCAGACAATGTCTGTGGTGGCGAGGGACGATGTCCCAGGGTCCTCTGTCCTTAGACTCTCCTTCTCGGCCAGGAAAAACTACAAAAAAACCTCTTTGGGAAAAAAGCGTAGAAACCTGGAGGAGTTCCAGTGAAGGAGAGATCCGACTCTCACAGACGGACAGACGGACACAAGGAGACTGGAGCTGGACCCACTCTTCAGGCAGAAGAGGGACCGTCTGAGGCGAGCGTGACCCACTCTTCAGGCATTAGCAAGCTGTGTTCAAGACATTTCCATCATGCTACTATAAGCATCCAGTGTGCTACATTGTCAGTTTCAGTGCAAAACAAGCAACATCTCCAGGCTTAAATGACAGTGAAAATACTTTTATGGGTGTTCGAAGTGCAGCGGTAGGATCAACGCTATTGGATTTCCATTAACCGAAAAGCGCATACATCTGTCTTATCTTTTCATTTCTTTATACATTTCATACCACCGGGGGCTTTATTGTCCGTGAAGCACTTTGCAACCAGGTTTGGAAGTGCTACACAAATAAAGTTTATTGTATAATGTAGCTGGAGCAGATACAGCTGAGCCCTACGGAAACTGTGGCTGGCTCTCCCTGATCCGTACGATATGAGCAGCGGCCTTGAAACTACCTGTCCACATTGATCAGTCACAGAGCGCGCCGGCCTGCCTCGCCTGTCCCGGCGCGCTCTGTGATCGGGTTAGCAGTTATCAGAGCGAGAGGCTGTTAGATGGAAGCGCCTGTGACAGATCAGGTAGGCCCAAAGGAGTTATCATGCGAGTACACCAGCATCAAGCTAACGGGGCCGCCGTGAATAAGGCGTGTCACTGGGATGTATTTGGTGACACTACTGGCCTCTGTCCTATCAGGAAGAATATCATGGAGACATACTGCTTTTAGGGCAGAGGTAAGTTTGAATGTTATGGCTATGTGCTAAAAAGGGTATTGATTACATTGTACATGCAGCTAGCATACGAGTGGCGTTGTGTAGCTTATTGCTTGTAAAACAAATGTAAGTATTTTGTAAAAGCACACAAAAACAGAACATGATGGGTAATTTTAGAGACCACATATTATGAAGTCCTCTCCTTCTGAGCATCACATAAACACTTTCCCAGATTTTGAGTTAAAATCTGGACGCAAAATGGGAAACGAACTGATTTACGTTAAATTCACAGACTAAGCACATTCGCAAGGGACTAGAATTAGCTTGGGACTTCTGAGTTTGGTGAATTACAATGTATAACCTTTTTATATCAAGAACGATTTGCCCAATTCGACCAAAAACACAGACAACGCTCGTAAATATCATGATCTAAGTAAAACTGATGTCATGTAAATTGGGTTTTACTTTCTCCTGGTTGTAATTCCCTCTGCTGCCAGTAGATCGAGTTGTAGCACATTCCTGATATCGCTTCAGACATAATGTCATGTGCTTTCAGTAGCTGTTGATGTCCTCAAGAGCATGTTCAAAGGCCAATAATGATACAAATAATGCACAATGTGTGTTCTTTACGCTAAGTCTATTCATTTATTTAGTTAAATGTCCCAACTATTTCCAGAAGCAAATGTATTGCAGATGTAATAGTGCAACTACAGTCAAACTACAGTCAAACAGTCAAACTACAGTCAAACTCACATGTTGATCATCACAATCAATCATCAACATGTATTCTTTTTTGATGGGTGAATGAAACATTCACATACTTGAGCAAATGTCACAGAGTCTCAGGCAAAACTCAGAGTAGACCTGAACTAGAACTGGACCAAACCAAGTCTACATCAGAGAGGTAAAATTGTGGAGACACCTCACTTTTAGAAAAAACAAACAACAAAAAAACTGGTTGATATTAGTATTATTATATTACTCAATAAATCCAGTGTAGTGTTACAGTGTTATTAGTTTAGACAATCAGTTGGATTGATAATTTTTAAATTAGTTAATTTTATTGTATTTCTGTTTCTGTAATTTCTTTGTGATTTTAATGCATTTTTCCTGCTGTGTGAAGCACTTTGAATTGCCTTGTGTATGAAATGTGCTCTACAAATAAACTTGCCTTGCCTTGCCTTACAGCTCCTTTAACCAAGAGCAAATATGTCTAATATTTGTGCTTACGTGTGACTCCTGTGGATAATTTTGTCCATTTTTTTTTATAAAAGAAACAAGTCAGCTTACTTGCAGTGCTCCCAGTATAATATACTGGGATGTATGTGTCCCCAATAAAGACAAACATGCATGAATAGCTTCAAATACAACGTTGAGTCAATGAGAGGAGAAAACAATTAAAACACCTTTTAAAAGTCACTTACTTTGCCCCCCATAAACACCTCATTAGGACTAGTGCTAAAGCTAAAATGCAACATATGTGTTTGTCCTCTCACCTGTCAGCCCCTGTCAAAGCACTTAGAGGTATTTGAACTATTCCCTAATGGCTGCACAGACAGTGGCCCTCAGCGGTCCTTCCCCGCTTGTCCCTTGGCTTTGTCCACATTTGCCTAAACCCTTTTCAGAGGCCAAGCCAGCAGCCGCCTTTAGACAGCCCCAGTCCATAGACCGTCCCAGCAGGCAGCACGTCAGCGGGGCCGTGGCCTGCCAGCGATGCCCCCGTCAGAGAGAGCTGGTTCTCCTCACAAGTCTATGGTGAGGATTACAGCGGTGCGGACCAGCTGGCGCCTGCTCCGCACGGGATCTCGGGGTGTGCGGAGAACCGTGGACCTCCAGTGGACCTCCGTCGAGCGCTGTGGGGTTATGATTGACGGGGCTGTTGTTGAGTGGTGTCTAAATGAATGGAGGTCACATAGTTAGCCCCACAATGCTGTAGTACAGTGCAGCACAAAGCCCTGAACTCATGTTTACCTTTGACATTTGGATTTTTGGATCATGAGCCTGTTGCTGTTTGGTTTGTTGTTTTTTTTATTCTCATGTAATAAACTAAAATGTGTCTTGCCTCAAAATAGACATGTTGTAAAAGCTCTTTTTTTTAAATGTTTTTTGTATTGTAACTATTGCGTACTGTGTTTTTATCTTTCGCAAACCAGGAAGTAAGGCTGGTGTACTTTCAGCATGCTACGGTAAAACTCCCTCCTGAAGTCCAAAGCTTGTAAGACGTGCTAATAATCTTGTGGTGAACAACTAGGATACATGGACTGGATTGGGAAAGTGGAGAATACTAGTTCTGTTTTTGTTTTGAATACAGTAAAAAGTCAGGTACAGGAAGTTTTTAAGTATGAGAGAGAGTATGTTGTAAAACAGGAATATGTGAAGAAACCGCCAAGCATTTTGATGTGTTGTAAACCCTCTGACAAAGCAGAGAATGCATCCCTGAAGCATAGCGGTAGTTAATAATTCATACGCGTGAGCACTTGATTTGTTCCGAAGGGTTTGTGAGAGCACCGTGGAGTTAAACTTGCCTCCTCCATTCACAGTTTAAAGAGAAACCTCCAGTTACCTTTTTATTCAAGGTTTCCAGTGAGCTATAGTTACATGGTAATATGGCTTCTTGTTGTTGTTGTTGTTGTTGTTGTTGTTGTTGAGTTCACTGCGCTGGGTAAGATTTATCCTCAATAGCTGTCACTTAGGTGTTGCTGTGATTAATATATCTCTTTTTTACCAAACCAAGGCAGAGGAAACGTAGAAGAGGATTGTTCATAGATTCAGCTTCCTGTTTACAGTTGATATTTTGAAGTTAGTTAGATAGTTTGCCCATTCAAAGGTTTGTGTTTTGAATTAGTTATTGATTCTGTATTTTTGTCACTCTGAAACCCATAGATAGCTTACATTTCACATGAATACAGAGATCCACTGTTACATGGCTAATCAGCTAATCTCAACTCTATAAATTATTGAACTCTGTGTGGCCGGCCACATCTTAAATCATCTGAAATGATTAATTTGAGCCCCTCTGGCTGTGGGTAACCAGAATGCTGGGGCACAGGTGAAGTATGGGGGTCAGAATGTATTGCTGTTGAAAAAAAAGAACACTGAGGAATAAAAACGTTCACGTAGGATCTTTTGCACCACTAGATGGAGTCATAAGTCACATGTGGGGCTTTGCAGTAGTTGATATGATCTGAAATACATATGACCTTGTTTACTTTTGACATTAAAATATTCCATTACAGTTTGTTTTTTCTTGTTGCTTGCACTGCTACGAGTTTTGTACACATCAAATCTGTCTTCAGACGCAGCTTCTAAGGGGATTTTGTGTGCCCGGCCCCCCTGTCGAAGCGCTCATCATATTTCTCAGCATGCAGCAAAATAACATTCTGAAAGAGACATTTTTATGTGTCTCCATGATTTCTCCTGCAGTACTGATGCCTAACATATTCACAGTGGTGGAGGATAAACCTTGCACACCAAGGTTGCAAAATAAGTGTTTATAGATGCTGCCCGGAGCAGCTGCTGTGCACAACTCAACTCTCCATACATGGACTCAGCGGGAGAGCGCCGGGCGAGCCGCAGTCTGGACTTTTCAAAGCAACTTGGCTATGTTCATTCAAGAAAAGAAAATCTGCACATAATTCATTTTTAATAGCGCCCTGATGAGTTCTGTCAAATCTGCATGAGCTTGAGTGGGGGAAAGTAAATAGATGTCAGCCATAGATTATGAAATGGTATGAATATTCTGTGTGTTGTTTCAGTTCATTTGCAGCTGCAGTTCATATGTCTATTGCTATGTATATTTGAGTTTTTCCAATCAGAAATCTCATGTTGAAATGCTAACACTGCACATTATGTCCAATCTGGTCTAAAGTCTGTCTAAAAGGTCCATTTTCAAATAAAGTCCAAAAGAGATTTTTCCATTTTCCTAATGTCTGTTACAGTCCAGTCCGTAATCATTGGTTTTGTGCCATAAATTGTTTTGTGCCTTTTCCCCTGCAGCCAAAAGTATTTGCCAAAGGTATCCATTTATTGTTTCCATGACAGGAGTTTTAAGGCCCAGATATACAATTCTGCATTTTAAATTCCCAATAAAATGAAATATAAAGCACAAACGTCTAAATAAACTATAGAACACAATTTAAATAGCTTTTAGTGTCGGCTGTCTCACGTCAAGAAAAATAAATGAAAAAATAATAATGTTTGCTATTGTTTTTCCAGCCTCTGCTTCTCCAGGAAAGCCTGAGCGTTGTGGAGTACAGCTCTATCAGACTTCCTCCAAGTACATTTTGTTTATGACGTTGGTCTTCTCATCCAACCCTCTGAGGGCCTTTCAAAGAGTGCCTTGTTTGGCCGGTCCAATCTGAAGTGCAGCATTTTATGAAGGTCCCAGTTATGTCTTCATCCTCGGGCTGTTAGTGGGCAGTTTGCCTTGGCCAGGACACTCAAAAGCAGCATAGAGATGTTATTGGCTTCTGCTCACTGCTCCACTTTGCACCCAAATGATGATAGAGGACAGCTTCTTGGGCCACTCCTTTAATGTTTATAGTCTGTGTATTTCTTTTGGCAGAGAATAAAAGAACAACATCAATTTGAGCTTGTTAAAGGGTTTCCTGGCATCATCTGGGATGAGAGGGTATTTGTAATTCAGATGAGGTTGAGTCTGTTTGGCTCCTTGGAGTGAGCTGTCATCTCAATGTTAATGCTAAGTGATGTTATTCTTCAAAGAAAAAAGTCGCTAATACTTTTTGTTTTCTTTAGAGAAAATGTTGAAATGTATGCATCAAAAGCATATTCCATCTTAGTCTTGATTTTATATTGCATAATCCGTGTGTACTGGTACTGTACTAATGACCGACAATACATGCAAATCACATAAGACAATGGTATGTAGCACTCTGCAAATAGTACACATTTTAAATATTTATATATCTTTTTCCCCCTGAGGAATTTGGATTGATAAGTCTCATAACAGGACAGTTTGAGGAATGTGGAAATATGTAAATACCACCACATTGGTCTGAGTTTGCTGCACAAACAATAATGATAGACCCAATTTCTCAACTTTATCACCTGAACAGTAGCATTTTTATTTACATAGTAAATTCATTTTCTGTTCAAGAAAACATTGCATTTTGATAAGCTCCGCCTCTTCATCGTGGTATTTCACTGTTCACATTTAAGTGTTTTTATTTTAGAAAAAATGGCTACGAGACATTTTTGACCCGTACAAATATGAGTATGAGTTTGGATTTTGTGAATCATCAGAGTACAGAGCAGAGGGGGTGGGGCAGAGGGGGCGGGGCAGAGGGGGCGGGGCAGAGGGGGCGGGGCAGAGGGGGCGGGGAAAGCACTCACGCCTCATGTGCAGGACAATACAGGCTTACTCAAACAAGTAGGAACCAAAACATTACTTCAACTAAGCTAATGATGAGGTAAACCATTATAATATAAAGTAGATGTTACAAAATATGTCCCATTAAATGAAACGGTTCTGCAGAAACATCATTGATTGCCCTTTAATTGTTGATGATTTGCCACATCTATTTGAACAGCCATTTATATTCGATCCAATCAATCTCCTCATCCAGTCTCATCCAGCGCTCTAACTTTCTTGTTATAAAAAGGCATGAAAATAGAACACATTAATACTAATTGCTCAGAGTTCGCACCTTACAGCATGTTAACCATGTCCTCAGCCACATACATTATGAATTATACCCCAATGCTCCTGTAGGATATCTGTGAGGTCGACCTTTCAATGTCACTGGTATGTGGCGCACAATTGTCCCAGTCATAAATACATTATGTGAACACCGTTTATGGAACTCGACCCTTTTGCTCGAGGGGGCAACCCGATCAGCATCTCCCCATAAAAGCCCCAATTAACCGTGGCGTGTATATCAAACCCCAGCCACTTCCAAAGTCACTGCCTTCCTTCCTGCCCTCATTATCAGCAGCCACCAACCAGAGTGCACTTCACAGCAGTCAAGGGTGCAAAGGAAGTATTGTTTTTCCTCCAAGAAGGGTTCTCTGCTTGTGTCCTGAGGGGCTCCGAGGGCTCCGGGAGGGGGCCCGGGCTTTCCACATGTCGCCGTATGACATCTCTATTGTGCTGGCTGAAAACACTCACACAGAGGCCGAGCATACCAGAGTGTGAAAAGTATGCATTTTGACAGTGAGACATATATCAAAAGGCAGCACTATGCATATCACATCGAGCGGCCCCTGGGTTCACTGCACAGAAACAATGACATTGAGAGGAACATGCGTATCGGAGAGCCCCACTGACTTATTACGCTCGGACAGGATTTGTGGCAAAGGTCGACAGGGCCTTTCATCAGGAATTCATGAGTGGAGAATGCGACGGGACAGGCAAATATTCTATTCAAGAGCGTGATTGTTCTTCTTATCAGCTTTTCTTACATTCTTTACATTTCATTTTTATGAGATGGTGAAGATAATTATTATTTACAAGATAATCATAATGGCTTGGGTTTCTGTCGTACTTTACATCCTGTACACGCCTCCGAAAGCGCTAGAGTCGACCTTTACTCACTGACTTACTTTGTGCTAGTGCGAGTAGCTCAGCTGGTGGAGTGTTTGTCCTTTGACCTCTGGCGATCTCTACCACGTATACTGCCCTTGTGTCCTTGAGTGAGATACTTAACCCACTTTAGTCTCTGTGTACTCAAACTAGCAACCCTGTGGTTATGAACACCATGACACTGCTAACTAAAAAGAATCACATTAAATCGGACAACATTTCATATTTCTTGAAGATTTTTTGAATAATCCTGAGCTTTATAAGAATATAACATAACATTGCATTTTTAGTTTTCATTCTAGTATCGAGAATCATGCTCCTTGATACAGAACTTGAGTTTGACATTTTAGTATCGTGATAACACTTGTGATCAGACTTTATTGCCAGGTCCTCATTTATTTTCTGAATGAGCAAATGAGACGTACTGATATATTATGTACTGCATTTTCCTTCTGAATAAAAGCCACGCCAACGAAATGTACAAAGAAAAAATAAATTGTGCATATACGGCCCACGTTGTAACCTATATTTACACAGAAATAAAGGCGGTAGTGATGCGCTGTTGTCTTTTGAACCGGTGGCCTTGCGGTGCATCTGCAGTCTGCTGCGCCGCACCCGCGTCTGCTGCGCCGCACCCGCAGTCTGCTGCGCAGCGTCTGCGCCGCATGTCTAATTAGACTAATTTCTGAGTGAATATGAGTTGGACTGTAATAAAACACACAGCATTTTGAAGCTTAACAAACACATCACAGCTGTCTCTACTGTCCCTACTGTCCCCTCTGTCTCTACTGTCTCCTCTGTCTCTACTGTCCCCTCTGTCCTTGATGACTCTGTGAGAGTGGATTGACCTGTGTCTGTGTCTTCACATCTGGTTTATTGCTCCTGAGCTTGTAACGGTGCAACATGAGATATTTACATAGAAATAAGGTCCAGGGAGATGATGCATGGTTTGTATTTTGACTCATGGGACAGGTCGGGCCAAGGAAGTCTCATTTCAAAGCCGCGTCTAGATTCACTTCTTCATTAGAGTCATTTCTCTGTGAATATGAGTCTGATTGTAATAAAACACACTTAAAATACTGAAAATACTTTTTGCTTGCACTTTCCGGCGGCCGTTTGCCAGTAAAAATCTATCAATTAGACGCAGTGTTGTAATGGCCGCAGTGTTCAAAGCGCGGGAGAAAAGTATCGGCTTGAAGTCCAAAAATGACGGTACATAGTGTCATCAACCACCACAGTATGGCATTAAACCTATCTACCTCCATGAATACCAGGTCAGATCTATGGAGAGGTGAAGTTTTTAGCAATGTAAAGCTTGTAATTGAATAAATGCAATGTTAGAAAAGTTGAATATCTTACCCCGGAACATTGTAGTAAAGAAATCACATCCTCACGGCGGCAGCGTCCCCTGGAAAAGTTGAAATAATGAGAAGAACCATCTGCGCGGAAAAAGATGCTGCTAATACACTTTAGGACGATTTTGAGTTGTGTGCCAATATATTTTCCCACACTCCTGTGCAACATGCAATCAATTCTACCTGGGCTTTGTAAATACAGTCGCTAAGTCAAGCATTACCACAATTTTAATCAAAAATAAATCCCTTCTTCAATTCTTTTTTTCAGACATTCCCCCCAAATGAATGTCTGTTTGCCAGTGAATATTTCCAACATACACAACATCTCCAGCTTCAAAGCCTGATGTTTACCAGTGCCCGCCCTCTGCTAACAGGTAAACACATCACCCGCTTTAAGCAGATGGAAAATTAGGCTTCAAGTGGTGTTTTTCTCAAATGTTGGTTTTGCGGTGGGATGGGAGGGAACGAGCGAGGCAGGGTCCAGATTGAGACAAAAAAAAGTGTGTTTTATGAGACATATCTGCTGCCAGCAAACTCTCTACATTATTTACACCAGCTTTTATTAGGCCATCGCTGACAAGTGTACCCAGTGATCGATGGTGATGCGTGGGCTTACTCTGGCGCTGAAGGCTGCTGCCAAACTGGGCCACGGGCTGGGGTCATCCAACAGCAAGGAAAGTGTGAAAGAAATAACGATGGGGCCACGGCTTTGACTAGATATGAAGAAATGGAGAGTCTTGATGTGGTAGAAGATGGTGGTACTTTTGGGATTCCACTTGGTTTTGGACATTCAACAAAGTCCTGGTGTCGACTAGTCAAACGTTACTTCAAAATAATATTAATCAGGCAAAAGTACCAAGTAGTGATCCAATAAATGACTAAAGTGAGAGTGTTTAAGTATTTGGGGAAACTGTATGGACTCACTGTGGAAATAGTAACTAAGTTCACAATACACTTTTGATTTGAATCAGGATCCTTTTCTGCACATTTGGTTTGTGAGGTTTGAGAGGGTGGGTAAGATAAGATAAGATATTCCTTTATTGTCCACACATGGGGAAATTTTGGTGTTGCAACGCAGTAGATCCAGAGGAAAAGGACAGATAACTTATAGGAAGTTCTCTTAATAGAAGAACTCTTATAAACAAAACAAAGAACTCTTATTAACAAAACTCCTCTCAAATATTAATAGGGAATGGAGGGGAAAAATAAATCAAATAAAATAAAAAGATAAAAATAAAATAATAATAAAACTAAATAAAGTAAAAATAGCTAGCATAAGACAAATAATACTAATAATAATGGTAAAGTAAACACTCTTAATTACATCAGTTATATGCACATGAATATGGCCTTAATTGCTTGTGAGTATGACAATAATTGCACATGAATATGACGGTATTGCACATCTCGGTCTGATTGAGACTTTGTTTGATTTGTGAACGCAAACGGACCAGAAAAAGAAATGAAACCAGGAAACAGACAAAACAAACGGCCTATGCTGATATTTATAACTATACGGGACAAATGACATGCAGAAGATCACACAGATTACTACAGGTCTCTTTCTTTGTCACTCTGCAAGTGACAAAATACACACCATACTACATTTATGTTTTAAATATAACCAGTTGGTATGACTTTAGAAAATGGTCAAAAACACTAACGCTTTGTTGCCTGACCAGCCAAGGACACAAAAATAAAAATCGAAAATACATTACAAAGTCGTTTTGGTCTTGAATCAGATCCAGCCCCTCTGATTTCCAAAGGGCGTGTTTCAACCAATCAACCAATCAGAGAAACACATGGTTGATCGTGCCTAAACAAACATGGCGGAAAAACTCATTAAAATAACACAGAGGACTGAGAAACGCTGCCGATCTCTGCAAAATCAACAAGCGCCGCACTAAATATACCTGTATCTATCTTAGGCGACACAGATCCACTCTACACTTTCTTGGACTCATTTCCACAGTCAATACACAGCTAAATCCAGAGGCACTCGTCCTATTAGCATACATCAATACAATAAGCACAGCAGAGTACTCAATATTTGGGCCAAACATAGCGAGACGACGGCTCCAGGAATAGCTGCCGTTAGTCCACATTTAGCATGCAAAGGTTAGACTGGTGTTATGCATGAAGAGACAAGAACATGTGTTATGGTGTATTTTTGTCCCCTGTGGAGAAAAGTGCATCGTATTTGACACAGACTTCATTTTTTCTGGGGCATCGAGACCTGTAAAAGTGCTCAAGAGGAAAATAAGAGCACTATACATGTTTTAGAATATGCAGACTCTATATAATAAGATGACTCTTCATTCTAAACTGGTCAGCCAATCAGCTCTTCGCAGCTATTTCACTGTTTGTTTACAGCAATTATTTCTGTTTGTCTGCAGTGATGCATGGTTCTAATGGAAGTGAACGAGCTCATTAGCCAAGGTCAAGTATTCATAACAATCAAAATGAAACACTTGGGAAACGAACCTTCTAAACGCAGTCACAGTGTCTTCTATTTGACTGAAATATTGTTGAATAAAGTAATGTAGTGTTGGGTTCTTTTGTAACACGCTGATTCAAAACGAAGCCATTTGACGTTTTTTTATTCCATAGTAACATTGCGAATAACACATTTGTCTTCTATATTATGATAATGGAAGTGCAATTATTGAAAATACGACCTTGTGCTTTCTGTGCATGCCTTGGACTGGAATTGCTTTTCTGGCCATGAAAGAGCACAACCATAGAATTGGGTCCTCTGCAGGAGTAAGCTATAGTTCCATCTCTAAAGTAGCTTTGCAAAGCCCATTATGTATCCGTGTGTTTGTTCCCACATGATTGACACCTTCAATAGCGCAAGTCAAATGGTGAAAAGCCAGCCGCTGTTATCCATATTAATATAAGCTGCCGTCGAAATGCCATCCAAATACATCTGACCTTGCCTCGGCTGGGGAGCAAAAATGAATTATATATAACCTACACAGGCTCCACTTGGCAAATAAGCAGGAATAAAACATACACTTGGAATCGCTGAAGATGCACTTTTCAAGTCGTGCAGCCAGGGGGACGTCTACTGTGGTGAAACGTCAAAGCTGAGACTCCGTGGAAGAGATATACCTACATTTGTAAAGGAATTCTCTTTGAAGCATTCGCCGGTGAATATTAATGTTGAGCGAAACGGTGGTAGTTTGATGCGCCGGCTCAAAGTGGCCCTGACACCGCCGAACAACCAGAACTATTCCAGGTGTCCTTCCGTTCTAACAAGTACGTGTGGTTATGAGTGTGCAAACGTGATGGGGAAAAGTATGTGATGTTTTTGTCCTATGTTTAAAAAGTGAAAATGGTGTAAAGAACATGGCTGAATAAAAGAGGACAGGTCTGTGGGACTATTTAAAACACATTGCTGCATCAACTTATAAGACGGGACAAATGAAAACTGATGGTTGTTGAGACATTTTTCAATGAATTATTTTATTGTGAGTTCAAGAATCCGCCAGAGAAAAACAGAACGCTTCAGCCATGTTTTTCATTTGAGAATAGAAGAAGTGGAATTGGACAGAATGGAGGGTTTGTCAGTAAATGAATATTTCTACTGAAGTCTCTTATAAGCTACATTTTGAGGACTTTTCATCAGGATATTCATTTTCCACCTCTTGTTCCCGTTTGGGGTCACGTGTGACTGGAGCCTATCCCACTGACTTTGGGCCTTAGGCGGGTCAACACAGAGACACACAGACAAACATTCACATCATTTAATGTGTGTGTGTGTGTGTGTGTGTGTGCGTGTGTGTAGGTGTGTGTGTGTGTGTGTGTGGGTGTGTGTGTGTGTGTGTGTGGGTGTGTGTGTGTGTGTGTGTGTCTGTGTGGGTGTGTGTGTGTGTGTCTGTGTGTGTGTGTGTGCGTGTGTGTAGGTGTGTGTGTGTGTGTAGGTGTATGTGTGTGTCTGTGTGGGTGTGTGTGTGTGCGTGTGTGTGTGTGTGTGCGTGTGTGGGTGTGTGTAGGTGTGTGTATGTGAGTGTGTGTCTGTGTGGGTGTGTGTAGGTGTGTGTGTGTGTGTGTGTCTGTGTGGGTGTGTGTGTGTGTAGGTGTGTGTGTGTGTGTGTAGGTGTGTCTGTGTGTGTGTGTGTGTGTGTAGGTGTGTATGTGTGTGTGTGTAGGTGTGTGTGTGTGTGTGTGTGTGTGTGTGCGTGTGTAGGTGTGTGTGTGTGTGCGTGTGTGTAGGTGTGTGTGTGTGTGCGTGTGTGTAGGTGTGTGTGTGTGTGTGTGTGGGTGTGTGTGTGTGTGTGTGTGGGTGTGTGTGTGTGTGTGTGTGTCTGTGTGGGTGTGTGTGTGTGTGTCTGTGTGTGTGTGTGTGCGTGTGTGTAGGTGTGTGTGTGTGTGTAGGTGTATGTGTGTGTCTGTGTGGGTGTGTGTGTGTGCGTGTGTGTGTGTGTGTGCGTGTGTGGGTGTGTGTAGGTGTGTGTATGTGAGTGTGTGTCTGTGTGGGTGTGTGTAGGTGTGTGTGTGTGTGTGTGTCTGTGTGGGTGTGTGTGTGTGTAGGTGTGTGTGTGTGTGTGTAGGTGTGTCTGTGTGTGTGTGTGTGTGTGTAGGTGTGTATGTGTGTGTGTGTAGGTGTGTGTGTGTGTGTGTGTGTGCGTGTGTAGGTGTGTGTGTGTGTGCGTGTGTGTAGGTGTGTGTGTGTGTGCGTGTGTGTGTGTGTGTGTGTGTGTGTAGGTGTGTATGTGTGTGTGTGTAGGTGTGTGTGTGTGTGTGTGTGTGCGTGTGTAGGTGTGTGTGTGTGTGCGTGTGTGTAGGTGTGTGTGTGTGTGTGTGTGCATGTGTAGGTGTGTGTGTGTGTGCGTGTGTGTAGGTGTGTGTGTGTGTGCGTGTGTGTAGGTGTGTGTGTGTGGGTCGCAGACACTCTAGCTAGGGCTTCAGCCATTGCAAATGATCTAGTTTCAAATCCCCTTTTACTTCAGGACGTCTCTGATGTTCATAATCTAAATTTACAAAATTATATGATGAATGAAAGTGATATGGGTGAAACTGGCTGGAGCTACAGCAAAACGGGACAAGCAAATGTAACCATGTACATTTATGTAGCTACATTTACTGTTCTCCCAATGGTCCTAATGCATGATTGTCTCTGTATCCACACTGCATCGCTTCAAACTGTTTAACTAATCCCATTTTGTATGAAACTAATCTAAAATGCTACAAAAATTGCATTTTAAATCTAGTAGTTTTAGTTGTATTTTTCTTGCATTTTTACAATTAAGTACAATTTTGTCAGCAGCACTTGTAAACTAGCCATGTAACAGTTCTTATACTCGAGTACACATTTTCAGTCCACAATATGGCAAAACAGTTGTATCATGATTTTCTTTAGAATTTGTTTTATCACTATAATTACCCAGCCCCATGTGACATCGATCTGTGATGACTCAAAATATTATTCTACGAGAATCAGATTCACAGTTTTAATGAACGCAATTAGAAAAACAAGCTGCAATAATTAAAGAAGAAATCAGCTAAATCTCATCTGCCTCTATGTGCCGCCTCACAGCGCTCAGATCACACCACAGGCTCAGAATATGTTTTATTTAACCCTAAGTTTAGCATTTAGTATTCTAAAATCTCCATCAGTTTAACAGTGGGTCAACTGAAAACTGAGGGCTGAAACTTGCTCACGGAAATGGATTTAATTCTTGCATTATTTTGTTATTCTCTTTGTTATTATTGCAGTTAAATATCTGTCCCAGACGGTTTAGCGCTGCTGTGATTGATCATGTCAGTTTTGTCTGCAGTACAGTGTCTAACCACCAGGAGAATTAACTACGTGGGTTCATGATTCTTCTGTCTGAATAACTTTCTCTAAAAGAGGGACTTTAGTTTGACATTTGAGGTTGGATAAGAGGATTGCCCACCAGGTTTGAGCCGTCCCTGTTGCAGCGCGATAATAACCTCCACCCACAGGGGAGTGTTGTCTCAGGGACTACGTAAAGGTTGGGACATTTATGAGAAACAAGTTGACATTCTGCGTCCCAATTGCAAGATTTGTGTGCTGAAAATGGGATCATGAAGAGTTGACAAGAGCCCAAAGAACACACTCCAACTCCTCAAGATTATTTTTGTGCTAAAATAGCCAAGAGTGAGAATACGGAATCGGTTATGGTGCAATAAGATGACCAGGGGAAAAGTAGAGCCAGGCCGGCTGCAGACTGGCCAAATGCCCTCCACTGGCCCATTCAAGTATGTGAGGATCAATCATAAAAATAACTGCTGAAATTGCTCTGCACAGTTGACTTCATTCTCAAAGAATTTGAGTTAATAATGAATTCAACAGCAACATGGCACTGGATACAGTAATTGCAGTGAAACAAAATATGTCTCTCTTGTTTTCTAACTGTCACTTTCATCCAAGATCCACTTTCTGTTTCAAGTGAACGTGGTCGTCCAGATTGTGGTGGTGGAATGCAGCACTACAGAGGATTTTGTTCTAAACTTTTCACACTACGTACCACCAAAGAAAAGAAGTACCACCAGATCTAAACCAAGTCTAAATTAGGACTAAACCAGGTCTAAAGATCACGCCCACTAACAGAAGGCTGGGGCTGAACAGACCTTTCATTTAAGAGTCCATTTTAAAATGGCTATTGTTAGGCTGTTTTTAAGAGCGGAGCGGCTCCTCCTGGATGTCCCCAGGGCCCCGGGGTAAAAACCAGAGGAGACAGGGCCTTTTCTGTTGTAGGACACTGCTGTGAAATACTTTGCCCTTGCACATTAGAACTGCAGAGCACTTTAAATCCCTGTTCAAAATAAACCTTTTCTCTTTGGCATTGACCACATGGAGAAATACACTGTGTTGTTACTTTCTTCTACTGTAAATGATGCTAACTGTAGCTACATGCTACCGTGACACTAGCGCTGCCTGCTGTATTCTACCATTGACAGAACAATTCCTTTGCTTCTCTGGGGTAAGACTCAACAACATCTGCTGAGACTCAATTGTGACTCGACGTGCTTTAGTTACGTCTAAAATAGAAATAATCTGTAAGAAAACAACTTGAATAAAGGAAAAACTTGAAACAGTGTTTTCTGCACAAACCACGCTTCCCACTATGACACGCTTCCGTCTGTGTCCATGGTCAGTGGTGAACTCAGCGTATCCGTGGATAATTGCACTCTTCATTGAGCTAACGCTAGAAGAGCAGCAGTACCACATTCACATACACATACATATATACACATATATACACATACATATATACACATACATAATATATACCATGAAGCCGGCCCGTCTTCTTTCATCTCAAACGTCATTACTCAAACAAAACCTTAAACACTATTTGTCCGAAGACTCCACGGCGATCGTCTCGACATCGCACGATTGATACAACAGGACTTATGTGGACGTCCGCTCTTGCTTTTCTCTCGTCGTGAAGTAGACATTGGCTTGAGTGCGGAACACGAGCTTTCTGTGATTTCTCTGAGACAGGGAGCGAAGCTAAAGAAGACCATTTGATGTAATTGCCTCCACATGCGGCGGGGCTGTCCAATATCTCGGGTGCACTTCTCCTGCTTCCCATCTGATAGCAGTGTCTCTACAACATCATTCCAGCCGAGCCTCCTGCTCTGAGCAGGTCACGCCGCTGTGGATAATAACACTCGCATGTGGAGTCGGTTCAATCAAAACTACTTCCATATGTTTTCCCTCTTTCAAGATTTATGAATGAATAAGCTTCAATCGCTCCCGACTCGGAAAGGCATGTCGTGGGCTCATGTTTGGAATTTGACAATGAAATCCATTCGCTCTCCGAGTTCTGTTTTTGTTTGCGGTTTCGCCAGAGTTGGTTCTGTAGCCGCTGGTGTAGGAAAGCGAAACTGCTGCGCTTCCTCTTTGCTGATTTATGAGCTCGCACGGTGGCGGGCTTTTCACTGCAGTCAAAGTGGAAGTCATGAGTAAGAAGTGAAAAGGATAACTAGACAAAGATGTGAGTTATTATGCTTTGTCTTTCATCCCAGAGGCAGAAAACACATTTGCTCAAAGAATCTGAAAACCCTGAATACTGAAGAACACATGAGTTATTCTTGAGATTTGAATTGGTTTTAAATATGCTTTTGGTCAGTTTAGCATCATAGTTCTGCTTTTCTAACTTGAAATAGACAAATGAAGTCATCAGGCAATGCAAATTCTATGCTAGTAAAGCCGTGCCATTTGCCATTTGTTGTGGATTTAGAAACAGTAGGAGAATCCGGATTTTGACCTGTGACTATAATTTGGGGGAAATTAAAACGGACTGATCTCTGAGACGTCCTCATAAACAGGTTGATGAAATATTGATGAAAGTTGATGAAAGTTTGGTTGAAATAGGCAAAATACAACTTCAGGTACATATATTTTTGCATAATATATGTCCTTTATATAAAGATATTATGATAATTTTTTTTCCTGCAGTATTTTTGAGCATCCAAACTGCTCATCGTGATATATATTATCAATGGTATAAACCTTTTCTAACATTTTACCAACAGCCTTACAATGACACGTAAGTACAAGGCTATATGTGGAGAAGATGAGGTGAAGACACAGCATTACTCTAAACATGTATGAATCACTCAGAATACAATTGAGTGAGCTAATGATGACGTCACACCATTTGAACATGGTTAAAAGCTCATAAACGCCCTCCAGACTGACATTTGTGGTCAAACGGACACTTGCAGGCTCACTGGACTGTATTCAATGCGATCTTAAGACATAAGGGGCCATATTTTGCCCCCAGAGGTAGTGCTAAGGTGGGCGCAGGGCGTGGACTTCTAGACAAGAGGTGTGGTCATGCCAGAATATGAGGTGGAGTAAAGCAAACTGAGGGCGTGGTCTGAGTGGCCAGAATCGTTACTGATAAACTTCAAAACTTTAATAATAGATTGGAGATGTTTATGAGTTTCAAATATTTTCCTCAAGCCTTTTATATTGGAGGAGAGAGCGGTGCAGACGAGGGGAAACTTCCCTCTGTCCTGCTGGTCACGGGGCGACACTAATGACCCACAGGTCGGGTTGGGCCGGGACAAGAAATTCTCATTTTATTGCGGGTCAGGTTTGGGTTATAAAATGCTGAGCGTGTCTCATACGTCCGCGCTCCGCTGGCGGCATTCGTCTTGCTGCGTCTAAATTCACTTCCTCGTTTGTTTCTTTCTGAATATGACTGATTATAATAAAACACGAAGCATTATGCAGCTTACTACACTCCTCTCTCCACAATCTCTCAACTGAGCTGTGTGTGATAATAATGTCTATAGCAACAGCGTGGAAACATCTGTTGGGGGTCACGGGTGGGCGGGGTCTGGTGGAGTTCAGCTGCAGCGTTTCTGTTGAAGGGACCTATATTCCCCAGTACCTATGTTCCCCCTTTTGTATGAACGGGGGAACTACGCTAATACTAGCATAGGCTACTGGTTCAGGTTTACTGTGCATAAATGTATGGTTTTACAGCATAAAGTATAGCAGTATATAACCGTAACCCAAACCCTAACCTGGGTCTCGGGGAACATAGGCCTGACCCCGAGTTGAAGGATAAATACCAGAGCCAAAACACTCTTTTAGCCTTTGAAGCTCTTTGCACTCGGTTGGACGCCTGTTACCACGGGGTCTCCCAGTCTGTGTAAAAATGGCACAGACTGACAGCTCAACACGAGATCCTCACATACGATCAGACTGACCACAGTGTGTGCTCCGTTCTCACGCCCTCTGGACCACGCAGCGTCCCACCGAGCGCTCGGGTCCGGGAAAACTGGCACAAAGCCATCTTGACGACATACTCCACGTTGTGCAAAACCAATAAAGGTGAATTAAATCAAGAAACAATGCTCCGAGGCTGCATTTCAATATTTTATTTTATTTTGAAAAATGTTGGTAACTCATTGAAAAAGGGAAATGGTTCACTTGAGTCATTGCCTGGACATGAGGCCATGACAAACATCCCCCACACAGTCATTGGTTCAAACACTATCACCATATATGGACTGGCACCTCCCACTCCAGCCTCCAGCGGCCAAGTCCAGCCCCTTGACGCCAGCGTTAGTATCGGCAAGGTAGCAACATAGCGCCCTGGCCCCGCCCCCTGGAAACGGCTCCTGTGTTGCTGCCTCCAGGGGCAGAATATGACCCTCTGTGTTTCTGGACCAACTGTGTTTAGGAACAGAAAGTGTTTGCACCGAATTTCAATCTTTTGTATGGAAATAGCTCAGCTTAAATCAGAGCTGAGAGTTTTGTAAATGGTCTCTATGGTTTGTACGTGATTTGAGAGAAGACTTTCTTGTGATTGTCCTGAAGTTTGTTGATGTTAGAACTGGATAAAGACATGAGTCATCTCAAGTCATCTCAGTGGGACTTTGTTGGTTAAATCAAGATTGAACAAAACAAAGAAAGAGAAAAATTCATGACGTTGCAGAGAGGAGGAAACAGGCGAGTCCAGTGGGAAAGAAGAGACAACAAACTGTTGAACATGACTCATTGTGTTTGAATACAGCAGTACAACATGTGACATTTGCTTTCATATGACCACACTGGAAAACAAAACCACAGCTTTTGGACCATCGGTAAATGTTTTTGTAAAATCCCACCTTTTTTCATAGTTTTGGCCAGGGTACAACTTATACTTATAGTTATACTTATATACTTATACTTATACTCCGAAGCGACTTATATGTAATATTATTTGTCATTTTCACACATACTCCAGTTTAACTTATAGTCCGGAAAATACGGTAAGTCAATAACTATTTGATAAAACTAGTGTTTGAAAGATATTAAAAAAAAGTCCTCAAACTATCTCAAAGTTGTCTCATAAAAAATAAAACCGTAAACATAGACATATTTATTTTGATATACACCTCCTAAAACCCTGTGATCGGAGTGTTCAAATACTTTCAGGCAAAAAGTATTTCTGGAAAAAAAAGGTTACTATTTTTCATTTCTAGTATCGAAATGTTAGTTTGAGTCTTTTCTCAGGGAAAAATACCGTTTTCTTGCCTCAAAATTGATTTTGAACTTCATAAAAACTACAATTTCAGGTGAATGGGAAAATAAATCTTTAGACAATGAAAAACTATCGTTATATTACAATGTATTTATATAGCAATTTTCCTCTGTAAATACACAACTCCCTCTAGTGCCCCACTGTGGCCCCTTGTTCTCATTGTCTCTCATCCAAGCACTGACCAGGGCCTGGGCTCGGCTTCCAGGAGCTGACCACATCGGGCACTGGCGAGCAGGTAAAGCCCGATTGTGGAGTCAACAATTCAGTAGCAAATATTTTCCAGTAAAACCTAAACATCTGGATTTTGCCTTCATGAAAAATGCTACTTTGGTGTAATTAAAATAGTTTGGTAATGTTTTCGAAGCAGGCTCTGATATCACATGTGTCTGAAAGCTTTTCATTCGCCAAAACCAGCTTGATTTGTCATATTTTATCATATTCTGAGGTTAATCCCAGTTCCTCCATCAATGTTACATTGATGTCAAAGTCAGTTACAACCTTTTCTTTGTTTTGCAACCAAACCAAATAAGTCATTAGCTATAGCATTATAAGTAGCATTGCCCAGTGTGACCTCTGCGACCCCGTTTGATTTCATGGGGGCAGTGCAACTAAAACCTCTGCAGCCCCTGCCTTCAGTGCCAGGAGCTTACACCTGTCGCCACTATTTTTTACTGTTTCTTCTTCTTTTTTTCCGACCAATTGACATTTCCCATCATGCCCCTGCACATTTGGCATCAGTATTCACCGTGACAGATTAGGGAGGAGGAGGTCGCTGGGGAGAGAGGAGGAGACAGTAGAGAAATACAGTGAGGCGTTCAGCTGCTTTCTCCTGCTTAATGGAGGCTTTTTCACACAATAGTTAAACAGGAACGCTCTGAATTATTGAAGTGCAAAGATAAGAACGGAGGACGTGGTTGTGATAAAGGTGAAGAATGTGCACTGCAGATGAAGAAGGAAACATTCTTAAATTTAAAGATACAAAAACATTTAAAGAAGGGATTTTGGATTTCATCTTTTGTTTTTAGTAAACTAGATCTGACTGAAAATTGGTGTATTTTTTTTTAATTATTAACTATGGTTTAGCTATAGTTAGTTATGTAGAGATATTTAAGTTGAACCCTCATCAAAATGTCAGAAATTCATCAAAATCACATTCAAACCTAATTTCAAACTGGATACATTTGACTTTGAAAAAATTATATTGGACAATTTGTGCCTTAATTTTCTTTTAATTTTGTTGCCCTTTTTTGTGTTTTTTCTTTAAATTATTTTCTGCTCTCTCTATGTTTTTAGTTTTCTTCTGTTCTGTGTTCTATATTGAAACATTGAAAAAAAAAAATTACATGGAGGCAAAAAATATTTAGAAACAAGAATGCATGAAAACGTAAATCAAGAAAAAGAAGAAAATAAATCTGGTGTAAGCCTAAAAATCTTTAGCATAAGTAGATCATGATTTGACATGTTCTTCCTGGTAACACAGTCATTGTCCCTCATTGGTCCAGGAGTGGCTCGTGGTAAGGTTTCTAAAAGAGTCATCTGCAGTGTTTTTGAAATTCAGTTTGATTAAATACAAAGTAATTTTCAATCTGAAGGTACTGATCTGATAATGTAAAATGTAAACTCTCCTGAGCTAGAGTCATCTTAATTCAATTCAATTAAAATACCTCTTTTGTCCCCAAGTGGCATTTAAAAACCTGAAACTGCTCCAACTTAGTTTACCTGAAAAGAAGCAAAGTAAAGAGCAGTGGGCGGGGATAAGGGGTAGGTGAAAACTTTTGTTTTTTCTTCATCATTCAAGCCTTGAATGTGAGTCAATAACATAACTCGAACATGCCTGAATCAATAAAAATTAACTTTGGGAAATTGAAGGTTAATGATGAGGAGACATTGTGTGATACAGAGCTACACACTTCTGTTAAAGCTTGGATTAGAGTTTGCAGAGTTTAAATCAGTAAGTAGTAGTAAGTTTAAAGTAGACAGGTGGCGATAGAAAATTAAACCGAAAATAGGTTGGAATCTTTCATGTTTCCCATCTTGAGGTTTCGGGAAGTGATTAACCCTTTTGGCTCTCCCTGGAAGCCAGCCATGCGCCGTGCACGTTTGAGCAGCCGAGTGGGAGTGTGCTGTGGGCAGGCAATCTTTAAGCCTTTTTCCTGGGGCTCTCCTAAAAGTGGGGTCATCGCCCTCTGATCTGGAAATTGAATTCCAATGATCCCGGTCTCCCTCGAGTAAATCCTCCGTCCCAGGCCGCCCACTCTCACACCACCACACACCGACGCTTCCATCTGCTGCTTTCTACGCTTTCAGCCAAGATTCAATTGATTTTCATACAGCCAGATGCTTTAGGAATTTGTGGAAATACTTTGCTGCAGATTGAAGCATTTGAGGGGAATCTAATTTGAAATGTTAAGCTTGTTTTGGCCTCAATCTCAACACAAATGATTTCTTTTGCTGCTAATTATCACACAGATCATCCCTGAAGTCCAACCACAGACCTTCAGCAAATACTTGTAGTTCTGCTAGTGATGGGAAGAACACTTTGGAAATGGATTTAAATACAGAATACTGAATATTTTGTAACATATTCCATTGGAGGTCTCTCATCGTTTTACCCTGGAGAGCAACAAACTGCAGAAAGTTACTATTTTTTGTGGTAAGAAAAAGTCAGTGGAAGTAGTAGAACAGTTAAATGTCTATAAAACATAAACTATAATCCACCAATTAGAGCACAAAGTTTGGCAACTAAAATGTATATCCAAATAAGCCCATTTCCCCTCCACTTCTGTTTGATGAAGAATGAGCGTATTGCAGGTCAAGAATCTGGACCCCAAATGTACCAACTCAACATCAAAGTCCTTTAGAACAATGATCCAGGGATATGTTATCCATAGATCTATTACAATATGGGAATAATAGGACTGTTACACCAGAATGAGTCAATCTGTGTCTGTTTGTGAAATACTTTGCTTTACGTAGCTTTGGTTCACAGTTTCTGGGAGTGAGACGTGAGGTGCTGGTGTAACGCTGCGCTGTTTTTAAGGTGACGTTTGTGGCACTCGGGGCCTTTTAAGTGCACAAGTCTCTGTGAGTGATTATACACCTGTAGTACAGCTGTCATGTGTCAGTGTTTTCTGGTTCATAATAACTGAAATAACAATAAAACTACGGGCTGAGCTGCATAAATAAGGTGAGTGAGTTGAACATATTTATGAAGAAACAAACAGTCCACTTGGTTTGCACCTTCAGTGTGGATACAATAAAATACTGGCTATTATAAAAGAGATTAGGCTAATAAGCAAATGTGAACGCACCCTTAGAATTGCTTTTGTCAAACACGTCGTACATTGGGCTTTATTGCCAAATTGTATTGTGTTTACATTGTTTCGCATGGTAAGCCGTCAGCAAAGACTCATTTAAATGGCAAATTGGCTGTTCGTGATTGACCATAGTAATCCCTCTAAATCCCTTTAATTAAGATGTTTTATTCACCAAAACATATTACATAGCGTCAGTCAGATGGCGAGTCATTTGCTCCACACGTTTCTGTTCACAGTTGGTGCTTTTCCCCTTATTTAAATTAATTCAAGCTTTGATGTAATTCGTCCAATCAAACCAGCAATAGCCAACATACAATCTTTACGTCTGATTTAGATCTTGGTTTCTTAAGGCGCAAAGGTCGATCCGGAGACACTTTAGTTGGCTGTTGTTGACGTGTGTGGCGAGCGGGTGCAGCAGATGTTTCTTGGGTAAACCTGCCAGACGAGGGGCAGATCGTCAGTCAGGCGGACATAGAAATGTGTACGGGAGCTTGAAGTTCACCGCGGCTCCAAAACACTGCGGACGCCAAGCGTAAAGAAACCACATGCCAACGCCAGCACAACAAAAGAGCCGAGACGCAGCCCCGAGCGCGGTTTGAACCCCGCTCAAGTCTGCAGTGAATGCACCAGACATGTATGAGGAGGCTAAGCGAGAGTGGATTGCTTTTAAACTGACAAACTGACACCAGAAAGTGCAGAGCGGCTGACAGATGTGTGCAAGACGCCGGCAAAAGCTCAATGTTTGGCTCTGCTTTTTGTGTTCGGAATGCAAAAGAGTGAATTTGAATTGTTGTCGAAGGCGCACTATGGAACTTTTCTTCATGGACAAAAGGAATTGACACCTCTGAGGTCGGAAATGGGTATTTTAAACAGGATCCATAAGATTCTAATCCAGATTTGAAAATTCAATTCTGTCTTTCTGGTTTTCAGGCTCATTTGGGCATTTCAAAACTTTACAGCAATGATCATAATCTCAGCTCAGAGGTGGATTTGAGGCTGATCGAAATACATATAAATCAAATTCAAATAGATAAACTCTTGTCATTATTAATATTGTTAACATTAGTATTAAAAGTAAAAGTATTTTTAACCCGCTCAATACCAAACAATTTCTACCTTGATGTAATCTGTAAACTCCTCTCAAGAAAAGAAAACTGAAGGATTTTCAACAGGGAAAAAAGACACAAATCACCACACATTCTGACACATTCTGACCTTTGCTAAAGCTGTAGTCTCTGTCAGCCCAACACGAGCAGTTTGTTTTACAGTGCGTCGATGGGGAAATACTTTCTGGACTAGAGGATTTATTTGCTGCAGTTCCAATGAACTGGCCACTTGTCCAACTCACCACAAGTTACAGCTACAATACCAGCTCTTGTTTCCACATCACTTCCTGTTTGATCCTGTGGGCGGGATTCAAGAGGATCAGGATCATTTTCATCCAACCCTGCAACATTTTTAAATATTATATATAAAACATACAAAATATTTTACACTTGTCCTGTCTTGGTTGTGTTTGTGTGTATGTGGTGTATGTGCTTAGTATGTGGTGTTTGTGTGTATGTGCTTAGTATGTGGTGTATGTGGTATATGTGCTTAGTATGTGGTGTATGTGGTGTATGTGCCTATGTGGTGTATGTGCTTAGTATGTGGTGTATGTGGTGTATGTTGTATATGTGCTTAGTATGTGGTGTATGTGTTTAGTCTGTGGTGTATGTGCTTTGTATGTGGTGTATGTGCTTAGTATGTGGTGTATGTGCATGGTGTATGTGCTTAGTATGTGGTGTATGTGCTTAGTATGTGGTGTATGTGCTTAGTATATGGTG
>NW_027315735.1:3178906-3198906 GCF_026437365.1 Eucyclogobius newberryi
TTTGGACTTCACCTTTGCCTCTCCGACACGTCAGTACTGCATTCCTCAGCGTCTATCGCCTTCACAGCATTTCAAATCTCACTTTTCCCCTATCTCATAATCCTTTACCTCTCCTCGCTGCCATCCAACGCCCACACGCCATTCCCTCCAGCTCTATAGGATTTACTTTTCTAGCGTTCTCTCTGCAAATGAGTGCACCTGAAGTGGACTGGAATGCAGGCGGTGCAGCTCCCACAGTGGTACTAGCGATGCATTGGCAGCGCTGAGCTTCAGGCGGTGTTTCCTCGGGGCTGTTAGGCTCAAATCCCCCTCGGCCGCTCAACTATGTTCTCTGTCAGCAGTTTTGCCTAGAATCCTGGCACTCGTGTTTATTTTTGCAAGACACCCGGTTGAATAGAGGCTAATAAATACGCTGTCCGCAGCGTCAGGGAGCACGTCTGAGCCTGTCACAACTTGTAATTTAGCCAGTGCAGCGGCCGAGGGCCAGAGATGGGGCGGTCAGCGGACGCATGAGTGAGCAGGCCGCAGTGGACGCTCAGGAAAATGTCTTGTTTTGTTCATTCATTTCATTGAATCATATATAAACAATAATATGTTTTAGAGATACGTGCATCTCATATGTAAAAAACTTAGTTTCCTCCTTGCCCGGGACGACAGTTGGAAAGTAGTTAGTAAACTACAGCTAATACTGGCACATTTACAGACATGTTGTTTAATGTGCACGGTCCCAGTTCAAATAAACTAATAATAAATAAATATTATACAATTTCCATAAAAAAAGTACTTGTGGTAGTAGAAATATACTTCTCCTTAAAATTATACTATATATTATTGTTCCAAAACCAAAAATCACAACATTATAATCAAAATAGATGTATGGAAAATAGACTGATACAATTGTAATGAACATGATTTGATGCAGAAATGCACAGAACGAGTCGGGCGATTGATGGACTGAAAAACAACACGAGACCTCTAACCCTAACCCTAACCCTTAACTCTAACCCTAACTCTAACCCTAACCCCTAACCCAACCCTAACCCCTAACCCCTAATCCCTAACTCTAACCCTAACCCTTAACCCTAACCCTAACCTTAACCCTTGACCCAACCCTAACCCCTAACCCCTAACTCTAACTCTAACCCTAACCCTAACCCTAACCTTAACCTTAACCCGAACCCTAACCCCTAACCCCTAACTCTAACCCTAACCCTTGACCCAACCCTAACCCCTAATCCCTAACTCTAACCCTAACCCTTAACCCTAACCCCTAACCCTAACCCGAACCCTAACCCCTAACCCCTAATCCCTAACTCTAACCCTAACCCAAACCCAACCCCTAACTCTAACCCCTAATCCCTAACTCTAACCCTAACACCTAACTCTAACCCTAACTCTAACCGCTAACTCTAACCCCAACCCTAACCCCTAACCCTAACCCGAACCCTAACCCCTAACCCCTAACCCCTAATCCCTAACTCTAACCCAAACCCAACCCCTAACTCTAACCCTAACTCTAACCGCTAACTCTAACCCTAACCCCTAACTATAACTCTAACCCTAACCCTAAATCTAACCCTAACTATAACTATAACTCTAACCCTAACCCTAACCCTAACCCTAATTCTAACCCTAACTCTAACTCTAACCCTAGCATGTGTGATTGCAGCTGATACATGTTTTGTATAATGCATACACAATTATGAATATATTCATTTATTTTAAAAAGAGGCCATGTACAATTAAAACATAAACGCTGCCATTTGATGGATTGTACCAGAGTTAGCCTTAGGCTAATTTACATTAGCCTAAGGCTAATTTACGTCTGCAGTCCCCCTGACAGGGGAAAGAACATCTCATAAACAACACACAGACACAGACACAGACACACACATACGCACACCACACACACACACACACACACACACACACACACACAAACACACACACACACACACACCATAAACACACACACACACACACACACACAAACACACACACACACACACACACACACACACATACACACACACACACACACCATAAACACCATAAAGTATTGGCTTCATTCTAGTTGGACACAGCTTTTTGCAAACATTAGAACACACTTCATAAATGAGTGTTGTATGTATATATATATATATATATATATATATATATATATATATATATATGTGTGTGTGTGTATATGTATATGTAGTATATGTATCGCTAAATAAATTCACCATCATCAAGTAAAAACTCAAAAGGAACTGTACATTTCATTTTCTCTCACAGCAATTCAAAAGCTGAACAGCTGAATGGTCCTCTGGGTCTTTTTTCTGCTCCACAGGTGTCGGGATCCATTTGAGCCGCAGCAGGAAGTGCCGTGCTATATTTGGAAACATCAAATCCTGAGCAGATGGATTCCAGCACCGCGTGGAAATGTTCTCAAATTAGCGCTCTGCCACCATCACATAAAACTCATCTTTACAAATGTTAAAAAACTAATATTACAAATCTTACCAAAATAGAAAATGATAAAATATGTTAAGAATGTGATGTCATTGTCAGGGCAACAGTGTAGAATTGCTTTCACTTACCTGCTACCAAAAAAAAGAAGAAGAAAAATCTAAATTCTTAGGATAGTTTTTTTTATTAATATGCAAATGTTTGTGGAACCTTATCATTATTTAGGTTTGGCTCCACAAACCTGCAATATTAATCTCATGGTTTAAAGTCCTTTCAACTGAAAATAGCCTGGAACAATTTCTGAAGCAGATATTTTTAAAAAAGGTTTTCAGTTTTGTGATGGACAATACATGAACTTTGTGCCTGAGGTGGAAAGAGCCAGTGATTACAGAGATATGAACCATAAACCAGATCAACACATCTGCATCTGACACTTAAACAGCAACGTCCACCACAGAATAGTCCCTGATGCTCAGTTTAAAAACTATAGAGATTCTAGAGCGTCTACGTTCTATTCACTGTGAGATACTTCTGTGTAAAGTTTCACTCAAACATTTTCATAAAGATGTTATTACTTTGACTAGTTTCTGCCACAGTTTATGGCATTGATCCAACATTTAAGAGTCAATGTCATTGTCCTTTTTATGCAGACATAAATATGAAATAACTGTTTTGCAGAACACATCAACTGTGGAAATATTCATTTACAGATGTTGTTATTGCAAAAAATAAATAGATTGAAAAACTACAAAAGTTACTTAAAGTCACTGTAAAACAAATGTTGTAAGTCTCAGTTTTGGTTAAAAGGTACATTTTTACATATTTATTTATATATTTTTAGGTACATATCATATTTTAGGAACAGAATATATTGACTGATTCCTTTTCACTAACTTGAGTTGAATCAGTTTTGTTACTGAAAAGTACAGAAGCTACTTATGGATTTCTCCTGGAGTTCTATATATTCTATAAAATGTTGTGTTGAGAAGAACAAGTCAATCATGATGAATAAATGAAAAGAAGCTGAAAAGTCCCTCATGTCTTACAAAAGATTGTTGCTTTAGAGATGACAGGGGGCCAGTTCTGTTCTAACACCAAAAGACCAACGAATGAAGTCTTTGAAACGTGAAACGCCTTGAAATGAGGAATCCTGAGTCGATCTGATCACTTCTGGTGCTTTTATTAACTCCCTTTTCCTCGTCAGTGGCTTTTGCGGCTTTAACTCATTGCTGAAAATTCCACCTTCGGTTTCATCCGGTGTTAATCTGGGGGAGATTTGCATTAGTGTCCAGAGATCACCTTTGATCTGCCTAAAGACTTTGATTGGATGTGTGAACGTTGGGGCCACTTTCCCATTGGATTAAAGCGCCGGGGGGATAGTTATTTACCATTTTGGAAGCTGTTTTCAGGTCAGTGCGGGCTTTCAGGAGCAATCAGACAAACAGGTTTCAGTGGGCAGTGACAGGGGCCAAAGAGACAGAAGGGGAGGGCCGTTTCAAACCCGCTGAACTTGTGACGCAGGCTTTGTGTTCAGCGCTGTGTCTGTGTAAACGCAGGAGGAATGAGAGAGAAAAGTCTGGGATCAAGGATGGGACTGGCAACCGCGACAGGGAAACCCACACAACTCGTCTTTCCATCTACGCCTTATATTCACATTTAGGAGATTCCATTTCTGCCGCGACCTACGAGTGAACGGCATCATAATGGTTTTCAGAGAAGGGCTGAGAGTGTAACAGGGGCGGAGCACGGTATTCTGGGCCCTGAGTACGTGCTTTCTTAGGGGGCCCCTGTTTGGTAAGATGAAGCAGGGTTTTGACAAGATATGTTTATATGGTCAGTGTTTATTCTTTAGTTAGTTATTTGGATTCCCGTTTGCTGTCACCACATTGACAGATTTCTTTTTTGATTCAAACATTTGTCTGAACAGGGTCTTAGGAAGAGAAATGTTCCCAGGGATTTGAGCACCTAAGATGAAAACTATTACAACTCTAGACCCAAATTCACATGTGTAAAGCGTGATCCTTAATGGCAGACTACACTAAGCCAGAGCACAGGACTGAGACCTCTGAGCCGCAGTATGACCAAAGCTTGAGAGTGGTGATGGTAATAAATACTTTTGAGGGACAGTTTGTCAGTTTAAATTGTAAATCTTCATTTTGCTAGGTAAAAATGTTGTTTAGGAAAACTAAAACTCTGATTTTGTGTGAGCTGTTTTGCAAATGCCAACTTTGAATGGAAAAGTGTGTTAAAGTGTAAAAATACTGATACAAAGCATTGATACGTTTATGATACCATGCTACATTTACAATCAACCATTACATTACTTAAATAATACTTAAGCCTCCATCAGCATCCATGTTTTTTAAAGTTAATGCTGAACTGATGGTGGCAGTTTGCTCCAGAAAGTCACGGCTCTGGACATGAGCTGCTCGCCTGGTCAAATCTCTCACATGATGCAAAACGCTGTACAAATGAGGCTTTTAACTTCAGAGACTTTTCACAAAAACACAATACATCTTCTTCTCTGAACCATGAGAGACGGGCAAGAAGAGCAGCTCACAATAGATATTCGACACGCTGTTTGTTCCAGATACAGTTATTCAGTTTATCTCCTTTGTTTTTAGACGTCTTCTTAAAACCTGTCTCTTCACACTTACATCAGCTCAGTGGTGCTTGTGTGGTGGTCAGAGGACATTGTAGAAGAAACACTTTGAGAGAATTGCTCGTGCTATTGCCAATGTGAGAGTAAAGACTACCGTCATTTATGCTCCATATTTGTATGTTAACAGCTCAGAGCGTTCTAAGCACTGAACTGTTAACATACAAACCACAGCTTCATTTATGCTTCCAACTTTATCTAATGTCCGGTCTGTGTCCACCAGAGACTTAGAAAAGTGTTCCTGTTGTGTCCAGAGTTAACCTCGCTCGCCCCTGTGAAGGACACAGAGGAGGGACTCTTTTGTCCTGAGGGCTGTTAGTGCACTCGTTTCACTTTTACAGTCTGAAAAAGGTTATGCCTGATACTTCATGCTTTTAGATAGAAATAATGTGCCAAATGGTTTGTTAGAGCTAGAAACTAGATTGACATATTTTAATTTCTTTTGGTTTTGCTGAATTAACAAAACTATGATGGTGTAAAGAATAATCCAAAAATATGACATATCTCTTCTGTGTAAACATCCAGAAATATGCAGCATTGGCCACATCACATCTCGTCAAAGTCTGACTTTCCAACAGTCACAAACAGGCCACACTCTTCGGCGTCGAATCACTAAGAAATCTGTCTCTTCTGGTAAATCCGGGAAGGTTGTTTGGCTCAGCGGTTTGGAGAAACGTGCAGGTGGTCAAGACTTGGGTCAACATCAGATTCCTCAGGGCTTTATCCAGACTTTGTCTAGACTTCTGTGCTTTGTTGAGCAAAAACAACATTTACTTGATCTCTGACTACATTAGCACTTTTAAATTGATGACAGGGCCTTCTGACAAGGCTGAGACGCAGAGGCCAGGCTGTGTGCCATATTATGTTTGAATTCAACAGGTAATATTGTCCAACAGCAAACTTATTTCACTGAAACTAATTAGTGTTGCAGCAAGAGCAGTTTGCTGTCACGTCTTAAAATGGCTCCAATTACTATGAAACCATATGGGATCAGATTAAAATCCCATATGCTTGATACAAAAGGTGTTTTTGAGAAAAGATTTGAATTACATTATCCATGAGTTATATGTCTTTTGCATTTGCCCCACCCTTCCACCAGTGCCATTAGGACGCTGCTAAAGGCGACCACCATGCACTGGGAGGGGGAATCTTGACCAAGGTAATGGATCATATCACAATTGTGGTTTTGGAAATTTTGTCATTGCATTGTATTGAGACTGTATTAAAAATGACCTCAAAAAGAGACAGAAACATCAAGTGTAAGGGTTCCATTACTGCCCTTTTGTGGTTCATGTTTTGGTCCATTCATATTTTGCGCTGGACTTGAACCTCAACCAAGACAATCACAATCACATTTCAACACATTCCTGATACAGAGCTATGATTATTGAGATAAAGAAACCAAATATTGAACTATAGAGTTATTACATTTCGAGGGATAGAAAGAATTCAATAGAACATAGAGACAAAACCCAAAAAGGAAATGGTCTGGCATCTTCTTGCTACGAAGCTGCGCCGCCAAACCAAATTGTTGGCAAGTTGCGTATATTGCTTTATTGCTACATACTGTATATTTTTTCTACTCATGACTGGGTTTGTCTTGTGCTTTTGGCTGGTGTAGCGTTTCAAGGTGTTACGCGTTCGTAATGATACGCTGTGCAGCCAAACCGTTTTATTGGCAACTTACTGTACATAGCTTTGTGTAAGAATCCATCAAACATTTCACAAGTTTGTCTTTGCGATACAACTCTTAACGTTTCACCAACATCGTTTTTTCCGCGAGCCTCCACAGCAAAGACACCAACCGCCCGTAAAACCAGCTTGAGTCCATCCCCACCATTAACCACATGTTCTGGGCTGGACTTCTCGCTGGTTGTGCCTCGGACCCATCCTGTGAGTGCCATCATTATCCGCGGCGCCGCTTTGCTGACTCAACCGCGGTGAGGTTTGCACTGACATCTGGCTCCCCGGCCCTCCCACCGTCCAGGCTTCACCTTACAGACTGAATCACAGCTCGTAAACAGCCCGAGCCTTCATCCAGTGTCTGCTACACGCCACATTAAAGCTCCCCACTGCGAGCCCGGTGCAGCAGCTGCCACCTCTGCGCCCTGGCACCGGCGATATAAGGAGAGATCCTTCATTAATATGTTGCACCTGACAGTCTCCTCGGTTGGGTACGGGTGCACGGTGCCTGCGAGGGACAGGCGAGATCCAGTGAGAATACGATATAATATAGTGAGGGGAGGGAATGGTGCAAAAGAGGAGCCCAAGGTTGATGTGTTGTAGGAGTTATATAGGGCCGGTTGAAGCTGTGAGGTGTTCTGGAGGTGTTGGAAATGTGCTCTGCCAAGACCCAGTAAGGAAACTCATCTCAAAGCTCTAATTAAGACTTTTTAGTTATATTTCATACCACAGGATTGTACTGTTTGTCAATGCATTCATTTTAATTGGGTATTGATTATTTCCATGTGTTACTGTCACGATGAGAAATACATGACTGATAGAAAACCCTAAAAAACACCTTTGCTAAGCTGGTTTGTTACTTTCACAAACACATCGGGGATCGGTGTCTGTTGGTGCTTTCTTCATCGAATTTTAGCCTTCAAGTGCTCACTGACATTCACATCAGCTCCAGGTCAGTGCAGCTGACGGTTCAACAGGCCACCTCTGATGCACTTATCCATTTTCTCATTAAAGCACAAATATGTATAGTGTTATTGATGAATCTGACATTCTCCTCAGTAATGCAGCCGGTGTTGAGTTAGCAGGAGTTAAAAGCAGCGGAGAGTGTAGAATCAATGCTGCCGAGTCTCCAATGTAGCACTTAGCCCCACCTTTGTTTGGCCAGATTGAATCACATAATTGTTCAAGTATGTCCATTAGTTAAACACATTAGCAAGTATACAGAAATGTGTTTTGATGATGAAAAAACACACAGAAGAATACAAAAAAACATGTTTTCACTGGCCCTGATCTCCCAGACTGGTTCACTCTGGAGCGTCTAAGAACTGTTTATGGCGTCACCCAAATATTACTAATGTTTTCTTGATAAATAAAATGCAAAATGAACCAGAATTATACTTTTTCTTCTTAAGGCTGAGCTCATATGTTTAGTGAGGAGGTTGTTGGCGCTGTGAGACTTGGCTAAAGCCGGAGTAAACAAAAGACAATTTCTGGTTTATTGTCAACCAGTTTATTTTAATTCTCTTCTGCCTCCACAGTTTTACCATTTCTTTATGAAATGTGTCGGGTTTGGATAATTTTACTGAAAAAATGATATTTTGGGTCTTGACGCGAGTGCCGTGCGTCAATAAACATAAAACAGCTGTTGCACTAACTTTGTTTTGTTGAGTTTGTTGGCACAACATATAATTGTTATTTTCTTATCTATTTATTGCATTTTTTCCAGTCTTGTCCAATCATCTCACACAAACCGTTCTGGGAGCTAAAGCGAGCCAGCGCGCTCTGGAGGCTAGCACCACCTATAGCCCCTTCAGACCCTTTAAACAGGACGGTGCAGTTCATTTTTGGCTGTGGAGACACTTCCTCTCCAAAGTGAGCCAGTGGATACGTGGCTATACTCTCTGACCCCGAGCGGTCTGCGCCCAACCTGACCCAAGCCTGCGCACTCAAAGAACTACAGTTATGTCACGTGAATTGAGTTTTTGCATGTTTTCTACCTGCAGTTGTCTATCTACGGTACCAGAAGTGCTTTAGACCTGGCTGATGACCCACATTTTGTCTCTTTCTTGCATCTATCACATTTCAATCAGGCTCAGGTCAAGAATCAAAACTCTAGTATAATCTTTCATATAATATTTAATTGGCTAATGTTTTGTTTGTACTGATAAATCTTACTTTCAACTAACCTCAAAAACTTTAGGGGATACCACTGACTTTTCATTCATTCGTTGGGCACTTAAGTTTAGGAGCCGCGTCAAATTGCATTGCCCCAAGAAGGTATGATTAAGTTACGCTTTAGTGTCCCTATAGGGAGTTTGTCCTCTGCGTCAGACAAATCCTTCAATGCTGCTAGTTCAACCTGTCAAGATCAGTGGGTGCAGGAGTGCAGTACCAGAGGATCCAGCTCCAGGTCTTGAGCTGGAGGATTTCACTTCCATGTGCATGTTTTGGGTTGATGGGAGAAAAGACAGAATGGCCTTGATATCTACTGTAAAGGCAAACAAACAAGTAGTTGAGTAATACAATTATACCTTTTGTAACTTTGCATTTCACAAACTGTCAAAAAAGGCAAAGGTAAGACATATTTCAATCATTACCTAGAACAACACCATAACTTTTCCCTGACTTAGTGACACTTGAAGACGGCCGTGCTAATTCCTCGACTTGCACATTACCACAGCACAAAGACCGCCACCAAATGATCTGTGAAGAGGCTCTGTTCTGTCAACACTGGACCCTCACAACACCCTCTGGGCTTTTACCATTGGACAGATTCAGTTTCCACCTGGACTCTAAATCTTCCAAGTACATTCCCATACTTAGCCATGTTCTTGCCTCCTCATGCTGCCCTCCCCCTGTCGCTTAAGACGTCAGACGTGTAATGAAGATCTCTCCTGCGAATACCATCTCCCAGCAGTTATCATCATATGGCTGGTAATGCCTTAATCTTTTATGCATATTTTCCCATCTTAAAACAACATAGCAAACAGGCTTGCCTTTGTGGAGCGTGAATGTCAACATGGCTGTTATCCAGTCAGCCTGAAACCCTAGCCCTCCAAACACCTGTTCCTTTGTGCAGCTTGGCATTTCACAGACGTGCTTTCTCTCTCGCTCGCTCTCCCCTCGGCGCTGCTCATGTCGTTCTGCGTCAGCTTTGGGCTGGTTTTCCCCTCTGATGCTATTGTCATCTCTCCAAAGTAATCTATCCAAGCTCTGTTTACCAGCGCTGCTTCCCCTCTTTAATATCTCATCTTTCGGATTCCAAATATGTGCCACTAATCTCTCCTTCAATCTGGGGGCTCATTTTGTGTCTAGGTTTAAGGCCAGTGGTGATAAAAATTGCGATACAAGTACATGAGGTTCTTTTTATCAGTTCAAACTCAAATTAGCCCTGAACTGGCTGTACCTAATTCAGTCCATTGGTACATTCTTCCTGACTATGCTTTAAAGTTCCTTCCTATCGTTTAAAGTTCCATTTTGACCTTCATAGTCACCTGTCATTATTTACTATAATTATAATTTTGATCAAACTTGCTTCATTTATAGTGCAGGCTGCCTTTTACTGTTCAAATGTTAGTCTTACACTGAATGTATTAGTCTGAAATATCAGTTTTATTTCAATTATTAAAACCTTTAGTTTTTTTAACTGTGAAATGTGCAAACCTGATCAATATCCTGGTTCAAGCTCAGGATGTGGTTCCCCAGGCACTGGTCTGCTCCTGACAGTGATGGTGATTGTGGTTGGAGGATGGGTCTGATGCAGAGGAAAAAATTCCCCCCAAAGGCACAATAAAATCTACAAAAAAGTGGTTCATACTAGTTTTTGTCATTCTTTGGATCTATAATCACAGGCAACATTATTCTGTCACTTCACCGTATCTAATCTTCAAATATGGTACAATCCCATATAGCACTTCGCCCATTTTCATCTGTCACTCCTTCACAGTTTTGTCCCTTTTGTATCAAAGCCTTTCATTTCCTTTGGCTTTGTAATAGTATATTCTTATGCCTGCCTCCCTTCCTGTCCTGCTTTTGTTATCTAGCGGCTATATTATATCTCACAACACTGCATATTCACTTCCTGGTGGTTATCTTCCACCGTAAATAGCTGGGGGTGTATGGAAACCCACAGTAAACAATCACATAGAAGCCGCCTTGTGCACACAATGGGGCTTTCATATTAATTATGAATAATAGTCCAAACTATGCACCACAACATGAATTACTTCTTTGTAAGAATGCAGAGTTTTGGCAACAAATAAGTGATTATTCTAATGCAAAAACAGTGTTCAAAAAGTTACACCTATATCTAGAACATGGGGGTTAAATTAGACTCCTAAGAACTTTTAAACATGCTATGGTTGTTTTTCCTTCTCATTTTTCTCACCAACCACAATTTGTATTTAAAGTGATTCAGGCCTATTTGATTGTATTCTTTTCTTTGTGTATTCAAGACGTCATTGCTCCAAAAAATCCCATTTTCTCCCACTGTTCTGTACTTACTTTCTCCTTCTTTCATGTGATACACGCAGGATTAAGCTGTGTTGCATTGTCATTTTTTTTGTTGGCCCTGCGACAAGTTGGCCACTGTCCAGGGTGTACCCCGTCTAAGGCCCGAAGTCACTGGGATAGGCTCCAGTCACCCGCGACCCCGAAAGGGAACAAGCGATAGAAAATGGATGGATGGATGGATGCATTGTCATTTTGAAATAAATTGAAAAAGATTCACTTGCTTGCTGTTAAACTACTCACAGCATTGTCCAACAGCATTTTGTGATGACATCAGTGGACCTATTTCTTTAACAGTTTTAGAGCAATGTTGCTATTTAAAATGTCCAAAATGCAGACAAAGGCATAATATGTCTTCTTGCTCCCATAGATAGACAAAATGTAATAACATTTTAACATGGGTCAGGTTAGTCATTAGTCATGGACAGTGTAATATAAAAATATACATACTAACTTTATCAAAGAACCTTGATTCCACTTTTCAATATTACCATTTGTTCTTTCAGACACTTCCTTTTAAGTCTTGCTCTGCTCTTGTCTGGAATGTCTCTTCACCGCCCCTTACATCTCCGTCTATACATTCTTCTCATTTCGCTGTGCTTTTTACCAACTCATCTCTCTATGCCTTTATGGAAGATGAGGTAAAAAAAAGGAAAAAAAACTTTAACCCATCCTTCATCCCTATTCTTCTCTTTCTAATGTCTCGTCTTTGAAAAGCTGCCTGGAGCACCCATAGTGTCTCCAACCGCATACACCTATTCACAGCGAGAGGGTTTGAAATCTAACTGAGCCTATTCATGCCCTGCCAGCCATCCCTGCCACATAATACGAGGTAAAGCAATGTCGGGAGAATGCGAGTTATTCAGTAAGAGGGAGAGAGAGGGAGAAAGAGAAGGGAGAGTGCAGATCAAATCAACACCTAGCAATTTCCAAAGCTACATTGTACAAGAAGAAGCAGAGGTCCGTCTTAAAGATATGCCATTACCCAGAGGTCAGAGCTTTTTTGTGCCGTATAAAAGTTTCAAAGTCTAAAATATATTTTCATCTTCCAATGCGATCGTGATGGGGCATTTTGTGATGGCTATCTGTCAGTCAAAAAGATTGCTAGTGCTTCTGATATGGCCGTTCTAGAGGTAGAGGAAAGTTGATGCGTAGAAGAGTTGGCGCAGTGTTAGATAGATTGCTTTCTCCGAGGTCAGGTAACTGAATCATACAAAAAAAACAGCTCTTTAAAGTGTAATATTATGTGTTCTGAGAAAGTTTGCAAAGCTAAAATGATCAAGGAGAGGAAGGTGTACTTAGAACATATCTTTATAGTATATTTTTTAATACTGTAACATGGTGGTATAACTGTAAAACCCTTTATTGTAGATGGGAAACCGCCCGGTGAGTAATTACGGTGCACAATGCTGCCCATTGTCCCGTTAGGTTTGGTTTTGTTGCTGCACCCAGCCTTCCTGCAAATGCATCTTCTCAATGACCCATGTACTGCGTGGCATGGGATCTTCCAAAACGTATAGTATTTATAGTATATTTCTACACCACCTCCGAAACTACTGCTAAATAAAGATGCTTAGAGGTGCATATATACACCCCGCAATGATTACACATGGGGGTATCAACCCACTGCACGGTTATAAAATCGCAATGAGAAGCACAGGTGTATAAAGGGCCCAAATGATTGTGCCGTGCATGTGTTTACAAGACATAATCATGCATAAACACTCATTTTTATGGTCCAGCAATGCCATCGGTTTGTTTTCCAAGCATAATTAAACGTGCACTAGTCTCAGCAATTTGGATGTCCTTTTGTAACCACCTTAAAACACCATTACATGTACTGTGCAGCAGCAAAAGAGATTGTTTTCATCCGGGCTGTAATTGCAATGCCCATTTCACTTCATTGCTATATCATTGCTAGAAATGTTAATATCGTTGTTTAAATCTTGCATACTGCTCACATCCATCATGACTTTGGATTCCATTCAGAGCCGCACTGCACTTCACTCCGACTCCTTCTATTTCCAGTTCTCATACTCTTGTACTATATTGCGGCCCTGGCGTGTTGAGTACGTAACGGCGCCTCATCTCGGAGTCAGAGGAGATGGTTAACCCCAGGGACCAGTCTATAAGCGCCCGATCTGCACTTGTCATAAACACTGCAGGTCAACATTTGTCTTGCGCGCCTTCGTCTGAGTCCTACACAATGGCGTGCGAGGCTCATTTATCTTCCCCGTGCAGCAGTTTAAAACAGATTATCATAACGCTCGCATCTCTTCACCCCTCACTGATAGCGGCAACATGCTTTCTATTATGGACACTTGCATCATCACTCAACTACTTGTCCAATACTGAGCTCGAGGGTGTCGGAACAAAGCAGGAGGTTAAAATATTTGGTTAGGGATGTTGACACTGCGGATTGCCTAGTGTTTGTAGACTAATTGCTTTTTTTCTGTTTGAGGACGTGAATATAACTTATGTAGACATGCTGGTGTAATGAGAAAGGGATATTATAGCAACAAGTTGCACCGTGGAAGATGTTGGTTTAGTCTTGTGTTGTACGTTACCAGTATTTTAATTTACAATACCGTGCAATATAGGGCCAATGTCCAATGAGGTCCATTTGGTCTTCCGATAATTTGTTCGAAAAGGTTATTTTTTCACACCTGTTTGTTTGCTTATCTTACCTGACAGTTTTGACTTCTCACTCACACTCATCTGTCAATCACAGTGGTCACATGATGTTGCTGTGGCGTGTCTTGTCAGCTGATTTAAACAGCCTGATACTTTATTCTGTTTTGTTTGTCTGGACATCCTCTGATGCACAACAATATGCCTAAAGGATATGTTTGCGTTTAAGAGTTGCAGAAATCGTCATACTCAGTGCTGACGGCAAATCATTTCTTGATTTAAGACATACAAAGTGCACTTAGCAACTCCCCAGCAACACATTTTCTGTTTAATTTGCTACAAAAACCTTCCAAGCACAAGTCCACTTTGAGTAGATGTGCAAAATGGGCTTATGTCAATACAGACGAGCAGAATGGTGTGTATGTTTAGAGTGTGAATGGGGGGACACCAGGCTTTGGTCGCTTAGAATGGGAACACCAGTGTGTGAAATATGTTGTGCAAAGGAAGCAGGCAAGAGATGTGGCAGTGGGCTGGCAGTTGGCACCAAGTGGAGACAGTCAGCAGTAAAAAGAAGAGCTGAACAAACACGGTTCTGACTGTCGGTTCGGGATCAGGCGGGACGAGGAAGAGGCGCCTGACGAAGCAGAACTGCTCAGAGTCAATAAAGATAACTGCAAAAACAAACAAATGATATTTACTTTGCACTATAACATACTTTGTAATACATGTTGGCATTGGCACTCCACAAGGCAAGGTTTTGGCTCCCTTCTTGTTTATATAGTAACAATACTTGCTTAACTTAAATAAGTCTTTTGCTCTTTTTAGGTTTTCATCATGTACCAGCGGGTTCACATAAGTATGCACACATGCCGTTACATAAATCTTATACCAATAGAACCACAAAAAGAATGAAAGATATCCTCATCATGACAGTTTTGAGGCAACATGAAGTGAAATATTAAAGGAGAAGCACAGTAAACTCCTTTGTGCTATTTTACTATCACATAATGCATGGCAGTTAAAATGACTGAACATATAATTTTATGAGCAACGTGAGCTCAACTGACAACTGCTGCTATATTGCATACACATACCAATTTATAGGGCCTAATTATTACGCCTCAGCGCTCTCGCAAAATGTGGCTGCTCTTTACTGCCAATTGTAGGTTTTGTCACGTTGTGGGAACGATCAGCCTGGAGTCGTTAGCTTGCGTTGGTTACCTTTCGGCCGTGGGCAAACGTCAAGAAAAAGCCATTGGTCTTGACAGCATTTATGGAAGTCCCAAATGATGAATAAAACATGCCGTGTCGTGTTTGACAATTTCATCTACGCTAATAAAACCATAGGCATGCCATTGATTTGCCAATTGGGTCTCTGACGGCATTAATTGAAAAGGCAAGGTAATTAAAGATTCAATTAATTATACAGAAGGGAAAAAAGTATAAAGCAGGAGTTGACCTTCAAAATGAAATGTGCCAATGAACACAACATAAATTATTCATTTTTAATATATATATATATATATATATATATATATATATATATATATATATATATATATATATATATATATATAAATGTGTTTTTGCTCTTCAAGGCAAGTTCTGTTTTAGGCGTTACAGAAATTGAAAATTGAATTGGAGGGAAATGGGAAATTTGATTGGAAACCATTTCAGTGCATTTGGGATCCAATACTCAAGTACATGCCATATAATGTGGCAGTAAAGTCACAACATTTGAAATTTTGACAAATGGCAAAATTATGTGTCATGAAATGTGCTCCTGTAAAAGCTCAAACATGTGGTAAAAACGAAAAGCAAGTAAAGAGTTAAAGAAAACCAAATATACAACAGGAAAACAAGGCTCACATTTTCATTACAGATACAGACTTTGGGTTCACCCACGGTCAAACTGGCTTTTCTAGTAAATAAGCTGTTTCTGGGTCTGTGTGCTGAGGAAATAAATAGCTGTGAGCTGAGGGAAAGTGTCCTTTATCTCGCCCTGCTGTAAGTCAACAGTCTAGCTCTGCACTATCGAAGAAACCAACGGAGAGGCACATTTATGAGGCGAAATGAAAACAGAAAGTCAATTTAAGTGAGACAGTCGCCCTATTGACACAATTTAGTCCAAAAAGGATATTTGGCATTGTTGTGCTTCCCGTAATTCTGATATTCCGGAATGTTGAGGAGCATTTAAATTGTGCACAACCTCTTTTGGGGCGTCTTCTTGTCTATTTTGTTTTCTTTATTTTTTTCAAACATACACACCAAGACACAAAGAAATATCATGCAAACATTGAGGTGTAAATGTCCCAACTGGTCCTCTCATGTGACCACTTATTTCCATTCAAAGGATAATTGTTTAAACTGTTTCATCACTAAGGCAACAGGTCAAAATTGTCATCATGCTGAAAGCCATGAATTGATTAAGCAGCATCCAATCACATTCACCGACACCAGCACTTGACAGTGAAAATGTGTCATCACAATTTAAATTCTGCCGCACTACAATGCAAATGAAACCCCAGTGTTTGCAGTTGCAGCAGGTAGATCCTCCTTTATCTCCTCTGCTAATCAATGCTATCGACCGGCCGGCTGCTGGGAGTACGTCCAATCCCATCTCTTCCCCCTGACATGATGCTGTTGCCGGGACGAACCTGGGACACGCTCTTAGAAGCCATTAGACCTCCACGTGAAGCAGTGGCATGCCTGGCCACAATGGAGTCACGCTCCCAGGCGCTGTCATGGCCTGTTGAACACCAAGAGGGTCTTTGAGTGGTACGGAGTCAGGGATAAGACGAGTGTCAGTGGAGGGAGAGTGGAGAGAGTGCTTTCTTTCTCTGTGATAAGCAGTTGCAGTGGACAATAGGGCTAATCAGAAATAATGGATGCCACTGGGCTATAGATTAACTAGTTACACGCACTGACAATAGAAAATGGTGGGATAAAAAAAAAAAGAAATACGTGAAATTATTTAGCTCCAAATGTGTTCAATATGAATGTTAAATTGCAACGATCAGACCTATTGGTAAGAAGATGATGGACCATGCAGCTGTAATGTGTATCTTTTGTGGAGCTGTACCAGATTTTTACCTCTTACAAATGTGAAAAACAGAACGAGATCATTTTAAACTTTTCCTTTCCTGACACATTCACATTAGCATCTCAAATCTTAGTTTATTATAGCTTTTCTCAAATTCCAGAGGCCCAAACTGTGTTTTGCCATCACTGCAATGCTAAAAACTAGCATGCTAACAGCACACTTCTTGGATGCCATAAAATGCACCATAATTAGATGCAAATAGAACACAGTTTATTCCCACCCTAAAAGCTGCTTTTCCAATATAACTATACTGGGGAAAGACAATCTTTAATTTACAACATGAAAAGAGGCACAACTCTATACTCAACTGTATATTTTACATTAAAAGAGCGAGAAAAAGACTCTAGTTTAGCAGAACATGTTACTAAAGCTTAAAACGTGAATCTGCCGTCGACTGGTTGGTTTTTATGCAGTGAACGTCCAGTATCTTGGGCTTGAACCTCTGATTCTCAGGAAGGAATGACAGACATTGTCATCGTAACATGAGGTGAAGTCAGGTAAAATGGGCCCTTCAAGGTTGGAGGGCCACATCCCATAATCTGTTTCATCTGTTTTGGTCTGGTGATGATATTGGCAGGGCAATCGTTTGCTTAGGCAGTGGTACCAAAACAGATCAAATGTTTGCAATGGCATTAGAAATAAGATATCAGTAAAATAAGACACATATCTGTGAATAGTTGTACTTAATAAGAGAAACATTGTACAAACATGTATCGCTTTGCAAAACTCAATTCACACCCGGCCCATTTCCCCTTAAATTGTTATTCTAAAATGAGCCACTGCTTTTTAAAAGATAATTTTACAACATTTGTACAAACGCATGAAACAAATCAACTCTGCAATAGTTTATTTTTTATTCTCACTCATCAATTTACTTCATCAATCAACCTTTGATAAACATGAGCACACGCCCGTTACAGGATAATAACAGTACAGCTTTGAAATGCATACTTTATGTCTAAAATAAGAAAATACTGCAGTAAAGTGAAGTGTTGATAGTCTGTAATATTTGGGATTGGACCTGCATCGACTGAAAGCTCTTTTAGCGTTTGTAACTCTGAAGACGTCTTTTCTTTTCCACAAAATACCATCTTTGCAACCTTTATTCTAAAACCCCGTCCCGGCCGTTTGCAGCTGGCTTATTAAAGGTTCTGCTGACGGACGTTTGGCCAGTGAGCGACTCAAATTAAAGATGGCGTATTGATAAGCAGTGAGCACCTGTCGTGGACAATAATGCTAATCAAGCGCGCAATTAGCCCGACCTATAGCCGCCAGCGCTGTATAGATCCTGACATCTTTGTGTGTGTGCGACGCCGCTTCCCGATTGGTCTATTGTCCGGTCCAGCCCCGGCGGACAGGAGACCCGACCGTCCCGGAATCAATGTAAACTCCACTTCCAACTTCCATCCCCTTTTTTTTCCTGTCCCCTAAAAAGCCGCTCAGCCTCTTAGCCCCACAAACACTTGAGCAAAGCAAACAATGAGGTTGGTGAATAGCGCGGGCATTGTTGCGTCTTCACGTTTCTCGTAAGGCCCCCTCCCCTCGGCACTAGATTGAATCGGAAGCTGAAAGAGAGCCGGGACAAAGGCCGGAGCTGTCAGTCGTCCGCGAGACGTGGAGGATTAAGCTGAGAGATGAAGACCTGTCGCTGGACGCAGCCAAAGGCACCGTCGGTATCCAGGAGACCACGGGCAGGAGTCCATGTTTCTTTCACGAGGGTCTTTTTAAATGAGGGATAATTAAATATCTGCTGACTGCTCAGGACTTTGGGCAAAACAACAAGCGGTGGAGCGAGAAAGGAAAATACCATCGTTTAGGTTCATGTTAATCAATATGACTAAAGGGAAAAATGCGTAAAGGTGAAATAGATTGTTATCGTCGTGTGTATTGTTCATTTTATATCATTTTTTAAAAAATATTTTCCATTGTTGCTTTTTTAGTTTTTAATAATCCGGTTTGAATTCAGCTGGAGGTCTCGGTATTTGCATGACTAAATTATTAGTTGTTTGTGCAGTTAATTAATATAAGCAGATTGTCAGTACAATTCTAACCGATCCTCTGCTTCGCCCGTTCCATCCTCCTTTCTGAGGGTCAAGGGTCATGAACGCCTCGACCAGCTTCCTCCACAGAGTCTGTCGCTCCATCGTCTCCTTTCTCTCCCTCTCGTTCTTTAGCCGTTAGTAGATCCTTCCAGAACATAGGGACAGAGATGCCCTGGTCAGGCTCTGATCTGGACGTGCATTCTGTCTTGAGAGGATCCTAACTCTGACTGCCCTGCATCAGCAGCGGGGGCCCCTGGGGGGTTTGGGCCTGTTGCGTCATTGGCTGCTGCAATATTGTCCTTGATTAGGTTGTCCTCCTCACCAGATGCTTGTTGGCACAGCCCGTCCTGGGGGACCCTCGGCTGTCCTCCACTGCCTGAAGCTTATACTGCGTGTCCATGATTGACTTAGTGGTCCCGAGTCCTCTTGGTGTGATCTGGTTTGACTCCTCCCTCTTTGGTCACATTCCAAATATAATCACACGCTACACATTCAAATACACGACTAAAAAGATACTCGCAATGCTTTTTGAACAGTTGAAAATAGTTTTACTAGAATAATGGCTTCATAATGACTTTATTCACGTGCGGATGAAGAGGCAGAGCAGTGAGAATTATGCAGCCTTAAGACTATTCTTAGAATGCTACTTATTTATATTCCACTGCTTAGCTTAAGCTTCCTGACAGAGAATGTGGTGATAAGATCATTTCCTGAGCAGAATTGTCTCTTGTGCGTTAAAAGTGCCTTTGCAAGAAGAGTTTGTTAAGTATTGAATCCTTTTATTTCATGTCTTCCTCCGGCTTCTTTGTATTTTTTGACAGGAACAGTCTGTGCGTTACAGTGTTTCTTCTGTTTCATCTGTTTCTGTCACATTCCAGTTCTCAATGTGAACACCTGCAGGGACTGCCATTACTTCTGCCTG
>NW_027315735.1:3200682-3260682 GCF_026437365.1 Eucyclogobius newberryi
TATATACTTTTTTAATATAGAAAGTGAAGTAACTACAATGACTTCTGTATGTTTATGGACATTAAAGGTGCTCTATGTAACCTTTTGGCCATACACTAGTCTCTGATGTAACTTTAGTCCATTGTTAAGATAGAACTTGGTAAAAAGATCTCATAGTGACAGAAAAGTACAAAAATACAGGAAGTAGAGTTGGAGTGTTCTAAAACGGAATATCTCCACTTTTTATGTAACATGGAAAATTCCATTCAAAATGCATTGACAACTTACACGCAACTCCTTTGTCTGTGTTTATTTTCACTTGGACATGAGCAGCAGATCTGACATGCTGGACATGAGTTCATTCCACAACTGTTACATAGCAACCATACTGTAAACAAGGTGTTTTTCAGGTTCTAGAATGTGATTATGTCATACTCCTGGTGGAGACAAGAGACATACTGTTTAATCCTATTGTTTGTATTGGACGTTGCCATGAGATATGTAAAAGGAATATATAAGAACTCTAAATGTTAACAATTTCATTTCAGTTGCTCCTTTCTTTATTAAATATTATTGTCCTATAAAATGTTGTGATGCAGTCTGAAACCAACACAATAGTTACAATCAGGCTATTTTTTTATTTATTTAGTCAAATCTGATATATATCATTGTGTTAATGAATTAGAAGTCATCTATTGTTTAAACAGGTTTCTCTTGCAACTATTCAAATACATGTGTTTTTATTGCTTTGAAAAAAACAACACCCAAAAAACAGGATTTTACCGAGATCAGAGGCTCCTCTCCACAGATCTGACCTCCAAGTTTAAAACCCCCTCCACAGAGTCAAGCTGGTGCATGTTTTACCATGTTACAGAGAGAGGGCCCTTCAAGGTTGCAACCAGATACACTATTTATTTCTTTAGAGATTAAAAAACACTTTTCCCACATGTTTTTTGAACAGGTAAGTCATTATAAGATAAGATAAGATAAGATAAGATGAATGTATCTTAACAACTCCAACAACAGCTTAAGTTATTTATTTTAAAGACAATCATTTGGAGATATATTCCCAGGTTATTTCATCTCCAAACTTAGAACTTAACTTTGTGTGGGAAACCAAAGCAAACTAAAATGTTACAACTCTGACTCACTTTTTGAAACTAACCAAAGCACAAGGCAACAGGAGCTTGATAGCATCTGCACAGTCACACTCTAATGAGCTCTTCCAACATGCAGTCTTAATATAACATGGCTATAGGAGCAGAGCAAACAGGGAGATGTGGAGGGACAGGAGACCTCGAGGGCTGAAGTGTGAAGCCTGCAGATGTTTGCCTTTTGCCTTCAGGACATACTGGAAAAGTGAAAAATTCAATATGCAGAAAAATGAAGACGTAGAAATGAAATCCTGCTGACAGATCATTGTGGAGTGACTGGTAAGCACTAAAGTTGCGCGCTTTATCAGTTGTGTGTTAGTTGGTGTTGCATTTGAGCTCTGCCATGAATAGAAATGAGCTGATATTGTTTGCATGTTTACTTCCTGAGGACCACATCCTAAAAACATGACACGTACAGTTAAAACATTACCCGGACGTGTCACTCATTTTCCAAGTAACTTCCAGGACTTGTGACGCGACTTGAATATAATGACTGATGACTTGTGACGCGACTTGGACCTGTAACTTTATGAGAGCGGGGACTTGTGACGCGACTTGGACCTGTAACTTTATGAGAGCGGGGACTTGTGACGCGACTTGGACCTGTAACTTTGTGAAAGCGGGGACTTGTGACGCAACTTGGACCTGTAACTTTGTGAGAGAGGGGACTTGTGACGTGACTTGGACCTGTAACTTAGTGAGTGCGGGGACTTGTGACGCGAATTGAGGTTCAGGAAAGAAGACCTGAACTCGGACATGGACTTGTGGACTCAAATTTGAATTGCAGCAGCTCTTGTGTTTTTATACTCGTCGCCTCAGAAACCTCGGACTCGGATTCAGATGACAAAGACTCAATCGGACTTGAACTTGAAAAACTAGAAGTCAGACTTGGAACTTGGACTTTAGTTCTAATTGACTCAATAATGAGGACTTGAGCGGAACTCGGACTTGAAAAACTGACTTGACTTCAGCTTCAGGCCCATAGATGCTACTGTGTACTATTGGTACTTGTCTGATCCAATACATGGAATACAACCTTCAATACATGTGATCATTTCAGTCAATTGAGAATATTTGTGCTCCATGTTGTGCATTTCATCGTGATTGACTGATTTTATTCTAACACATTTCACTCTGGAGAGACTCAGACAAACACAGACAGGGCCGTTTAGCAGCTTTATTATGTGGGTTATTTGGCCCTCAGACCCCGGCGGAAGACATTGCGATTATGGGAACTCCATAATCTAATTGTATTAAATGTCCCCCCCTAGGGCCTGGAGACAGTGGCAGATGTGGGGAGAGGGTAGAGAGGATGATAAAGATGAGAGGGATGCAGAGGAGGAGGAGGGGAGTTGGTGGGTCGCAGTACGGTCTGAAGCGACCGAGCCGACTGCATGAGGGTTTAAATGGGACCGGCTAAGCGCTGATTGGGAGCAGAGGAGGTGCAGAGGAGGTGCGCCCTGCCACGGGGAAGAGGAACCCAAGTTCCAATGATTGAAGATGGGGAGCAGGTGCGAGGAGCGATGTCCCGGGGTCCCCTGTCCTTAGGACTCTCCTTCTGTCCTTAGGACTCTCCTTCTCGGTCAGGAAAAACTACAAAAACCTCCATGGGGAAAAAGTAGAAACCTGGAGGAGTTCCGTGGTGAAGGAGAGATCTGACTCCCACAGATGGACAGGAGGACAGGCCGGACTACGTGCGTTGGTTGAGCTGGGAGCAGGTGGCCTTGATGTAGATGGTGGAGTTAGGTCTTCCTGAATTTACGCAGGCTTCATTTCTCAGATGTTAACAATATGATGTGTTAGCAGACAAACATCAGTGTATAGTTTCCTCTTGTTCTCCTCAGACTTGCTCCTCAGACCACCCAAGTTCACCTGTCTATCAGACAAAAGGCTAATTCAGTGGAAAAGAAACTCAATCTGATTAGATTGACATGGATTTGTAGCTCAAATGATTCATGTTCACTGTGTGTAAACATTACTTTTTATTCTGGGCAAACACGTCTTTTTCCCAAGACTCCTTAGTCACCTGATTTGCAACTGCATGTTTTAGATGTCAAACAATGGTAAATATGACAATAAAATCATGTATTAAAGGTGCGTTCACTGTCTGTTTTCTCACATTTGAATGCACATGGTGTCATCTTCTCCTGACATAATGACATATACTGAGCCTGCAGGTCTTTTGCATGTTTCTTCTTGACATAAAGTAATTGCACGGCTGTAATTCTCGTCTGGCTCGTCTGACTTACCTCGACTCGTGGAATGCTTTCTATCCCGACCTCAGACCCAATTCTCCTCTTCTGTTGCATAGTTGTGTAAAGCTCTCATAATTCTTCTATTTCTGTACTTTTCTCAGACAGGCAGTTATGCTTCTCAGATAATTGCGTAGGAGGCAGCGGCGCACTCAAAAAGACAGCAAAAATGTGTGGAGGAAGAATAGAGGAAGAGAGTTTGCATGAGTGGAGTGTGGATGTGTCTCATGACTTAAACATGTGGAGGAGGGATTCTCTCCCACTCAGAGCTGCAGCTTCAGCAGCGAGCCAGGCATTCATCACTGGGCCATTGTTACCACCATCAGACACTGCTGTCTCATGCTCCAGAGGGCCACACGTATCCCAGAGTGCAATGTGGAAAATCACGCTTGTACGATACCTGTGACAAATAAGAATGGGTAAGAGGAAACCATCATGAAAAAAAGGGGAATATTATGCTTTTTTAAAAATTCGTGGGTCGTGTTGGCAGTGGTGTCTAAACCAAACTAAAACTGAATTTTAATGAAAAGACAAAAACAACAATGCCACCTTGGAGTTAGCCCAGGACCAGCTAGAAGTAAAACACGTAGGTTTGTTGATGCGCAGAGGCGGGGGTCAAAATGTAGTAGAACAAATATCGTATTTTCCGGACTATAAGTTGCACCTTTTTCATCGTTATGGCCGGGTGCGACTAATACTTATATTTATACTTATACTTATACTCCGGAGCGACTTATATGTGATATTATTTGTTATTTTCACACTTGCAACCGCATTTCATACTCCGGTGCGACTTATATGTTTTTTTCTTCTCTATTATGCATTTTTTGGCTGGTGCGACTTATAGTCCAGTGCGACTTATAGTCCGGAAAATACTGTACTATTATCCATGACAGGCAGGTGACGCTACTTGGCCACGTTAGAGGTCAGATCTATGGAGAGCCCACTCACGGTAAAGCTCATGTTCAGTTCCCAGTCCCAGTGTCATAACGTTTTCTGACACCACCAGTTTTTTCCAGTTGGGTTCGTGGTAAACATGTCCAACTGTGTGGACGGTCCCCTGCGGTCACATTAAAGGGGCCGCCAGGAAGGGCCAAAACCTTCCACTGATGGGTCATTCTTAAGGGAGGCAAGTAACATCAATAAACCAGAAAGTGGTGAAGGCTTTGAGTTTATCTGCTGTGGCATAAATCCAAATATACTGATGCTAATTCATAAAAATGGCATTACATTGGTTCATACATGTAGCACGTCTTGGCTGTGATTTGAACTCCTAAAGTATAAAGAACATAACATTTCCAAAAAAGTATACTTTTGTCCTTGTCTAACTTTTGAAAAATGAAACGTCCATCTTTTTAAAAAAAAACTGTAGCTCCACAATCCAAGAAAGTCTTTTGTGCCTGGCTCCAAACAATGACTTGGAAGTGGATTTTTGGCATTTAAATAAGGCCTGTGGGTGAAGTTATTGTGGCTATGCAAATGAGCCTGCTCCCCAGTCCAGAGCTGTTTGTTTGAAACCATTTCTGTCTTTTTTATTTACTCCTCCTTAGTTTACTGGGGGAAAGTCCACAGACAATTATTTCAACTATAATGAGTAAGGAACATTTTGGACTTGTCATTAATCATTTCTAGGTCAAACTTGTGCATCCAATTTGCTCATGATACGGCCCAGCCACCACTGTCCAGGCTCCTTCAGGCTCCTTCAGGCTCCTTCAGGCTCCTTCAGGCTCCTTCAGGCTCCTTCAGGCTCTTTCAGGCTCTTTCAGGCTCTTTCAGGCTCTTTCAGGCTCCTTCAGGCTCTGAGGAAGTGACAGGTGAATTTATAGAAGTGTGAACTCTTAGATGATGAAGATTAGACCCTCGTCACACACGGCAAGCATATTTTTTCCATATATACTCTTATTAGCTAGCATTAAACGTGAATGGAATGGACACACCACGTAGGTAGGAACACGTAGATTTCATAAACTGGACTCTATTTGTTGATGCTTTATGTGAGTTTAGGGCGTGTATTCCATTCAAAATACATAGAGAACATGCATTCTTTGCTGTATTTGTGCAATTACCATCAGAAAGACGCATTCCTCGGGCTGTCAGTTATCGTTTGTTCAGTTCAGAAACAATACATTTACTTTATGCTTTCAAATGTTTGCGTGGCCCACCTGCCCAGACAGTACAAGCATATTGTGTTCATTATTTTCACTGTTGATCTGATACAAGTGTGAATGCCCGTGATAAACACCAATCCGGTCCATTCGTGCTGCTGGAGCTGGCGCTGTGGTTTTCGTCGTGTTTATACGTGCGGTTGTGGTTTCGCCAAGTCAGCGCTGCCAACGCTGTGTGTTTGGGCTCTTAGAGTTCTAGTCTGTAAAGCTGAAAGGTTTATACATATCATGATCAAATTTAAGTGCAACCTATGCTCTAAGAAAATTGCGTTAAGGGATGTATTAGCACAATATCAATTAAAAGTTAATTCTTTCATTTTTCTTTCATTCTAACACGTCTAACATGTTACTGTTCCTCAAGTTTGTGACCAGCTTTACAAAAATATACTTTCTGATGGACAAAATAAAGCTAAATTTGACAAAAACAGCCAGATAAAATAACATTACATTTAGGTCTATTTTGGGGCTGTACATTGAACAAAAAATACTTATACTAAATACTACATTTTGCTTTTAAAATGGTCACAATTAATATTTTTTGGGTTCTTTAGATTATATTGTGACCTGAATAATCACTATTAATGATTAACCTAATAATCGTGACATCCCTAATTGTGATATTTTATTATTATATTTTATGGTTATTTTGCCCCAAACCATTATAATACCAGTGTGCTTGGAGAGAAATGTTGGTGCATCTTTGCTTAAACTGCCCAGAGTGTTACAAAATGTGGCTTGATGGATGGATGGATATTTAATTCTTCATAATACATACACGCAGTTATGAATTTATTAAAATAACCTTTGAAGCAAAACATGGCAAATAAAAAGCAGCTACTGAACCCTCAAGGTGTGATCCTGAACACACCACTGGCCACGTTCAAGGTCAATTCAGCCAAACAAACATGGGACCAAATCCATCACCAAATCCTCCTCATTTCACTGCACGACTAAAACAAAGAGCGATGGAAAATCGTTCTCATTGTAGCAAACCACAATAAAAACAGTTCAGCAATTTAACCAAGGATTCTAGTTTCATCGTGCTGCTCATATCAAATAAGGCCATGGCTGCAGAGCCGCGGCGTGGTCAAATGGCCCAGCGGTTTCAGGAACCGCGGCACTGCCATATAGCCTCATGGCTAACCCTAACCCTAACCCTAACCCTAACCTTAACCCTAACCTTAACCCTAACCTTAACCCTAACCCTAACCCTAACCCTTAACCCTAACCCTAACCTCATGGCTAACCCTAACCTTAACCTTAACCCTAACCTTAACCCTAACCCTAACCTTAACCCTAACCCTAACCTCATGGCTAACCCTAACCTTAACCTTAACCCTAACCCTAACCCTAACCTTAACCCTAACCTTAACCTTAACCTTAACCCTAACCTTAACCCTAACCTTAACCTTAACCCTAACCTTAACCCTAACCCTAACCCTAACCCTAACCCTAACCCTAACCTTAACCTTAACCCTAACCTTAACCTTAACCCTAACCCTAACCTTAACCCTAACCCTAACCCTAACCCTAACCTTAACCCTAACCTTAACCTTAACCCTAACCTTAACCCTAACCTTAACCCTAACCTTAACCCTAACCCTAACCCTAACCTTAACCTTAACCCTAACCTTAACCCTAAACCTAACCCTAACCTTAACCCTAACCTTAACCTTAACCCTAACCCTAACCTTAACCTTAACCCTAACCTTAACCCTAACCCTAACCCTAACCCTAACCTTAACCTTAACCCTACACCTAACCCTAACCCTAACCCTAACCTTAACCTTAACCTTAACCCGGTGTGGTCTAAAACGGTGCGGTTTCGTGCGCGCCGTGGCTCTGTAGACACTCCCATACAATAATGCATTTTCAAGCTAGATGTTTCTAAAATAGTCTGGTTTGTTGTTGAAATAAATCCTTTGTGAGAGCGGGGACTTGTGACGCGACTTGGACTTGTATCTTTGTGAGAGCGGGGACTTGTGACGCGACTTGGACTTGTATCTTTGTGAGAGCGGGGACTTGTGACGCGACTTGGACTTGTATCTTTGTGAGAGCGGGGACTTGTGACGCGACTTGGACTTGTATCTTTATGAGAGCGGGGACTTGTGACGCGACTTGAACTTGTATCTTTGTGAGAGCGGGGACTTGTGACGCAACTTGGACTTGTATCTTTGTGAGAGCGGGGACTTGTGACGCAACTTGGACTTGTATCTTTGTGAGAGCGGGGACTTGTGACGTGACTTGAACTTGTATCTTTGTGAGAGCGGGGACTTGTGACGCGACTTGGACTTGTATCTTTGTGAGAGCGGGGACTTGTGACGCGACTTGAACTTGTATCTTTGTGAGAGCGGGGACTTGTGACGCGACTTGGACTTGTATCTTTGTGAGAGCGGGGACTTGTGACGCGACTTGGACTTGTATCTTTGTGAGAGCGGGGACTTGTGACGCGACTTGAACTTGTATCTTTGTGAGAGCGGGGACTTGTGACGCGACTTGGACTTGTATCTTTGTGAGAGCGGGGACTTGTGACGCGACTTGAACTTGTATCTTTGTGAGAGCGGGGACTTGTGACGCAACTTGGACTTGTATCTTTGTGAGAGCGGGGACTTGTGACGCAACTTGGACTTGTATCTTTGTGAGAGCGGGGACTTGTGACGCGACTTGGACTTGTATCTTTGTGAGAGCGGGGACTTGTGACGCGACTTGAACTTGTATCTTTGTGAGAGCGGGGACTTGTGACGTGACTTGAACTTGTATCTTTGTGAGAGCGAGGACTTGTGACGTGACTTGAACTTGTATCTTTGTGAGAGCGGGGACTTGTGACGCGACTTGGACTTGTATCTTTGTGAGAGCGGGGACTTGTGACGTGACTTGGACTTGTATCTTTGTGAGAGCGGGGACTTGTGACGCAACTTGGACTTGTATCTTTGTGAGAGCGGGGACTTGTGACGCGACTTGGACTTGTATCTTTGTGAGAGCGGGGACTTGTGACGCGACTTGGAGTACAACAAAACACAGTAAAAGCCGTTCAGCAATTTAACCAAGGATTCTAGTTTCCCCGTGCTGCTCATATCAAATAATGCATTTTCAAGCTAGATGTTTCTCAAAATAGTCTGGTTTGTTGTTGAAATAAATCCTTGTAATTTAAGCAGACATTATACAATTTAACAGTTAAAAACCCAGAAGTCACATTGAAAGATATACAAATGTTCTATGTACATTTTTAGTGTTTACCACATTGGTCTTGCTCATTTGAAGCAGCTGTAAGTGTTGCATGTTAAGCATTAGCAGCCGCTGCATCACAGATAATGAAACACAGAGGCTCAAAACCTCAGAGTTCTAAAGCTGAAGTTCAGAACATGAAATAAACATGTCGCTATGACGTGCTCTACTGTCTGCGCTTCTCCTGCCAAAGTTTGACAGCCACAAATTAAACAACACGAGACATTGAAGCTGTTCAATGAAGCTAACCACATTAATAGGTTGGACTACTTTCATTGAGTAAAAACACTTTGGCACTTTGTTCCAAACTCGGGATGTAACATATAAACATTTAATTTTACAATTATTGTGAGGATAAACATCACTACTTTATGATAATTCAAGGCCATGGCCAAAAAGCTGTTAAATCCCTAATTCTCTTTCATTCACATTGTTAGATTACCACTTTTCGAGTGTGTGACTAACTTTTTTCACTTCATGAACGATAAAATACATTAAAAAGTAATTTAACATTTAAGTTTACTTTTCAGAGTAAAGATGGAATTAAAATGACCTGTTTCTGCTCAGAGTGTTTGAACTGAAGAGTCATCACACTGTGCTCATCCTCACTGCTGGTTTCCACGGGTCAGGCGCCTAGCAACGTGCTGTACAAGCTGTCAATCAAACCTGTTACTCAGCAAAAGGTAGCATCTGATTGGTCAGTCTTTATTGGTCATCTTGATTCACAAAGAAAAAGAGAAAGATTATGTAGAACGTTTTTATTATTAACATTGCACCCATGCTTTCTTCTTATCTGGAACGCTAGCAGGTTAGCAATGTCCACATATATATCAAGTTTACATTTCTGCTTCCAAAATTCAACTTATACTTAATATTTTTTGTTAATACTATTATTTGTGACCAACATAAACAATCACGCAATAATAATCGATTAATCAAATACAGGACAATCCAAACAAAACAAAAAAGTCCTTAGAATATCAGAACCTGGGGATGTTGGACTGACATGCAGCACATCGCATTTCCTTATTGAGACATGCACTGACTGTAGCGCAAATGAGGCTGAGGCCCGGGCCCCGCGGGGCTCTGAGGCCCGGGCCCTGCGGGGCTCTGAGGCCCGGGTTCTGAGGCCCGGGCCCTGCAGGGCTCTGAGGCCCGGGTTCTGAGGCCCGGGCCTTGCGGGGCTTTGAGGCTCTGAGGCTGCTCCGTGTCTGCTGCAGTTTCCAGTGTTGCACAAAAAGCTGGAATGCACTGAAGGTCAGATTCCACTAGAAAACCGGTAGAGTGGAGGAGGGAGAGGGAGGAGGGAGGAGAGGGAGGGAGAGGGAGGAAAAGGAAGGGAGGAGGCGTTCTCTCGCTTGCCTTACCAACTTCAGAAGCAGCAAAAATTCCTCAGGGGTATTTCTCTGTTTCCAGGTGATTTCCAAGTTCAGATTGAGCCGTGAGGGAAAACAACCTGTAGCAAAGGCTTTAGTGATGTACAGAATGTAGATGACCCTTGTGCAGTTTGTTAGATGACCCTTGTGCAGTGGGGCAGATGACCCTTGTGCAGTGGGTTAGATGACCCTTGTGCAGTGGGGCAGATGTCCCTTGTGCAGTGGGGCAGGCAGATGACCCTTGTGCAGTGGGTTAGATGACCCTTGTGCAGTGGGTTGGATGACCCTTGTGCAGTGGGGCAGATGACCCTTGTGCAGTGGGGCAGGCAGATGACCCTTGTGCAGTGGGTTAGATGACCCTTGTGCAGTGGGTTAGATGACCCTTGTGCAGTGGGGCAGATGACCCTTGTGCAGTGGGGCAGGCAGATGACCCTTGTGCAGTGGGTTAGATGACCCTTGTGCAGTGGGTTGGATGACCCTTGTGCAGTGGGGCAGATGACCCTTGTGCAGTGGGGCAGGCAGATGACCCTTGTGCAGTTCTTTAGATGACCCTTGTGCAGTGGGTTAGATGACCCTTGTGCAGTGGGGCAGATGACCCTTGTGCAGTGGGGCAGATGACCCTTGTGCAGTGGGGTAGGCAGATGACCCTTGTGCAGTGGGGCAGGTAGATGACCCTTGTGCAGTGGGGCAGATGTCCCTTGTGCAGTGGGGCAGGCAGATGACCCTTGTGCAGTGGGGTAGATGACCCTTGTGCAGTGGGGCAGATGACCCTTGTGCAGTGGGGCAGATGACCCTTGTGCAGTGGGGCAGGCAGATGACCCTTGTGCAGTGGGTTAGATGACCCTTGTGCAGTGGGTTGGATGACCCTTGTGCAGTGGGGCAGATGACCCTTGTGCAGTGGGGCAGGCAGATGACCCTTGTGCAGTTCTTTAGATGACCCTTGTGCAGTGGGTTAGATGACCCTTGTGCAGTGGGGCAGATGACCCTTGTGCAGTGGGGCAGATGACCCTTGTGCAGTGGGGCAGGCAGATGACCCTTGTGCAGTGGGGCAGGTAGATGACCCTTGTGCAGTGGGGCAGATGACCCTTGTGCAGTGGGGCAGGCAGATGACCCTTGTGCAGTGGGGTAGATGACCCTTGTGCAGTGGGGCAGATGACCCTTGTGCAGTGGGGCAGATGATCCTTGTGCAGTGGGGCAGGCAGAAGACCCTTGTGCAGTGGGGTAGATGATTCTTGTGCAGTGGGGTAGATGACCCTTGTGCAGTGGGGCAGATGACCCTTGTGCAGTGGGGCAGATGACCCTTGTGCAGTGGGGTAGATGACCCTTGTGCAGTGGGGCAGATGACCCTTGTGCAGTGGGGTAGATGACCCTTGTGCAGTGGGGCAGTCTTCATTTTTTCGACAAAAAAAATGTCATAATCCTTTTGTTGAAGGAGCCATATGCAAAATTAAACTATTATAACGATATTTCATCATCATTATCTTACTCAAAGTTATATTTAGATTGATTCCTGCTTGTATGTGTAACTCTGCATTGTCCTTTATTTAAGATTTGCATGCTCAGAAAATGTCTGTTTCCACCTACCCCCTATCTCCGCCCACAATAAAACCTTTAAATAAAACGTTGCCGCTTGTTTCAGGGAAATTCAACTATATAAGGCATTTATGCAGCTTTGACCAGGAAGTAAATATTCCCATTGCAGTAAACGATGAACAGAATTTAAGATAATGATCTAAGTACACTGCATGACCCAAAGGAAAAGAGAAAAGTCGCCACATTCAATGAAGCAAAGCGCTACAAGACTCTTTTTAAATAACCGCTTCATGTGTGATGATCTTTCTCCTGCAGCACGGCCTTTAAACCCAAGTGACGCAGTGAGTGGAAACAACCATGTGAATGACAAATCCCGTGGTCATGGAAAAAATTTCAGTGTGTTTGAGGGTCATTGGCATCGAGAAACTAATGTCCTCCAGATCTGAACCCCAGAGAGAGTGTTTGTGACGAGCTGGAGGAGGCTTTGTGCAGTGGTCACTCTCTTTGTGCAGTGGTCACTCTCTTTGTGCAGCGGTCACTCTCTTTGTGCAGTGGTCACTCTTTGTGCAGTGGTCACTCTCTTTGTGCAGCGGTCACTCTCTTTGTGCAGTGGTCACTCTCTTTGTGCAGTGGTCACTCTCTGTGCAGTGCTCACTCTCTTTGTGCAGCGGTCACTCTCTTTGTGCAGCGGTCACTCTCTTTGTGCAGTGCTCACACTCTTTGTGCAGCGGTCACTCTCTTTGTGCAGCGGTCACTCTCTTTGTGCAGCGGTCACTCTCTTTGTGCAGTGGTCACTTTCTTTGTGCAGTGCTCACTCTCTTTGTGCAGCGGTCACTCTCTTTGTGCAGTGGTCACTCTCTTTGTGCAGTGGTCACTCTCTTTGTGCAGTGCTCACTCTCTTTGTGCAGCGGTCACTCTCTTTGTGCAGCGGTCACTTTCTTTGTGCAGTGCTCACTCTCTTTGTGCAGCGGTCACTCTCTTTGTGCAGCGGTCACTCTCTTTGTGCAGCGCTCACTCTTTGTGCAGCGGTCACTCTCTTTGTGCAGCGGTCACTCTCTTTGTGCAGCGGTCACTCTCTTTGTGCAGTGGTCACTTTCTTTGTGCAGTGCTCACTCTCTTTGTGCAGCGGTCACTCTCTTTGTGCAGTGGTCACTTTCTTTGTGCAGTGCTCACTCTCTTTGTGCAGCGGTCACTCTCTTTGTGCAGTGGTCACTCTCTTTGTGCAGTGCTCACTCTCTTTGTGCAGCGCTCACTCTCTTTGTGCAGCGCTCACTCTTTGTGCAGCGGTCACTCTCTTTGTGCAGTGGTCACTCTCTTTGTGCAGTGCTGACTCTCTTTGTGCAGTGGTCACTTTCTTTTTGCAGTGGTCACTCTCTTTGTGCAGTGCTCACTCTCTTTGTGCAGCGGTCACTCTCTTTGTTTAGTGCTCACTCTCTTTGTGCAGCGGTCACTCTCTTTGTGCAGTGGTCACTTTCTTTTTGCAGTGGTCACTTTCTTTGTGCAGCGGTCACTCTCTTTGTGCAGTGGTCACTTTCTTTGTGCAGTGGTCACGCTCTTTGTGCAGTGGTCACGCTCTTTGTGCAGTGGTCACGCTCTTTGTGCAGCGGTCACTCTCTTTGTGCAGTGCTCACTCTCTTTGTGCAGCGGTCACTCTCTTTGTGCAGTGGTCACGCTCTTTGTGCAGCGGTCACTCTCTTTGTGCAGTGGTCACGCTCTTTGTGCAGCGGTCACTCTCTTTGTGCAGTGCTCACTCTCTTTGTGCAGCGGTCACTCTCTTTGTGAACTGGTCACTCTCTTTGTGCAGCGGTCACTCTCTTCGTGCAGTGGTCACTTTCTTTTTGCAGTGGTCACTTTCTTTGTGCAGCGGTCACTCTCTTTGTGCAGTGGTCACTTTCTTTGTGCAGCGGTCACTCTCTTTGTGCAGTGGTCACTTTCTTTGTGCAGTGCTCACTCTCTTTGTGCAGCGGTCTCTCTTTTTGTGCAGTGGTCACTTTCTTTTTACAGTGCTCACTCTCTTTGTGCAGTGGTCACTCTCTTTGTGCAGTTCTCACTCTCTCTTTTGGACAGGCAGTGTGTATGTTATAGTTTATTACAAAATACTAGAAAAAGCATAATATGTCTGGTTTAATGTCTTTCTGGTGACTAAATGTAACGTGTGATCACTAAAATGACTTATATTGTGTGAACTCAATCCAACAAATATTATATTTTTATTTTGCAGATACAAAACAACATCATCAACAACAACAACAACAACAACAGAAAGTAGAGTAAATTAAAAAGAAGGTGCAGAAAGAGGCAAAAAAGGGCTCATATTAAGCCCTCAATCTAAAGACTAAATAAACTTAATAAATAATAAAATAATATATATTACAATAATACAATAGCTGTGAACATTGGATTGTTTCAACTATATACATTATTTGTTTTGCCTGGAATCACTCACTCTCTATATATATTTTTTAATAATTTAGAAATGTTATGATGAAGTGGTTTTAACAGAATTTCCTTCTCAGCGTGAACTCTAACTCTGAAGGTTTAGAGCCTTTTCAAGTTCAAGAAACACAGCTTGACGGAGCAGTTTTCTCCTCTCTGTGTGCAAACAGACTTCCCCCACGTTCAGGGCTCTGTGTTCAGGGCTCTGTGTTCAGGGCTCTGTGTTCAGGGCTCTGTGTTCAGGGCTCTGTGTTCAGGGCTCTGTGTTCACTCTGTGTTCAGGGCTCTGTGTTCAGGGCTCTGTGTTCAGGGCTCTGTGTTCACTCTGTGTTCAGGGCTCCGTGTTCACTCTGTGTTCAGGGCTCTGTGTTCAGGGCTCTGTGTTCACTCTGTGTTCAGGGCTCTGTGTTCAGGGCTCTGTGTTCAGGGCTCTGTGTTCAGGGCTCTGTGTTCACTCTGTGTTCAGGGCTCTGTGTTCAGGGCTCTGTGTTCAGGGCTCTGTGTTCAGGGCTCTGTGTTCAGGGCTCTGTGTTCACTCTGTGTTCAGGGCTCTGTGTTCACTCTGTGTTCAGGGCTCTGTGTTCAGGGCTCTGTGTTCAGGGCTCTGTGTTCAGGGCTCTGTGTTCACTCTGTGTTCAGGGCTCTGTGTTCAGGGCTCTGTGTTCAGGGCTCTGTGTTCAGGGCTCCGTGTTCACTCTGTGTTCAGGGCTCTGTGTTCACTCTGTGTTCAGGGCTCTGTGTTCAGGGCTCTGTGTTCAGGGCTCTGTGTTCACTCTGTGTTCAGGGCTCTGTGTTCAGGGCTCTGTGTTCAGGGCTCTGTGTTCAGGGCTCTGTGTTCACTCTGTGTTCAGGGCTCTGTGTTCAGGGCTCTGTGTTCAGGGCTCTGTGTTCAGGGCTCTGTGTTCACTCTGTGTTCAGGGCTCTGTGTTCAGGGCTCTGTGTTCAGGGCTCTGTGTTAAGGGCTCCGTGTTCACTCTGTGTTCAGGGCTCTGTGTTCAGGGCTCTGTGTTCACTCTGTGTTCAGGGCTCTGTGTTCAGGGCTCTGTGTTCACTCTGTGTTCAGGGCTCTGTGTTCAGGGCTCTGTGTTCAGGGCTCTGTGTTCAGGGCTCTGTGTTCAGGGCTCCGTGTTCACTCTGTGTTCAGGGCTCTGTGTTCAGGGCTCTGTGTTCACTCTGTGTTCAGGGCTCTGTGTTCAGGGCTCTGTGTTCAGGGCTCTGTGTTCAGGGCTCTGTGTTCAGGGCTCTGTGTTCACTCTGTGTTCACTCTGTGTTCAGCGCTCTGTGTTCAGGGCTCTGTGTTCAGGGCTCTGTGTTCAGGGCTCTGTGTTCACTCTGTGTTCAGGGCTCTGTGTTCAGGGCTCTGTGTTCAGGGCTCTGTGTTCAGGGCTCTGTGTTCACTCTGTGTTCAGGGCTCTGTGTTCAGGGCTCTGTGTTCAGGGCTCTGTGTTCAGGGCTCTGTGTTCACTCTGTGTTCAGGGCTCTGTGTTCAGGGCTCTGTGTTCAGGGATCTGTGTTCAGGGCTCCGTGTTCACTCTGTGTTCAGGGCTCTGTGTTCAGGGCTCTGTGTTTAGGGCTCTGTGTTCACTCTGTGTTCAGGGCTCTGTGTTCAGGGCTCTGTGTTCACTCTGTGTTCAGGGCTCTGTGTTCAGGGCTCTGTGTTCAGGGCTCCGTGTTCACTCTGTGTTCAGGGCTCTGTGTTCAGGGCTCTGTGTTCACTCTGTGTTCAGGGCTCTGTGTTCAGGGCTCTGTGTTCACTCTGTGTTCAGGGCTCTGTGTTCAGGGCTCTGTGTTCAGGGCTCTGTGTTCAGGGCTCTGTGTTCACTCTGTGTTCAGGGCTCTGTGTTCACTCTGTGTTCAGGGCTCTGTGTTCAGGGCTCTGTGTTCAGGGCTCTGTGTTCAGGGCTCTGTGTTCAGGGCTCTGTGTTCACTCTGTGTTCAGGGCTCTGTGTTCACTCTGTGTTCAGGGCTCCGTGTTCACTCTGTGTTCAGGGCTCTGTGTTCAGGGCTCTGTGTTCACTCTGTGTTCAGGGCTCTGTGTTCAGGGCTCTGTGTTCAGGGCTCTGTGTTCAGGGCTCTGTGTTCAGGGCTCTGTGTTCAGGGCTCTGTGTTCACTCTGTGTTCAGGGCTCTGTGTTCAGGGCTCTGTGTTCAGGGCTCTGTGTTCAGGGCTCTGTGTTCAGGGCTCTGTGTTCACTCTGTGTTCAGGGCTCTGTGTTCAGGGCTCTGTGTTCACTCTGTGTTCAGGGCTCTGTGTTCAGGGCTCCGTGTTCACTCTGTGTTCAGGGCTCTGTGTTCAGGGCTCTGTGTTCAGGGCTCCGTGTTCACTCTGTGTTCAGGGCTCTGTGTTCACTCTGTGTTCAGGGCTCTGTGTTCAGGGCTCTGTGTTCACTCTGTGTTCAGGGCTCTGTGTTCAGGGCTCTGTGTTCACTCTGTGTTCAGGGCTCTGTGTTCAGGGCTCTGTGTTCACTCTGTGTTCAGGGCTCTGTGTTCAGGGCTCTGTGTTCAGGGCTCTGTGTTCAGGGCTCTGTGTTCAGGGCTCTGTGTTCACTCTGTGTTCAGCGCTCTGTGTTCAGGGCTCTGTGTTCAGGGCTCTGTGTTCAGCGCTCTGTGTTCAGGGCTCTGTGTTCAGGGCTCTGTGTTCACTCTGTGTTCAGCGCTCTGTGTTCAGAGCTCTGTGTTCACTCTGTGTTCAGGGCTCTGTGTTCAGGGCTCTGTGTTCAGGGCTCTGTGTTCACTCTGTGTTCAGGGCTCTGTGTTCAGGGCTCTGTGTTCACTCTGTGTTCAGGGCTCTGTGTTCAGGGCTCTGTGTTCAGGGCTCTGTGTTCAGGGCTCTGTGTTCAGGGCTCTGTGTTCACTCTGTGTTCAGCGCTCTGTGTTCAGGGCTCTGTGTTCACTCTGTGTTCAGCGCTCTGTGTTCAGGGCTCTGTGTTCAGGGCTCTGTGTTCAGCGCTCTGTGTTCAGGGCTCTGTGTTCAGGGCTCTGTGTTCACTCTGTGTTCAGCGCTCTGTGTTCAGGGCTCTGTGTTCACTCTGTGTTCAGGGCTCTGTGTTCAGGGCTCTGTGTTCAGGGCTCTGTGTTCAGGGCTCTGTGTTCACTCTGTGTTCAGCGCTCTGTGTTCAGCGCTCTGTGTTCAGGGCTCTGTGTTCAGGGCTCTGTGTTCAGGGCTCTGTGTTCAGGGCTCTGTGTTCAGGGCTCTGTGTTCAGGGCTCTGTGTTCACTCTGTGTTCAGCGCTCTGTGTTCAGCGCTCTGTGTTCAGGGCTCTGTGTTCAGGGCTCTGTGTTCAGGGCTCTGTGTTCAGGGCCCTCAACTCGCCGGTGAGTTGTCACAATCAAAGTTATTTATTTGAAGTAATGCAATGTTTTGATGAATTATTGACAGTGAGAATCTTCATAACTTTATAAATAATCATTAAAAATAAAGCCTGGAATATGGGAAAATCAAACATGTGTTTTGAGCATTTAAGCCTCAATTACAAGACAAAACAGACTCAAAATACACCTCAGTGTGATGTCTATATAATGTTCATCGATGAGGAACATTATATCACAACATGTCTCCACTTCACACTTCAACACTTCACAAAGGGATGAATATGGAACAAGAACTTTGCACTAATATCATATTTTTGGTGCATTTATGTCCTCGAGGCTTGAGTTCTGGGGTTCTGACTCCTCCTCAAGTCCTTTTTCATCTCACAAACTGTAGATTTGGATGTAAACAATAATAACATCACATGAGCTTGAGTCTTGAAGAGTTAAAGTGTTTTAAAGTGTTAAAGTGTTAAAGTTTATGTAATAGATCCAGTCAGAGGTGTTGTTTTTAACCCTCTCAAAGACTAAACGTAATGTGTCTGAAAACATTCTCCCATTTTTCATTTAGCTAACGTTACACGGGTAATTAATTAGTCTAAACAATAGTCATTATGATACGACAACTGACAGTAAAGCTCAACATTAGTAACGTTCAGTCAAAGAGCTGAAAAGTGACAGTTCTTTTATTATCATGTAAAGATCACCAAACTACAGAGATAAAGAGACGCACTTTCTGCTTTCATCGCATCAATTACGCATCAATTACTTTGTCGCTTTAACCGTTAATGTTAATGTTATTATACATAATTAACAAGCTGTTTTCTTCTGTGACATTTATCAGAATATGGCATTTAAAACACGACATTTAATAAAAGAAGTTACCCTTAATTCTCTTGCTTCTCACTTGGTACTTCATCATTTAACACAAAACGCAGAACAAAACACGACCAGAGAGCAACAATTAAAATAAAAATACCATTAAACATGAACTAAACAGCTAAAGAAACACAATCGTGGCACATTTAAATCAAAATAAAGGTCTTTCAAATGAAGTCGGAACGTCATTTTCCCCGTTTGTCTCATGTCTGTTCCTATGTCAGTCCAGTCCTTTGTCATGTCCTATTTTTACTGCCGCCAAAAGTACGTTCCAACCGCATCATTTGCATTTTTCAACCGGGAAAAACATGTTCCAGAATTCCCGAGGAGCCCATGACCGCCGCGTATGTCAGTGGGCGTGGTCTCACAAGAAGAAAGTGTCAGATTAGGCACACTCATGGGATTATTGCTGCGGCAGGCCTAATGAATTGTAGCTCAATGGCACAAATAAACAGAAACCTGTCAATCACGCGCCGCACAGAGAGCTGCAGAATGCCCCCCATAGATCGGCGGTGAAAGCCCGGCCCCGCCCTGGAGACTAACGCTGCCATTTATCAGTTATCTCACTCCTCCAGTCGACGCCGCCTTCTATACAAAATCCACACATCAGATCTCGTTTCCTACAGGCAAAAGTTCCAGCGCTGCACAGAGAGGATTTGTAGACAAACAGAAATTGCAGATTGCCATTCGAACAAGCAAAAAAAAAGACAAAAAAAAACAGCCGGCAATGCTCGCAATCGCTATCAGCGCATCGTGGTGTCCTTGCCACAGAGGGTACGACGCTATCTGAGAGGCCGTATCCGGGACGGAGCGCCGCACCGGAGGGCCACGGCGCAGATGGAACATTTACTTTGCAAAAAACGATGTGTTAGACCATCAAAGATCCGAACGATACGCCTGGTGTGATGGCTTTACCGCGCGATTGGACTGTGGTACTGCGGGGAACACATCTATTTTATGTTTTAAATGTTCTGAATACAACATAAGTTAAAAGTTGCGTCTCTTCTTCCTCCTTTGCTTGTCCAATCCGACAAAGGAGAGCCGTGTTGTCTGAATGTCGTGTTTGATGCATGGAGACATTAGCATATAGATAACTCCCTCTGAAAATGGGGCGTTAGGGAATTGGGGGAGGGGGAAAAAAGGAGTGAAAAAACATTATGTGTAATCACAAGTTACATTTGGAATTAACATAAGTTTGTCTTTTGAGCCGGGGAATGAGAAGGGATCAGCGAGGCTTCCGCTTTGTTTTCCCGGGTTTTACGCTGAGACAAGAGAAAAGAGGAAGAAGAAAGAGAGGATTTTGAAGCGATGCCAGAGGTGATGCTGGAGCTGGCGATGTTTTAAGATAACTTTCATTTGACTCGAACCACAAATGATTTTAAATGAAAAGAACTCCCTCGGCGGAGTTGAGCTTTTATTTGAAAACAGCGTGACTCCAAAGGAATCAGCCATGCAGAGTACACAAGTAATGAAGGAAAAGAACTCTAGATGTGATGCAGTGTTTCCATCATATTCTTCATCATTTTATATTCTCGTCTGACTGGGCTAAGATGGTCTTGTGTAGTTATTATTATGGTGTTTCCTCATATTTAGCTTACTTAGTTATTATGTTGTTGTTGTTGTTCTCACTTGATGCTTTGAAAAAAACTCTTATAGGTTCCAAAAATGTGTAATTTGAGGACATTTAGAACAGAAAGTCAATGGGGCTGTTTTTTTCATTTGTATTCGTTTTAGCTCAATAATAGACTTTAAAGAAAGAGCGACAAAAAAGCATAATATCTCTTTTTGTAATTGTCGAAAAAGCTTCAGTTGTCGTCATCTCGACTCGTCTACTCTCGTCCTCACATCTTCATCATCTTCTTTGTTAACCCTTACAGCCTTGTTGTAATGGGCCTTTGAAATCCTCTCTTTACCTGGCTGCATCTCCCTCGTCACTGATGAGTACCTGATAAGCATCTGATTGGCTGATGCCGCCTCAAGGCTTCACAATGCTGCTGTGCACCTCCTGAAGACTGAACCTGAACATTTCTGTTTGAAGAGGGATTCTAGACCTCTTCACCTCTGTCTTGTGGCTTTAAGATCGAGATGCACCACACTCTTTTTTTAAGACAGTGTAAACCCTTGAATAGCATCCTCACGTTGAGCCGGCTCGCCTCTCCACAGACCTGACTCATAACTGGTGTCTGGTACGTAATAAAAAACACCTGTAATGAAAAATAAAGGCTTTAATTTTAGTCTTGTAATTGTCTGAACTGTTACACACAAATTGAAATAGTTTGTTTTTAGTTTTCAGTAAAAAACTAAAAGCACTTGAAGTATCGACTACTTGTAATGTCTGATCATAAGCAATGTTTTCAAGCTCCTTTTGACGACACGACTTGGCCGCCACGTGCCCTCTACAGGCGATGCCATCATAAATATTGAACACATGGTATTTACAGTTCCAGATGGAGCCGCCCCGGCGCTCCTGCCGTAGATTGAATTCGGTGTAATGTACACTCCATTATTTGTACATAAATAAATATCAGAGTCAGTTCAGTAAACTTGACAGGCCGGAGCAAACACAAATGATGAGCTGTGGAACTCAGTGCACGACCTGCTGCTCTGGAAGTCATTTCAATTCTCTCCTGTGATTCTATGACCTTCAAAGTGCGTCGTTCAAGGTCAAATGTGTCTTAACATTTGCACAAGGAATAAAACACAAAGGATTTCTGTAAAAATGTATGATTACTACATTTATTCTTTAATGAAGTGGTTAGGTGTCAGGAGTATGAATGAAGTAGTTACTAATCTTGAATCATTCTTAATAGACTATTTTCTCTTTGTTCATGCTTTATTAAGGCTAATTAAGGTGAAGTTAGATTAAAGTAGCAGGAGTTTCCCCTTAATGTAATCATGTTTATTACACAGTTTTTCTAAAGATCTAACGAATTACAATCTACGTTTCAAACACTCTAAACACAAATAGTGTGAGTTATTCATTCACGAAACATGTTAAAAGTAGAAAAAGTGAGTCATTTTGTTTGTTTGATCGTTGTCCCATGACACACATAAACTATAAATACATGCAGTACATGAATGAAGTTGTATTTACAGTATTGTGTCAAATATTTGAAATGAATGTCCAACAATCAATGAGAAGCTTGTACATCGGTCGCTCTAAATCAAACATGAACTCTCAAAATGAAACAAACAGTTGTCAACATGTGTTTACTCTGTTTCCTCTCCATCTCCACAGCACATGTATTTTACTCTTTATTAACAAAACAAGACAACAATAATGAGTCACTGCTGCACCAGCCGTGTTTCACATGTATTTACAGCGAGTAACAGCGTACAGAAGTAAAAGTACTGTACTGAAGTCAAATGTTTAGGTGCTTTAGTACATTTGACTGATACTTTTGACTTTACCTCACTATATTTTATAGCATTAATTGTATTTTCTACTCCACTACATTTTGGCACTGGACCCAAAAAGTTAAATATGTTCTTATAGTTTTAGACCTGCTGAACTGGCTGAAGTGTTTACTATTTTTACCACGTTCATGAACATATCTTATATCTTATATCTAACTTATACTTTTGTCTCAGCTTTGAGCAAACAAATTGAGGCTGTATTCATTATCAGGAAAAGATTCTAATGACCAATAATCAGGACAATTCTTTATCAAGATCAATACATTTGCTTTTCAATCTTAAAGTACACATTTAAAGGAGTAGTTTTACTTACTGTAGCTTTCACCTTCTGTAAGTAACAAAACTGAGCACTTCTTCTTCCACAGCTTATTTATTTGAACGATGAAACCAAAAACCTTCATCATTTACATTCCAAACATCAGGCAATCAAACAAAGCCAGACCAAAGTGACAGTCCTCAGTCTCCATGTTATTTTCCGTGTTAATATTCGCTGCTTTCAGATGGAATCATAACACAAACTGCTCTGTATTAGATGAAAGCGATAGCGCCTTTTGGCAGGTGCCGATAATAATGTGTCACTCATTGGTTCTGGCGCTGTTGCTTTTGGTGCAAACCTCCGACCACATGCACCACTTGTGAGTCCCTGCATGTCCACATATATCACTCCAGATGTGGACATTTGATTGGATTCCTGGCAGAGTGTGACAGGAGCGTGCAGGGGTCTCACCGGGATAATCGGAAATGCTTTATGAAATATTGTGATACGTCAAAGCTGCTCCGCTCGCCCATAAAACACATAACATATTCCAGATTGAGAGAATATATGCATTATGTGTGGGTATAAATCCACTCTTATACACTGTGGCTTTAATAAATCAGAAGGCAGTTATTTATGTAATATTGAAAATGTCAAAGCAATATGACAAGTCGCACACATGAAGGGACTAAGAATATGTACATTAACACACAATAAGCCGAGTGTATAGCCTCTGCTGAAGACAATGCATCCATTAAAGAAGATCGTATTTATGCTAATTAGTAACAGGAAATATAAAGACATTTTTGCAGTTAAGTAAATTAGCTTCTTAGTACAGCGTTAAAGTCGTGAGCCTGGTCAATGTAGATACAAAATGCCACCAGCAGAGGACAGAGGGACTGCAGGTGGCAATAATGGAACAACAGTGTCTCAGGGATTGTTTAGGTTCCCGTTGGGCTCCGGCTCTGATCAGAGGACTGAGGGGCCGCTGCTGATCGCCTGGAGCAAGATGGCCACCCACTGAAGGCAATGGCAGTGCTCGTTTGCGCATGTCGCCGGGTTAACCTTTAGCGGCTAGCTACATCTTCTGGGCTGAGTGGTCAAGAAGTGATGCAGCATTGCAGTTCTGACCAATCAGAGCGAGAGTTGTCAGAGCGGAGCGGGGCCAAACAGAGTAAGCCAAGGTTTAAGTTTAAAAAGCTGAAAAATGAAGGAATCAGAAAAAAGTTCATGATGTGAGAAAAGGCAGAAAATTGCCACCAAATTCAACCTTTGCGAACGCGAGCAGTTTGTTTTTGAAAATGCTTTTTTATCACTGCAGTTGCAACGGACTGACCACTGGGGCCGACTCATGACAGGTTTAAGACAGCAATACCATATCCAGATATCTTCATAGATCAATGGGTTAGAGACAAGCTCCTTGGTGGTTATCGATCATTTAGAACAAAATCAAACTTCACTTCTTTCTTCAGATTAAAGGACTGGATTCTGCTTGATTTGTGTTGGTTTCTGGCCTCCCTCTGTGCTGGCATCTTGTTTTAGGACTCAAACTGATGCATCGGGTTGTGTTAGAGCTCAGACCACACCTCATTGTCTTGGCCAGTCAGGATGTTATTATCATTAGACACGTTCAAAATATGCAGGAGTCAAACATTTGTAAATGAAATAAAAAAACTCTAGTATCTTCTTTCATAAAGGAACATCATCACATCCTGGTTAAATGCTCAGGAAATTACAACCTTATGAGTCGTATTCATCTGTTTTGTTCATACACAGCAGTGGTATGTGCATAACCTTGTATGTGTGTTGGCCGACAGGAGTGAAGCCCTTGTGACCGCTAATAAGTCATTTTCATTTTTCTGCTCTATTTATTCTGGTCGACCGCATGTTTTCCCTTGTAGCTCTCGTGCATATTTTCCTACAATCATCATTCCATGTTTTAAGCTTCAGCCAGAACAAAGACGCTCCTACACCAAAGTAGGGCAATGTGTCTGGCATAATTTAGTCAGCCCTCATCCGCACGAGGTTATGGACACAATACACATTTGATTTATACGTAGGCGCTGCTGGGACAAGAATGGAGAGTCTTATAGCTGCTGGAAGGGAGACGCTTCGGCGATCAGTATTCCAGTCACCTGCTGCACAACATAAAGAGCGTGCAAGCAATCCGCGCACAAAGACGCAACCACCAAAGCGCTCCGGTCCCCGCGCACACACGGCTTTGAAAAATAAAGAAGAAAAAAAAAAACGCTTCATTGAAATAAATTGCAGCTTATTTGGCGAGATCCCGGACTTTTCTGTGAGGGAGGGGGAGCGGCGAACGGGAAATCGAGGTAGGAATAGGCGAGATTAAAGCCGTATAAAGGGAGATATGACAACACGGTCGTGAGTCAATCAGCCGCAAGGCGCTATTTGTGGCTCCGAGCTTGATCTCAGGTAATAGAGGAGGTGAAAGCACAGGGGGGGCACAACATAATAAACTTCCAAGCGCTTTTGAAGTTCACACACGTTTGTTTTTTTCATTCTTGGAGAAAATCCGAGGGTTATTTTCGATGGACAACATTAGCGATTAGATGGTATTAAAGGGTTTTGCCCCACTGGGGTTTCACCATGGGGTGAATCAAGCCGTTACGAGGGGAGCGAAAAATACCAACTCTGGAGGTTTAGTGGATGGCAGGTGGTGCTTAACGTTTCAAAGAGTAAGACGCTGGAATTCATCAGGTGGAATTGGGTCCTTTTTTGAAGTAGGTCAAGAAACGGAGGTAAACAAAGGGGGGGGACAGGTAGAGAGAGATAATATCCCCTACTGAGGGGGTGAAGGAGGGGAGAGAGGAGAGAGAGGAAAGAGAGGGAGAGAGAGGGAGAGAGGGGAGAGGAGAGAGGAAGAGAGGGAGAGAGAGGGAGAGAGGGGAGAGGAGAGAGGAAGAGAGGGAGAGAGAGGAGAGAGGAAGAGAGGGAGAGAGAGGGGGGAAGAAAGAGAGGAAAAGAGGTGCAAAAGAGATGACAAAGAACAAAACTGTGTGAAAGGTGATTTTTGGATGGATTTTTCTTAGTTTTGAGTATTTATGAGCATTTGTTCCAGGTTCACTTTTGCCCAAATGTTGATATAAAATGATTTCTAGTATTTATTATTCCTACATATGTCAATCCGATTAGGGTTGACAAAAAAAACTGAAATGGAATGGTACTAAAACTAGCATTGATACAGAATGAAATAAGTTAAATAAGGCAAAATCTATTTTATATCATTCAGAAAAGTCTTGATTTGTACCCAAACCAATGTATTACCACCATAGTAATATTAAACAGTAAACTATTCCGTATTAGTAGTAGTAGTAGTAGTAGTAGTAGTAGTAGTAGTAGTAGTAGTAGTAGTTTGTGAATATTTAGACATTACTGGCATTTGTAAAAGGCATACAATTACTTATAAATGTTAATAAGCCATTAACCAAAAACATGTGTGTATTGATAATGGCAGTAAAACATTGTTGTAAGAGAACATTCATATAAATGTTCAATAACCAAGTGATAAATGGTTTAAAGGTGCTTATAACCAAATAACAATTGTGTTTTAATGGATTATAAATAGTTTACTAAGGAACCTTATTTTAAAGCATTACCTAATTAGTTTGTATTTAAATGACATTGTAATGTAAAAATGCTTTTTTGATAATTATCAAAATCAGTTTAGAGTATCACGTTTATGATTTTAGTAAAGACACATATTATCCATATCATATTAGGACTTTGAAAGCGACATGGCCACGTCTCATTTGTGGTTTATTATCTTATGTCTCTGCCTCTAGGATAATGGCAAATATAGTCTGACTTTTATTGCCTGGAACATATAAAGCTGTAGAACATATAAAGCTGTGGAACATATAAAGCTGTGGAACATATAAAGCTGTGGAACATATAAAGCTGTGGAACATATAAAGCTGTAGAACATATAAAGCTGTAGAACATATAAAGCTGTGGAACATATAAAGCTGTGGAACATATAAAGCTGTAGAACATATAAAGCTGTAGAACATATAAAGCTGTTGAACATATAACGCTGTGGAACATATAAAGCTGTGGAACATATAAAGCTGTAGAACATATAAAGCTGTGGAACATATAAAGTCCGCTGCCCGCCTCCTCACCCACACCCGCCTCCTCACCCACACCCGGTCCCGTGATCACATCACTCCCGTTCTCCGCTCTCTCCACTGGCTCCCCATCAAGCAGCGCATAAACTTTAAAATACTCCTCCTCACCTTCAAAGCTCTTCACCACCTTGCCCCCCCCTACCTGTCTGACCTCCTCATCCCCCACCGCCCCACCCGAGCTCTCCGATCCTCCTCCTCTCTCACCCTGACTGCACCAACATCCCGACTCAAAACTTTTGGCGACAGAGCATTCTCCCGAACAGCACCCCGACTCTGGAACTCCCTCCCCCAACCTGTCCGCCACTCTCCCTCACTCACAACATTCAAATCCCGCCTAAAAACATACCTCTTCACCCAAGCCTATGACCTCCCCTACCCCTAGCCTCCTCTACCCCATTGCCTACTCTTCTACCCCCTGTTACATCCCCATCTTTTTCTCTCTACTTCTTCTGTCTTGTTCATTTTATCTGTATATTAATGTGTTCTGTACGTGTTGTCCCCCCTGTCTGTAAATACCCCCCCTTTTTTTATTATGTTCAGCGTCTTTGGGTCACTGAAAAGCGCTATATAAATAAAAGTTATTATTATTATTATTATAAAGCTGTAGAACATAGAAAGCTGTAGAACATATAAAGCTGTGGAACATATAAAGCTGTGGAACATATAAAGCTGTAGAACATATAAAGCTGTAGAACATATAAAGCTGTAGAACATATAAAGCTGTGGAACATATAAAGCTGTAGAACACATAAAGCTGTGGAACATATAAAGCTGTGGAACATATAAAGCTGTGGAACATATAAAGCTGTAGAACACATAAAGCTGTGGAACATATAAAGCTGTAGAACATATAAAGCTGTGGAACATATAAAGCTGTAGAACATATAAAGCTGTAGAACATATAAAGCTGTGGAACATATAAAGCTGTAGAACATATAAAGCTGTAGAACATATAAAGCTGTAGAACATATAAAGCTGTGGAACATATAAAGCTGTGGAACATATAAAGCTGTAGAACACATAAAGCTGTGGAACATATAAAGCTGTAGAACATATAAAGCTGTGGAACATATAAAGCTGTAGAACATATAAAGCTGTAGAACATATAAAGCTGTGGAACATATAAAGCTGTAGAACATATAAAGCTGTAGAACATATAAAGCTGTGGTTAGAAACAGCAAATGAAAAATAAAACAGATTTTCATCAAATCCACATGAAGCTTGTGCTGGTTTAACAAAGAAGTGGTGCGGTAAATCCATACAAACCCTCCATTGCAGTCATTACTCCACAGGTGGTGGATATTTCATGTGGTTTCTATAGCAACAATATATAGTTAAATGTAATGGCTTATGTGTCCGGTATTGGTAAAGCGACGATGAAAACTGTGGTGATGATGATGATATGACATGATAGTGATTCTGGGCTGAGCAGAAACAGCAGGAGAATCATACTTTGCACAATGTCACAAACCACTGCAGGTTACACACATTATACATGATATACAGCTGGATATGTACTACTTATTCTGTTAGAAGAAAATGACCGACATTAAAATGATTTCGGCCACGACCAAAATGTATTTTATGTAATATTCTGGGCTCTGGACCCCGCCTAAGGCCCAAAGTCACTGGGATAGGCTCCAGTCATCCGCGACCCAGAAAGGGAACAAGCGGTAGAAAATGGATGGATGGATTCTGGGCTCACTGGGTTTTCTCGTTCACGTTTTCAAATTTGATGATGTCATATGTTCAGATGGAAGACAAGGGCCAGTGTAAAAGAGAAGATTTACTGTTTTTGAACAAACTATCAAGAGAACTGTGTGTGTCCTCAAACATGTTCATCTTACAGAATCCTTTCCACTGACAATAATCACATCTTTCATTTTGATTTGAATAATGGCACCACTTTCTCAAGCGATTGCAAAAAAAAGTCATTTCCCGTTTGTTTATTTGACTGAGATGTTTATTTGACTGAGATGCTGACTTTTAGATGTCAAACTTTGGGCCAGTTTTTGGTTTCACATGGATAATCACAGTAATTACAGAGGAATAAACCATAAACCAGGCCAATAAACTACAATCTGACCGTTAACAGCCAATTCCACCATAGAATTCTGACCTGTCTCCTGCTTCGTTTTCTACTATAAGAATTCAAGACTGTTGTGTAGTCACGCACACTTTTAGAATAATCATTTGATATTCCATGCAGTCGAATATATTTCCAACAACCAAATCCGATTCCCGTAGAACTACTTTGCACGTTCAAGTCAGTTGCCTTTGTTCGTAAAAATCCATCTTCTATACATCTGCCTTACTCTATGTGCGTCTCTCATAACCAGCATTCCACTCACTATCTGGACGTCATACTGTCCACGAAAACAGAAAGGCACGGACTAGATAATAATCCGTATGGAAGGTGTCACTGCTGCCGATATAAGAAGCAGCTTATGGGGCTGAAGCCTCCGCCAGGCCGAGCACAAACAGCTCCTGCCATCGCGTTATCACAAGGACATTTTGTCATTCATGCTTCTTGTATGTGGAGATTTATAGCGGGCGAGTGGAAGAGGACGCTATTACCATTGATAATTGATGGCCTGGTGGCGGTGTGTGCGGCGGCAGAGACTCGTGAAGTGTGTCCCTCCGCCCTCCTTCCCTCGCCTTTCCTTTCCTTGCCTGTCACCGCTATTGGGCCTCTGATTGGGGGCCCTGGGCTCAGTCGCCACGAAAACGGCACCAAAGCAAACAAAGAGGTGGAAAGGGAGCCGGGGGAATACAGTGACACAAAGGGGCTAGCTAGCGCGCTCGGTTGTGGAGTCTCTCAATGGCGCGCCGCTGTAGCTGTCCAAAGTCTCATTACCCGGGGAAGGATTCATGCGGGCGTTCCAATCCCAAATTAATGCTGTCTCTCCCCAATCTCTCCCAGAATTGCTTTATTAACATATGCAAATAACAGTGTCGGAGATGATTAGTTAAATTACACACTTTTTTTCCTGTGATTTTCTTTGCTGCACGTAAACGCTCCAAAGTAATCTAAATTCATGCTATGCTTATCACGGCGCGTTTCGTCAATCATGCCACAGTGGGTGACAATAAAGAGATAAGGCGGTAATTCCCGACTGAAGCTCTGGCAGTAGAAGCGCCACATGTAGATTTCACACCAGCCGTGGCAATAACAACAAAACAATAAGGCTTAAGGGTTATTAATAAAACCTAAACCGATTATGGCAAATTAGAATCCTAAAAATCCATGATAAGGATTTGTGATATTAAGGTATTGGACAAAAGAAATCAAATGACTAATATGCAAAGAACTATTGAAATGTTAATGTAAAGTATATAGTAGGTAGACTACGCAATATGCTTCAGCCATTGTTAAGCTTCAGGCATTGTTTGTGGTTTAGTTGTTGGTACATTTGGACACTGCAACATTGTGGTTCTCAAAATATTATATATAAATGGCAGAAGCATGCAATACTTCAATACTTTGTCTATGTACATAAATACAAAGTTTCCAAGACAAATTTCCTGCTGTGAGACAGTAACTTAACTCAAATATTAAGTCAATCAAACCCTTTGTGAACAGTGTCGTTGGTTTAAAGTCCTGAATCCCCCATTGAAATTCTATAAGGTAAATGTATAGATACAAACACATCACATCACATTAGGTTCAATGCCTCTGGACCGCCCTCTGCATGGCTCCGCCCTCTAACAAAGGGGAGTTTTGTGAGAAGGCAGTGGAGTTGTGTTCGACAGGAAGAGAGTGGTGTGTGTTGGTGTGAGGACCTACATTATATCTCCACTTGAATTCAGTATCATAGTATTTAGCAATGACAAACGCCCCACTGTCCATCCTGGTCAGAGCTTGTAGAGACGTTTGGTGCATGGACAACGTGCTCTAACTCAGTATTGTTTGGTTGGCAGATTCTTGCTCCATCACTCACTGCTCCATATGTATATGTACGACCCCCTGGTCCCTCCATGGGCAAAGGTCCAGTTGCTTTTATTCCAAACTGCCGTCCTCTTGGTCTTGACTTCTGCCGAGAGGGTGAAGGATCTGCTCATGCTTCTTTCAGTGCATCCCTCAAGTCTTCAGCGAGGAACCTTGTACTTCTGGGCCAGAGCCAGGCTCTTGTGTGCTTCCACATTTGCCACCTTTAAGACCACTTTTGCGAGTGCTATGCTGGATGTGTTCACTGTCCCTGTGGCTTATGCTGTCTGTCTAAGTTTGACATGGCGTAAGTTCATGAAGGCACATTTGGCCCTGTGGTCCGGGGCATGGGAAGGGAAAGGGAAGCCATTTCTGTTTTCCTCAGAGACAACACTAGATCTGCCCAGACCCCTGCACTGCAACACATCTATTTATGTATCTGTGCTTCCTCTTATAAAGCCCCATCATGGCCTTTGCTGACACAGTATCATCACATTGTGCATTGAGCTTGATAAAAGGCATTCTTCTTCCACCTGAGCCCTTTACAAACATGTTTATGTAAATGAGAAAAGTGCCACGACTTCACTGACATGTTTGTGTTGCACAGGAGACGAGCTGTTTGTGCTATTTCTAAAGAGCTCTGCAGCAGCATTCACAGGAGCTGAGGCGGCCCAGTCTGGTCTGGTCCAGGGTCGTCATCACACGACGTTTGATTCTGATACTAAGGAAAATGGAAAATGCTTCAGACCTGATTCTGATTTTCATAATAACTTCAGAGTATTTCAGTAATATTAGTTAACATTTGTCCTATTTATATGATTTTTGCAGAATTTGGTACTTCATTCAAATACTGATAAGTTAGTGACGGGTGATACCATGACTTTTTGTTTCGATACCAAGTAAGTATTGCCATACTTTTCATAAACCGATCCCAATGACTTTTGTATAAAATGGAAAGTGCTGGTTTTAACCCTTTATGCCTTATTTTCACTCTACCCCTGCTTGAACTAAATGATAAACATATAAACCGTGTATTTAATAAATGGATTAGAATGTATAAAATAATTTAAAAACTATTTAAAACTGTGTTCACATTTTTACATGATAATCAATACTTTTCGACACCTTGTCAGTTTGTAAACTATGGATCCACCATCACCACTGAAATGAGACCTACAGAAACCTCCTCTGACAGACTAGAATGTACAGTTACATGTGTAATGCAGTTTAATCATGATAATGTGCATATAACTCTTATATGGTCAAAGTTTAATTTTGAAACATTTCTAACCTGTTTAAATTAATAAATGATTCAAAACAAACCAACCAACATTGTCAAAGGCCAATCAAAGGAAGCCATAATCACAGCAAAAACACATGTTCACATCTCTATTTCTTTTATTTTTAAAGGATTTTTTGGCCTGTACGTTTTATTAGACAGTGTGAAATGGGGATGAGACTGGACATGCAGCAAACTGTCCAGAGCCTGATTTGAAGTCTGTTTAAATAAACTTTTCCTTCAGTTATTACATTTGTGGAAATGTATTACGTTTGTGGGTTTATTACATTTAAAACAGACAACTTTTTTTACGTTTGCTGGGATTATTATGTTCATATGTTCCGATCCCAATATAAAGGACGTTAGAGGGGCCAAAAGCTTATATAACACCAGAGATATCAAAGTGATGCTGGCCGCTGATGTAGTGTGTCAGGCTTTATTCATTTTGAATTGGGTCCATTTAAGCCACATTTACTGTTATTCTGCCTCATTAACAGTCGTTTAAAGACTGAAAGTATGTTGTTTTCATCAAAGTGTTAGACTAGTCTTCTATTGCCAAAGCAAGTTCCAGCTGGTTTGTGAATTCTTCATTGACAATGGCAATACATACATACATACATACATACATACATGCATACATGCATACATACATGCATACATACATACATACATACATACATACATACATACATACATACATACATACATACATACATACATTCATACATACATACATGCATACATACACACATACATACATTCATACATACAAACATACATACATACATACATACATACATTCATACATACATACATACATACCTACATTCATACATACATACATACATACATACATTCATACATACATACATTCATACATACATACATACATTCATACATACATACATTCATACATACATTCATACATACATTCATTCATACATTCATACATATATACATACATTCATACATTCATACATACATACATTCATACATACATACATACATACGTGGCATACATGCAGGGCCGGCCCAAGCCTTCAGGGGGCCCTAAGCGAAAACATTTTTGGGGGCCCCTCACCACGTCATCAGAATCAGTTTTATTGCCATTGTCAGTGAACAATTCACATATGGGAACTTTCTTCAACGCAAACAAAGCGCACCAAAACTCCAGGGCATATGTTTGCCAACTTGGTATTCCGCTGACATCACCTCTACTCCCTGTACAAATAACACACGTCCCAGATATGTTTTTGGGTGTATTTATGGGCGTTAAGGGTCGACAGCCACATTAACAGTTTAAATGAATGAACAGGGGGGGTCTGGGGGCTCTCCCCCAGAAATTTTCAGACCTTTTTGGGTCTTCTGCTGCATTTTAATGTGGTCCAGCCGGCTAAAGTAAGAGTAAAATGTTGAGGTTGTAATGCTATAAAATGATGATGTGATGAAACTGTGCCAGGAGAAAATGATTAAAGCCAGTTATTAATACATTAGTGTACTTAATTACTCAATACAATATTGGCTATGAAAAATAATTATGATCAAATTGATTCATTTTAACTGAAAATGTAAAAGTAATAGTTATCCTTACTAATTTATCTTTTACAGCTCCCAACTGTTCCTTCTTGCTAAAGTGACAAAACAAGTTATATTAAATTAAACAAATAGCATAAGCATTGCTTGATTAACAATTAACACTGATAAAACAGTGCAAACATGTTATTCCCAGAGAATGAACAGAACGAGAAGTGAAGGACCAAACCTAGCGATAGTGAAGCGACTGCGTTTCTGCAACTTTGCCACTTTTGTATAAAAAATATATAGTATTATTCTATAACAGACGTAATCATAATATGTCTGGTTATTTTTCACTATCAATTTATTATAATGTATAACAAATAGTCTAATGATGCTTTTTAAATAAATTGAAATGTTTTATTACTCTATTAAAAGTGAATTACAATATAAATGTTTGTTCTGATCAGAACATCACACACTGGACTCCTGCATGAAACAATGCTGCGATGTGATTGGCTGATGGACCTTACGTGCATAAACCTTTACGTTCCTCTTATTGCACGTTAAGAAGTCAAAGTAAAACAGACATCACGAGTCACGATTGATCTCACACATGGTGATGTGACAGAGAGGGACGCAAACTCAAACCTGCTCATCTCTAACTGAGGCTGCACAGGGGCCCGGGACAGGGGCCCGGGACAGGGGCCGCACACTGTTCACTCCAAAGTTTCACATCAGAGGTTCTGGACGAGACGGCGCTCGTCCGGACCAGATCTCCGCCTCTTAGTGACCGGGGCATAGAGGCCCCTCACCGGCCTCACCTGCAGCTGACACTACGGGGCTGGTGTAAATGTTAAACTTATTATCTTCATTCAGACATATTATTGTGCGCGGGGCAGAGCTCTCGTCGCCTCCAGCCTGAGCGAACTAACGTGACAGAATCGTGTTGTTTCAAACAGCAGCATTAACCGTCTCTTTGTAAGAGAAGTTCAATACCTGGAGAGTGTTGTTGAGTTTGCAGTTTCTTTACATCGTCAAGAAGTTTCTTCTTTCGTTTTTCGGCACCAGGAGATATATTCCTCTGGACATGAGGACCACGCAGGGACCACGTTCTGTTGTGTTTATGTTTTGCTCTCGTTCTGCTCGCGCCCAATCAGCGCAGGTTTGGTGTCTTGGTTGCCAGATTGTCATTACAAATAAATGCGGTTTGTGCGTTATGTTACCGCTGTGTGCGCTGCCGCGCCAGCAGCGCTACTACACCAGTGGTGCACGCTGCGCTTGCACTTCGCATAAGACGGGTTGCCAGATTGGGGGCCCTATTAACGCCTCGGGGCCCTACGCGGCTGCTTAGTTCGCTTATAGGCTGGGCCGGCCCTGCATACATGTTTTAAATTGTGATTTGATGGAAGTGGGACCCATGCGTGCGCGGTCATTTAGCATAAATGCTGACCATTAACGCCGCTTTACACGGCTCATTCACATTTGATTGTGAATCCAGGAAACACAGATACAGCCAAAGTGACTTCACTGTTGGCCAATGTTCACGTGTGCTAGCATCTCACCAGCTAAGAAAGAAAAATAGACGCATTTAGAGTAAGTAAATTGACTGTAATCCTGATTCCGCATGTAAACAGCAGCGATATATATGTGTGCTGCATCTATTTTGACACTTATGGCTTGGCTGCACTTTTTATGACAACAAGGCTAAATGTTTTTCAAGGATCGACTTTAATACACAATGAAACCTTAGATAAAAACACACTAATATCACATGGATCATAAACAGTCAAAAAACAACAAACTAATTAAAAAAATCAATAATATCGATCACAAATCCAATCCAGTTGCATCTGATCTTTGTGGAAGTATCTCTTTTGCACCGGGGACTTTCTGGTCCTCATTAAATCGTTAGGCGGTGGGCGCCTGCAGCGCTGGCTCTGAAAGTTGTATTTATTGATGAGCCTTTATAAGAACGCACACGACTCGGAGCGAAGGCAGTAAAAGTTCCACACAAGCGCGATCGGGGCCTGGATGTCCTCGCTCTCCTTTCTGTGTGTTCAGCAAGTTCCCAAATACTATCGACCACTATTCCATTCACACTTGCCAGACATCCACTCCAGATATGAATTTTATGATGAGGTATTAATAATAAATATAATAGCCAAATCTTTGCAAGGCGGCGGAGATGGGAGGGAGCAGTTCCTGGTGTTGCTGCAGCAGAACTGAAATATTCATGGAGACATTATACCTTCATTTTGTTGTGAGTAAGAGGGATTCATCCTCATACATTAACTAAAGCTAATTCTGTTGCTGCCCCGAGCTCACATGTCCAAGTCAGATTAGCTGTGGAGTGATGCATGGTGGGTAGTTTTAAATCATAGCGTGGATTACATAACACTGTATTTCAAGAAGGCTTCTCAAAATCTTTGCCTTCTGCTGCTGATGTAAGAACATATCAATATTTTACAGTTACAGTTATTTTCTAAGTTTCTTCATTATTCATCCACTCCTCAATCACACTGGTAAGCTTCTGCTGTAGCCTCAGCTGCCCTGGGGCTGATTGATGGAAATGTGATTGTAGAGCCCCACAAGGAGTATTCTCACAGCAAAGGTGGAGTCGGTGTCTTGCTCAAGGTAAACAACAAACTGCTGTATTGGCAAGAGCAAGTACATTCTTACTGGTGCCCCAATAGTTATTTGGATACTGAGTTCATGAGTAAAAGCCAAGAGATGTCTGTGAAGTATGGCGTTCTCGCTTCTCAGCAGGAAAGTCGTGGCCTCGACTCCGGGTCTTTCTGTGTGGAGTTTGCTAAGTTTTCTCCCCGTGTCCGAGTGGGTTTCCTTTGGGTGTTCTACTCCCCCCATCATCCCGAAACATGCACATCAGGTAAATTCCTCCATCTAAGTAAGTCCTGACCAAGCCAAGCTCAAGATCTGGAGATGAGTCCCTGGGTGTGGCCCCTGTGGCTCTGAAGACTGGATCGCAGAGGACAATAAAGTGTCCAATAACCTTATATGGATGTATTACATATGTATTTCAAATTTGCGTAATAACCAAAATATCTAGTACTTACTTACAGTCTATGGTGACAGTTATATTGGTTGGTATTTTAATTTGAATTATATTAAAGCCAGATTAATCTTTTTTGAAGTAGATTACTGTACTTTGATAACTAAACATAAAAACAGTGACCGGTCCAGTGAGGTCCAATTTGTCTTCTGATGATTTATTCTAAAAGATTTTTTTTTTTTCAAACCAAAGTTATGTCTTGTCATTTGTGATTTACACAAACTAACACGTGATTTTACTTAAATACAAAAAATACTGAAACATATATAGAAGAAACAGGGGAGTGTTTGGGGCTCAAAAAAAGGAACATAAAGTGTGGAGGAAATCAGGAAATCATTGGGACCGAGGACAAAAACATGGTCGCTGGATTAAGGAGGCAATTGAAACCAGAGAAACGTGCCACTGGACTATAAACCGAGACGAGGGGGCCGTTATACTCTCACACACCTGCCATATGAACTGCAGACAAAACCTGTGTAAATCAAGACACGGCACAGCAACGTCACGTGACAGCTCTGACGAAGCTCTGACGAAGCTCTGACGAAGCTCTGACGAAACTCTGACGAAACTCTGACGAAGCTCTGACGAAGCTCTGACGAAGCCCTGACGAAGCTCTGACGAAACTCTGGTGAAGCTCTGACGAAACTCTGACGAAGCTCTGACGAAGCTCTGACGAAACTCTGACGAAGCTCTGACGAAGCTCTGACGAAGCCCTGACGAAGCTCTGACGAAGCTCTGACGAAGCTCTGACGAAGCTCTGACGAAACTCTGACGAAGCTCTGACGAAGCGCTGACGCAGCTCTGACGAAACTCTGACGAAGCTCTGACGAAGCTCTGACGAAGCCCTGACGAAGCTCTGACGAAGCTCTGACGAAGCCCTGACGAAGCTCTGACGAAACTCTGACGAAAGTCTGACGAAGCTCTGACGAAGCTCTGACGAAACTCTGACGAAGCTCTGACGAAGCTCTGACGAAGCTCTGACGAAACTCTGGCGAAGCTCTGACGAAGCTCTGACGAAGCTCTGACGAAAGTCTGACGAAGCTCTGATGAAGCTCTGACGAAGCCCTGACGAAGCCCTGACGAAACTCTGACGAAGCCCTGACGAAGCTCTGACGAAGCTCTGACGAAACTCTGGTGAAGCTCTGACGAAACTCTGACGAAGCTCTGACGAAGCTCTGACGAAGCTCTGACGAAGCTCTGACGAAGCCCTGACGAAGCCCTGACGAAGCTCTGACGAAGCTCTGACGAAGCTCTGACGAAGCTCTGACGAAACTCTGACGAAGCGCTGACGCAGCTCTGACGAAACTCTGACGAAGCTCTGACGAAGCTCTGACGAAGCCCTGACGAAGCTCTGACGAAGCCCTGACGAAGCTCTGACGAAACTCTGACGAAAGTCTGACGAAGCTCTGACGAAGCTCTGACGAAACTCTGACGAAGCTCTGACGAAGCTCTGACGAAGCTCTGACGAAGCTCTGACGAAAGTCTGACGAAGCTCTGACGAAGCCCTGACGAAGCCCTGACGAAACTCTGACGAAGCCCTGACGAAGCTCTGACGAAACTCTGACGAAAGTCTGACGAAGCTCTGACGAAGCTCTGACGAAGCCCTGACGAAGCCCTGACGAAGCCCTGACGAAACTCTGACGAAAGTCTGACGAAGCTCTGACGAAGCTCTGACGAAGCTCTGACAAAGCCCTGACGAAGCCCTGACGAAGCTCTGACGAAGCTCTGACGAAGACTGGAGGATTTATGTATCAAAAACAATCACATTCTGGTCTGAAAAAACGAGCCTTTGACAGTGCGTTTCACATCTGTGCCACTGGAGCAGTTTCGTTCTAGTTCCTTCCACCATAATTGCTAAAACCACAACTTTCATTTGAATATTTTATGGTCCAACCGCTCCCCGTTAGAACCGTGGTAATTAACCGCGTGCGGCAGAGAACTCATTATGATGCCAAATTGCTGCTGGAGATCGAGCATTTTTCCGCTCTCATTTAAAGTACTGTCATTGTTACAATCGTGCCATGGGAAAACTGGGATTGTGAGCCAAATAAAAACACAGATTTTCAAAGGGACAGATTGGTTGCTGTAAAAAGATTATATATTTCGACACAGTTTAATATGCACTAGTAATGCAACAAAGTGCATATATTTCTTTCACTGGCTTGTGTGGTCATTTATTGGTTGGTGGAAGCCTCTCCCACCAAATAATATCACCACATCAATATTACAACTGAATTATTGTGTAAAGATGGTCGAATATAGAAAATTAACATGTTTACATACAATATTTGTAGGAGACATGTTATGCAAATGAAGCTTTACCAGGTTATGTCACTGTTCCCTCATCATCAAAAGAATGTTCAGGCCAAAATGCGAGAGCAAGACTTAACAATTCTGCATTTTTAACTGAAGTCGATGATCCCATTTCCATTACTACATACTAATGGTGTGGTTATTGACTAAGTAATAAACAGAAAGTACAATATGTCTTCTTTATGTACTTCAAGAACTATAGACCAGTGATGCATCAGGCATAATATGCATTTAAACGGCGTCTGCATTAATTAACCATCTTTACCATTTTCAGAGGTTGTGGATTATTTTTGTTCATGTGGATGTAAAAATTATAAAAAAAAATTGCTCCAGATTAGAGCAAAGCTCCAGATTGACAAGAAAAGCGGATTTCTGCAACTAAATGGACTATAATGAGTCAAACTTCACATCAATAAATTACAATTTATTATGATTTAACCATCGTCTCATAATGATTCAAAATCTTTATTAACGTAGTGTATTGGAGAATCTGATTATTATTTATCTATTAATTAAAAGGGAGAAAGAAGATATGTCTTTATTGTCCACACATGGGGAAATTTCATATATATATATATATATATATATGATATATATATGATATATATATGATATATATATGATATATATATGAGATATATATATATATATATATATATATATATATATGATATATATGATATATATATATATATATATATATATGATATATATGATATATATATATATATATATATATATATATATATATATATATATATATATATATATATAGTGTGTATGAGGTGTGTGCATGAGTGATTGCTGGTGATCTACAGAGTCTGCCCCAGGGCAGATGTGGCAGCAGAAGCAGCTTACCACCAGAGAGTGAGAAGTGAATGAACACAACAACCAAAAGTATTAGCAGTTAGTAAGCAACAAAAGTGAGACAATCTATGATTGTTTCTTTACGCTTGCATGTTTCTTGATATTAAAAAGTAACAGCTAATTAATTTCATATGAATTCTAACACATTGAAAAACAATTGCAAAAATGAACATCCAAGCGAGCAGTGCAATCCCATTTCCTGCGTGCATTCATTAGCAATAAGGCAACGTCTTATAACGCATAAGGTGTGAGTTTAAGATGTATTATGGGATGTAAATCAGGCTGCACATGTTTTCTGCTGAAGTTAGTACTATGTTAATGCCTGATTTATGCTAGCTCGTGAGGCTAATCCTGCTCTGATACTTAATTCTTAATGATTTATCTTGGACTTCATTCTCTACGGAGTGATCAAGGACTAGTTCTTGGCAAACAAAGATGCAGTTATTGCTTTCAGGTGTAAAAATATGTCAGATTTATGTGTTTTGTAAAGAATGTGTGATTATTATTGTTACAGTAAAGTCTTGTCGAGTAGTTTTTCTTAATACATTTCTTGATTTACAATTCAGGCATGTTTTGTAGATTATCTTTCTGCCTGAACGGTCAATGGCCTTGAAGATTTGAATGCATTTGAAGGATTATGTAAAGCCCCAAACAAAAGCTAATTCCATGCGATGCTACAGGCTAGAACATGGTTTGAATCATTAGCGGATAGTTCATTTAATCTTCTAGACATGTTTGTATCGCCAAACCTGAAGCTGGACTGAACTTTCAAAGGTCAATTGTTCACATGTAATAGCAGACTTAAGACAAAGTGGATTCCGTCTTTTCCTTCTGCTGCTGTCAGACTTTACAACAAACACTGTTAGTCCTGAACTCATGTGCAATACTGTCATACTCATGTGCAATACTGTCATACTCATGTGCAATACTGTCATACTCATGTGCAATACTGTCATACTCATGTGCAATACTGTCATACTCATGTGCAATACTGTCATACTCATGTGCAATACTCATGTGCAATACTGTCATACTCATGTGCAATACTGTCATACTCATGTGCAATACTGTCAAACTCATGTGCAATACTGTCATACTCATGTGCAATACTGTCATACTCATGTGCAATACTGTCATACTCATGTGCAATACTGTCATACTCATGTGCAATACTGTCATACTCATGTGCAATACTTTGGCATACGTCAATCATCTTGGTGCAATATTTTCTGTCCATATAACAGCTGTAAATAAGAGTGTCACTATTGTTATTATTATATAGTATAAGAGGTTTTTTATAAGTTATCTGTTTTTTATTATTTACTTCTGTACCTACTTTGTGTTGCAACACTGGAATTTCCCCATTGTGGGACAAATAAAGGCTTATCTTATCTTATTATATGTATTTTCAATCTATTTTATAAGCATGACAACTACTTCAAGAGTTTGAGGTGTCTAAGCACTCATGTCTTTTCAGGCAGAAGGTCTTTTCATGTGGTGAATAAAGACATTATAAGTCTTTGCATTCATGTTATTTCAAGGTAAAGAGGCTCCTAAGTGGCTGTAGTGGCATTGGAGACAACGCTATGTTCATTCATTGGCTCTCTGTAAAACCCATTACATTTACATTTTCTCTTTTTTGTTTCCCCCGTATTCTAGTTCTGTTCTGCTTGAGATTAAACAGTTAAAATCAGGTACAGCGCCTTTAAAATGCTACAACAGGAGTTTGAAAACACAAAGGATGATGCAAAACACGGAAATGCCTTTGTTTGTGCATGACAAAAGGAAAAAGATAGTATTTGGAAATTAACTAGTGTTTTGTGTCACCAATTAGTAATTCCAGAAGACGCAAACAGCAGTTTTATTTTTGTCGAAAAACAAAGAATCTGTGCCAATTAAAAGTCTCTAAAATGGGCAGCGCAAAAATAAAAAGATCAGTTGTATCTGTTTTATGCACAAACGCATGCATTTTGAAGAGTTAATAATATAATTCATTGATAATATATGAAAATAGCTTGATACCCGAACACAAACAATGCATTTTGCTCTTTTTACTCGCATGTACTAAACCTAAATGCACATTCTCTTAATGTATTTGATCTCCACGCCTGAGTGCCACCATCCGCTCCAGCTCCCTCTCCGCGCTGCTGTTCCCCACAAAAGTATTGATCACGCACACAATACATAATGACTTTGTAGGAATTGCTGAAAAATCCATTTTGCCATATTGATTACAGTAATGAAGATGAATGCTGAATCACCAAGTATGAAACGGCTTTATGTACATTTCACCGAAACCCCGCCCCTTTACTCCCCTATTATTCACCCGCTTAAAGTCTATGTACCACGTGTGTTCGAACTCCGCCATTAGAACTGTGTTTGCGATTATGCAAATGAGGAAACATGCACGGAATTTAATCAGCTCGCAAATTTGATTTCACGTGAAAGATTGCTCTGGGGTGGAAGCTTGATCTTACAAACATTGAGCAAGCAAATTATGTTCAATATTTGCCTTGCGTGGACAACACTACTTCGCTTTTAAGTTAGTTTTTTCCCCCCGTTTGTTTTGGCGCGACTCCTTTTCCCGACGTTGCTTTGATTATCCTTTGTTCGTCCCCAGAGATGTTGAATAGAAAGCAAAGTTAATAGGATGCAATTTCATATCAGCACCAAAGCACAGCGGCGGCGTGTGTTTATGCCTTTTGATTATTCTTCCATTCCCAGAACTAAAAAAGTCTAAGTGTAGGCTTTGTCTTTTCTTTTCCCCCGTCGCGCAACAAAGAAATGTGTTCTTTTGTAAACACACGTTAACTTGAGGGACTGACATTGCCGTGGTGCCGGGTTTGCCGTTGTAGATAACGGGGTGATTAAGTTGAGCGTAAGAGCAGGGCGTGGCTCGGGCTAATACAGCGTGTCAGTCAATGAGAGGGCTGGTGCTGTTTATCTGCAGAGGGATGGAGAGCCAATCGGTGATGAGGGGTTCTTGTTTGGAAGAAAAGAAAGAGGAAGATAAGTGTGAACCAAAAAAAGACAAGGCAAAGACAAAAGACAAGTTGTTTAGTCTATTATATTATACAGCCATATATATATATATATATATATATATATAAAAAATGCATTATAAGCCTCAAACAATACCCCATGACGACATTGTGACAGAAGGCTGTTTGAATTCTTTGCTAAATTATATATTTGTGGGGGAAAAAAGCCCTTTGTTCAATACTTTGGCACCTTTGGCACTAATTACAGCCTCAGGTCCTTTTGTGTTTAATGCTACAAGCTGGACACACCAGTTTTTGGCAGTTTCTCCCCTTCCTCTGTGCAGAACCTCTCAAGTCCTTCAAGGGCCTTTTTTGCAAACTCCAGGGGGCCGTCATGTGCCTCCACCACACAGGGCTGATGGTGGAGTGCTGCAGAGATGGTTGTTCTTCTCCTCTCTGCACAGAGACATGGTGGAGATCTGTCAGACTGACCCTCGGGTTCTTGGTCACCTGACTAAGGCCCTTCTTCTGCGATTGCCCAGCTCTAGAAGAGTCTTGGTGGTTCCAATTTTTTTACCTTTTACGGATGATGGAGTCCACTGTGCTCAGAGGAACCTTGCCCAGATCTGTGCCTTGATACAATCCTGTCTCGGAGGTCAACAGACAATATCTTGGACTTTATGGCTTGGTTTGTGCTCTGAAATCACTTTTAACTGTGAGACCTTTTATAGACCAGTGTGTTTGTCCAAATCAGGCCCAGGCACCTGAATTCCCCACAGGTGGACTCCACTCAAGTAGTAGAAATTGCAAAAGAAACTGCAAAGAACTCCAACAGCCTTCATTTAAGTTGTCATTATGTGGTATTGTTTGTAGATTTTTTAGGCAAATGATGAATTTAATCCTTTTTGGAATAAGCCTGTAACGTTACATAATGTGTCGTGCTGTGAAGACATTCGTACTGCGCTGTAGAAGAAAGAAAAACTAAAGCTTGTATTAGAATGAACATGTACTGTATCTGCTCTCAAATGTTGCGAAGTAAAAGTAGAACATATCCACTGCAAAATGTACTTAGATGCCTACAAATTCAACTCCCATGACTGCATATGCTCCCATGGTAACTCGGAAACACAATTTAAAAGCACTATGGTCTCGTGGTCTGGGCAGATACAATAAACCCACCAAAACAAGTCCGTCAATTTTGACCAAGTGCCTCTCCAACCACTGCAAACAAACACAGCACATTCACCCAGGCAGGATGCGAAATGCCCAAGGACGACAATATGAACGCAGTAGAGCTGGAGTCAAAACACTGACCTTTAGATACAAAACAGGAGCTATAATAAAGCAGTGGTTTTCACGTTGATTCCCCTGGAAGGACGGGTCAAATGCAGTAGAACATTTGTGTACTGCATCACTGTTACTATCAATTATAAATGGTGCCTTTTAACATGGGGAAAATAAAAACCAGAGCTTCACCATTAAATAATTTATTGAAATGACCCAACAACAGTGAAATAACAGCTCCCTCCACACAAAGGAAAAGGTGTTTTGAATTGATTCCCTTATAGCATGACCTCAATTTGTAATTTGTCATACATTTCCTGCAAGAACTGCAATCCAGCCGACATTCTTTGTTCCGTTTCCCCGGGAGACCGCTGTTAATTTCACAACTTTTATCAAACCAGACCATGATTGCCCTTGTATTTGCATAGAGCGGTGAACCAAATGCAGGTTTGTGGGTCAAACAGTCTCAGGTGGAGACGCTCTTCCTTTCCCCAATTTTCACCACTCGTCTGTTGCCACATTTAGGTGAGGTTTGGGGCCCCCAATTAAACTCCAGCTCTGGTTCAGACTTGTAGAAAATGTCATTTTGTTTTCGGGTGGAGAATTTGCATCTTTATTGGAAATTCCACAGTCTAGCATTAAATATATTAGTCATGGATTTATTTCCTTATGGTTGAAAATATCTCCATAGAGACGAATAATGGCTGCTTAACCACTAAAGTTATTCATGCAAAAGGGAACGCAGGGTTTTGTGTCCAACGTGTTTTACAGTTTTTACAATGTAATCAAGCTCAACAGCTTTTAATCTTATATCTAGTAAATGTATCAGTGATAGATTATTTGTATCTTACTGCAAAACATTTTTCCACAAGGCAGCCACCCTCTCATGATTAATGATCCTGATTAATCAACGAAGATATGAGCAAAACTATAAAGGTCATCTTATTTCATGTTGTAATGATATTAAAAAAGAGGAAAACACCTTTTCTTTGTGTCATTTAAACACCAAGAAACCCACTGCTGATGCTCTAAATGAAAACGTTGAATGACAATGTTCTCGAACCAAAATCGTGGTCGACATTGATCATTTTTCCTTTAAAACTTGAAAGACAGAATTTTGAACTTTGCAGCAACTGTTCATTGAGCACGCATTTCAATGTCTTTACTGATAGGCCAGCGGCACGATGACGTCTCCGTACATGCAGTCCTCCTCCAAAGCCAGGTTATATTTGCTCCCACTTCCACCTTTGTAGGCACTTGTTACAATCCTGGCCCAGCCACTCTCGCCCTTCAGGGACAAGAAGCAGAAAGAGCGTGTCACTTGGGTTAGAAATGTATGCACCGCTCTAAAAGGCGCTGAGGCAGAAGTTCCAGCTCACCCAAGGCTCGCCCCAGGAGTTTCGGAGGATCCAGTACTGCGTGCCGTTCTCCACGCCCCAGCCGGCCACTGACACAATGTGGTTTATGGACGGGCGGGTCACGTGTTCAGAGTACAGGCCGCCGCTGTACGCTTCAAACATTTCAGTGGCCATAATTCCACAGCTAAAAGAAAGAAGTTGAATTAAGATGTGGAAATACAATTACACGTTAACAGTATTCTATTAAAGGTTCAAGCCCAGCCATTACATTTTAGAACAGTATTTTAATAAGCTTTGAAGGTTAAATTATGCATTACTTTTGTTATTGACCTTTAAAGTACCTTTACTCTGGCATCTCATGTTTTTCAACTTAAAATATTGCTTTAGTCTATATCACACCATCAGTAAGGCGTCAGTACGGAGTTAGAAGCGCAGATCCGCTGTTTAGAGGAGCTTAAGTCCAGTTATAGTTCGGTTTTAGCGCGAGGGCTACCGGACCGTGCTGCAGGGCGTAGCATTAGCATTAGCAGTAGCAGTAAGGCCGAGCTCAGCCCCTCAGCGTCTACCGTGCAGCCGGGACTAGACCAGGAACCATTTTGTGACAGTTCGGAGGGGACAAGGCGCTAAACGCCGAACCTCAGAGCGCCGTGAGCTTCATGTCTATAATAGGTTTTCTCCCCTCAGCGATCACACGCCCGCTGAACACACGAGAGAAACTCTTGTAATCGGGAGTTCTATTGTTAGAGACGTGAAGCTGCCAGCTGCTAGCGTTAGGTGTTACCCGGGGGCCAGAATGGGTGACATCGAAGGAAACCTAAGGATCTTAAAGCGGAGCAGGACCCGTTTCCGGCGAGTCGTGGTTCACGCAGGCGGTAACGACGCCCGGCGGAGACAATCAGAGGTGCTCAAAGTTCAAGTAGCCGCGGTGTGTGACCTAGCGAAGTCGATGTCAGACACTAATATTTTCTGGTCCCCTGCCCAATCGGATCAATGCTGAATTGTACAGCCGTCTCTCAGCATTCAACAACTGGTTATCCAGATGGTGCCCTCAAAACAACGTTGTCTTTATTGATAACTGGAGTGCGTTTTGGGGAAAGCCCGGGCTCATACGCAGGGATGGCATCCATCCGACTTCGGAGGGTACATCCCTATTAGTTCGGAATTTGACCGATAGTCTTAGTCGTGTTAAGTGACCATCTAGGGATGAGCCCCAGGTGCAGAGCAGCAGTTCAAGACGCTCCTCTGTCGCTGAACTCTCGCCCGTTCTGTTACATGTGAAGTGTTCAAATTCAAGACAGAGACTGTGTGTGTCCCTCGTGTCCCTCGTACAAATAATGCCAAAAAGTCACATCTCAGAAAAAATATTTCAGGCGTCAGACCAAATAACTTAAGGAAAATAACAATCACAAATGACACAAATACACAAATGAACACGTAAAATGTGGACTGCTAAACATTAGAGCAATTTCCTCCAAATCGCTCTTAATGAATTAATTAGTGACTATAACATAGATCTTCTAGCTCTAACTGAAACGTGGCTTCAACAAGACGACTACGTCAGACTAAATGAGTCCACCCCACCCAGCCATGTTAACTTTCAGACTGCCAGGAGCACAGGCCGAGGTGGTGGTGTGGCAGTGATCTCCCACTCAAGCCTACTCATGAGCCCTAAAACTAACAATGCATTTCACTCATTTGAAATCCTTATGCTGTCGATCACATGTCCAAATATGAAAAACCAAAAAGGAATTTTGTTCATAGTTATCTACCGACCTCCTGGTCCCTACTCAGAGTTTTTAACAGAGTTTTCTGACTTTATATCAAACTTAGTGTTAGCCTGGGATAAAATAGTTATAGTTGGAGACTTTAATATCCACGTGAACATGAGTGATGACGCTCTCAGTAATGCCTTCAGCGCCTTGTTAGACAGCATTGGTTTCACTCAGAATGTAAATAAACAAATTCACACCCATAAGAAGACTCTGGATCTTGTCCTAACGTATGGAACAGAGATTAGTGACCTCATTGTCCTCCCTCAAAACCCTATATTGTCAGATCATTTCCTAATTACCTTTCAGTTTATTCTTAAAGATCATCCAGTCCCACAAAATAGTTATAATGAAAAGGACAATATCTGAAAAATCTCTCAAAATTCAAAGAAATAATAGAGCCAATATTAAGTGACATGTCATCCTGCTGAGAACAGCTTTAGTCCCAGTTTAAGTGATCAATGTGTCGACTTGACCATGAATTCTCTGAAGTCTTCTCTTGACGTTGTCGCGCCGTTAAAACAGAAGGTCATTAGGCCAAAGCGCGCCTCCCCATGGTACAACCAAGAACTGCGTTCACATAAACAAAGAGTTAGAAAGTTAGAGGGATTATTTCGTCGCTCTCACACCGAAGAATCCCTAAAAGCATGGAAAAGTTTCCTGCTGTCCTATAAGCAGGCTCTGCGTAAGGCCCAAACCAGATATTATTCAAATCTAATAGAAGTCAACAAAAGTAACACTAAATTCCTTTTCAGCACTGTAGCTAGGCTAACAAACTGTCACAGTGCAGTAGAGCCCTCAATCCCAGCTACACTTAGCTCTGATGATTTCCTCCTATTTTTTAACAATAAAATAAAAACAATCAGAGATAAATTAGATGAAATTACCCCCGCTATTAGCCCTGAACTAGCCCAAGCTGTAAATCTAACGTCCCATATAAATCCACCTGTAAACTTAGAAAGGTTCACAGCTGTTGATCAAGCAGAGATAACTTCAGCCATTATGTCCTCTAAAAGCTCAACTTGTGTCCTAGACCCCATTCCAAGCTCCTCAAAGACATTCTCCCCCTAATTATAGACCCTATTCTTAATATAATAAATACTTCACTCCAAAGTGGCTATGTTCCACAGTCCTTCAAACATGACGTCATTAAACCTCTTCTGAAAAAGCCTAATCTAGATCCCGATCTATTGGTAAACTACAGACCCATTTCAAATCTTCCCTTCGTCTCTAAAATCCTTGAAAAAGTTGTAGTAAAACAGCTTTGTCGCCACCTGCAGGACAATAACTTATTTGAAGTTTTCCAGTCAGGGTTCAGAGCCCACCACAGCACTGAAACTGCACTAGTTAAAGTCACAAATGATTTGTTATTAGCCGCTGACGATGGACTGGTCTCAATCCTGGTTCTGTTGGACCTCAGCGCAGCGTTTGACACCATTGACCACAACATTCTACTGCAGAGGTTAGAATGTGATGTAGGTGTTGGAGTAACAGCCCTCAGCTGGTTTAATTCCTATTTATCTGATAGGTTCCAATTTGTTAATGTAAACAAGAGCTCCTCACCAAGCTCTAAAGTAATTTACGGTGTGCCACAGGGTTCGGTACTCGGTCCAATTCTGTTTACTCTTTATATGCTGCCATTAGGCAACATTATCAGAAAGCATGACATTAACTTCCACTGCTATGCAGATGACACTCAGCTGTATTTATCAATGAAACCTGATCAGAGCGATCAAGTAGACAGACTTAGTACTTGTGTGAAGGAGATAAAAACCTGGATGACACTTAACTACCTGCTTCTTAACCCTGAAAAAACCAAGGTCATTGTGCTTGGCCCTAAGCATCTACGAGACTCTCTATCTGAGCAGATAGTCACACTGGACAATGTCAGTGTAGCCTCCAGTTCTACTGTAAGAAACCTTGGAGTCTTATTTGACCAGGAGCTCTCATTTAAAGCTCATATAAATCAAGCTTGTAAAACAGCCTATTTCCATTTGCGCAACAAGAGCCAAAATCAGAAGAATCCTGCCTAAAAGTGAAGCTGAAAAACGTATCCATGCATTTGTAACGACTAGATTAGACTACTGTAACTCCCTGCTTGCAGCGTGTCCTAAAAGCCCCATAAAAAGCTTTCAACTGGTTCAAAATGCAGCAGCAAGATTACTAACAGGAACAAAAAGAAGAGAGCACATTACGACAGTGCTGAAGTCTCTTCACTGGCTCCCCGTCGAGTCTAGAATTAAATTCAAAATTCTACTCTTGACCTACAAAGCCATAAATGACATGGCCCCATCCTACCTCAAAGATCCTATAGAACCATATCATCCAAACAGAGCTCTTCGCTCTCAGAATGCCGGCCTTCTGGTGGTGCCAAGAGTCTCTAAAAGTACTGTAGGAGGTAGAGCGTTTAGCTACCAAGCTCCTGTGTTATGGAATCAGCTCCCGACCCATGTTAAATATGCTGACAGTCTCTTCATTCAAGTCCAGGCTTAAAACGTTCCTCTTCGAAATCGCTTATGGTCAGAGTAGTTAGGAACAGAAACATAAACCCACAGCTTTAGCTACGCTGCCCTAGGAGTAACTATGCTGGGGGAAGTATTACAGCTTGAGCACTATCCTCTTCTTCTTCTGACTACTTATGCAATATTTATTTATAACAATATTTATTTTTTGATTCCACTTGCAAACTGTTCACCGCCTTCTTTTTCTTTCTCTCACTCCTGAGGACCTGTGGACCCAGATGTCCCTCTCCTGGTGAAGTGGTCCCTCCCTCATCTGCCTGAAGAGTGGGTCCAGCTCGCCTCAGTCGGTCCCTCATCTGCCTGAAGAGTGGGTCCAGTTCGCCTCAGTCGGTCCCTCATCTGCCTGAAGAGTGGGTCCAGTTCGCCTCAGTCGGTCCCTCATCTGCCTGAAGAGTGGGTCCAGCTCCAGTCTCCTCGTGTCCGTCTGTCCGTCAGTGAGAGTCGGATCTCTCCTTCACTGGAACTCCTCCAGGTTTCTACGCTTTTTTCCCAAAGAGTTTTTTTTTTTTTTTTGTAGTTTTTCCTGGCCGAGAAAGAGAGTCTAAGGACAGAGGACCCTGGGACATCGTCCCTCGCCACCACAGACATTGTCTGACTCCATCGCCACCACAGACATTGTTGATTCATTTCTCCCTGTGGCCCTCAGAGGCAACTGTTGTTGTGATTTTGGGCCTTACAAAAATAAAATTGATTTGATTTGATTTAAGGCGTTCCCTCATCAGGATTTGTGTTTGCACTCCAACTACTGGCAGTGAAGGGAAGTGCACCTGCCTCAACATGCCAGCGTGTAAGAAAGCGACTTGACGGGGCCGACATGCTCAAAACGAGATTCATGGACAAAGATTGTGCAGATCATCTCTGGATGATGACATTTTGGCTGAATCCCAATTCTCAACCTGCACCTCCTCGACTCCTTTTCTGGGCCCTGACGGCGAGAGCCACAGCCAATGACAAAGCAGAGACCGCATGAATTTGGACAAATGGGATGTAGCCACAGTAAATCTCAAACCTGATTGGTCCTCTGGCCAGGATCTCAGCCATCATGTTGTGTCGGCCCCGGATTGGTCCGAAGTCGCCCACCCTCCACAGAGTGTAGTTGTGCACCTCACGGCACTGTCCAAAGGTGCTGCAGGTCCCACAGCGGGTGAAGGGCTGGCATTCTGAGCAGGTACGAGAATGTCAAACATGCATTGATTAAAAAGTAGAAAAGTGCACGAGTGGCCCTGGGGGGTTCTGGGAGCTTGGAGTTAGAAGTGGACGAGGCCTTAATAGGGGTCACATAGAAAACAGGGGGGGCCCCCCCAATACAATTTATGAGACACATCTTTTAAAATTATATATTTCCAAGAAAGAATCAGTATTTTGCATATTCAGTACTCACACATTGGCCCATACATAATTTAATGCATTTTCTCCATAATGTTAGAGTCCAGAGAGCACCATCCCATCAACTGTAACGCCACCGACTGTTTTTATGACAGTCTAATGTTTTGCGCCAATGGTTCTTTAGCAAGTCATACAATTGAAATGTACCCGGTATTAAATAAGGCCGGCTAACAGAATAAAACCCTCTCAGCCTTCAAACTAAGTACATCTGTACTTAACATCTTTTGCACTTTCAAACTCAATATTGGTCTATTATTTTATGTAAATTGCACTTTGAGAGCTGCAGAATAACCTTTACCGTTTATAAAAACACTTTACAGTTGTCTAAATGCGTCATGAAAACGAAACATTTCTCTTTTGTCCTAAGCTTCAGGATCTTTACATTATTATAATATAGGATTATAACTATAGTCCCAGATCTACAATCCTTTTAGAACAACATGGGTAAAAATGTCTGCTTCCTGTTTTATGCAACAATTAGAGGACTTCTCTCTCCATTGAATATTTAGTTTTTAAATTGCCATGGTTACAGTTCTAATTTCTCATTCTGAAACTCATAAATAAAGCAAAGTAAATGCAACAGTTTCCATGAATCTTAATCCAAGTAGAATTAAATAAAATGTTATTCCCAGTGTCCATATATTTTTAAATGTGCAGCTCCATGAGCAGATATTAACAGTGCAAAGCATTAAACTGCATATTATACAGTATTACTTCATACTGAGGCAGAGGGTTCAGGGCAAATACAAAGTAGTGGTCCAAACACTGCTGCAGTGCATAATGCTGTTACTTTCCTATAGAACATATAGAACAGTATAATAAAGCTCATGTGGTGGTCAAACAGGACCTTTGGCTTCTGTTGCTAAAGAACATGAAGAGAGTTTTAAAAAAGGGCAACAAACATTTCATAACATTTTTTAATAATAAACCAGCCTAATCTGAAAATATGTGACAAAGAGCTGCAACAGTTTATTGGAATAATTGTAAATAGATGACAATGAAAAATAATTGTCATTGGATTTTGAAGATAATTGTTAAACTGAATTATACTAACTCTAAAACACAAAAAGGAGGTTTATGACATTTATTAATTACCTTTTATTTAACTGGGTAAAAACACTTTTTTTCCATTTGTGAACATTTTCAAAAGAATAAATTATGTCAGAGCTTCATGAATGCACCATTTGGAAATATTGTAGTTGGTCTTCAGTCACTATTTCCAACTTTATTTGGTTAAAAAAAATAAATAGAAGTTAATAGAAAAATGAGTCCAGCCCTCCCAGCTCCCGTACCTTGATCGATCGCCTGGTAGTTGTTGCACGTCTCGTCGGGTACTCCGTGTTTATGGGCGTACTCCCAGACGGCGGCGTGGTCTCCTCCGTGACAGCCGCCGGCGTGCGAGCAGTCGATCACATGTTGCACCGACAGGTACGCGGACGGCCACACCCCTTTCCTCTTTATGTTGATGCGATCTTCAGAAATTAACACAAAAATAGACCGCCACCATGTCGTTTATTTCCACAAAAGTCGTTTCTAATGACGTGATGTCAGCGCGGCCCATCTGCTGGCTTGTCTTGGCCTTCATTTGCATACACTATTCTTGGTAAAACAGTCGCACTCATCCCTCAAGCGGCACCGCCGTCCAAATGGGCACGCTCCAAATTCATTAGTGTAAGTGGAATTGGGCGATTGGCTCACTAGACAAACTATTTCCAGAGTTGAATAACCCAGATAGTAATTTACATCGAGTTTAAAACTGCCTTTCAAGCTCGGAACTAATGTTTAACGTCATTGTGAACTAAAATATAACATTAAGAAGAACACGTTTTAAATTGATCACCTCGGATATGTGTTTAAGAGCAGTGCGTGTAATGGAGTCGTTTCAACTTTCTATCAGATGCAGCTTTACTTAAGGTTTATTGATCCACAAGGGAAATTCAGAGCAACTTAAAGCAGCTCCATCGCATAATAAAGGTCAAAATTACTTTAAAGACACGGCAAGCTTAAAGTGCTTGTGACAGATGTTCAGGTTTTTCTAATATTGTATAAATTAAATGTAGTCAAGAAACAGGAGTTCTAAAATCAGGTCCACAGATTGAAAGAGTCAAAACATCTTTTCTCTCCCCCCTTACACCAGCTTGTTTTTCTAATACATTACAATAGTTTCACATCAGTGTTCGTTTGTAAACTAAAGACCTGCATAAACTAAAGACCTGCATAAAAAGCAATCTCAAATTCGCACATTTGCCTGAGTTTAAACAAAGGCGTAAGGTTTTTCATTGTCAAATCATAACTATTCAGTAGATTAAAAAAGAAAACTTGGTACAAATATCTAAAGCGACTTGAAAAGTACCTCTTTGCCTGACCAGCCAGTCCCTTCTGCACTGTTCAAATGCAGAAGGGTCTGGAATGAGGCTGTCCAACCACAGCCAGAGTATGAACATAAACCAGATTAATACTTCTTCTGGAGCTCCTCAATCTTAAATTACAGGCTCTTCAGAAGTATTGATCCAGCATTGCATCTGTAAACACTGCTTAACCCACCGGCCATGGCACTGGTGCTGCCGTGGGCCCAGCAGGAGCCACAGAACTGGGGGATGTGCTGGTTCCTGGTGGCGCTGGCGTAGTTCATCCCATTCACGTTCCTCCAGTCCCAGGATTTGGGCAGCTCAGCCAGGTTCAGGATCTCGTGAGGGCGCGGTTCTGTCCTGGTCGAGGCAAGACAAGAAGGCAATGACAACACTTTTTGATATGTTAAAACCACTGATGTGTACATTTGACTTGCAGTTGGTAGACTCTTCCAGAAAGGTTACAGAGTCACAGTTACAGAGGGCACATTGTGACTCATAATGGCCAAACATTTAGTCAAGAAAGAATGACCCACTAATCAGTTCAATACTAAGTGTACATGCAAAGTAAGGGACATAAACATGACTCAAAGAACATTTTATTCGGTAAATTGGAATGAAATGTAGTGATTGACCAATTATCACTGTTGGGGGCAGTTGATTAGCAACGCCGGGCGCCATTTTTATGAAGGGGAAAACGATAGAGTTGTATATTCCTTTATTAGAATGCATTTGTGCAAACTACGATGGAAAGTGATGGACAACTTTGCTCTAGACAATAAATTCTCTAAAGATAATTGCAAACTAATGACCAACGAAGATGGATAAATGATAAAGGAAAAGTAATTTAAAAAAGGACTTAAAATGACTAACCTGAAGTCTTTTAGTCAGACTATCCATTTGTTCTCTCTAAAGCGCTGCTCACACTTGTTGGACGTGTGAAGACCATCACCGTGACATTTACCCACTGATAAATAACTTCAAATATGATAGTACTGCATTAAAAGTAAAAGTACTCTGCAATACCATTTCTAAATTCTGAGATCAACCTTACTTCCCATCGTTTAATTAACCCTCGTGTCATCTGCTAAAGATTTTCTACCATTTCCTGCTCCCTCTTGGCTCACAAACCCTCCTGGTAAAGACATTTCTCGCTTCACATTTCCATCCGTGACATCTGAGCAAAGGGAGAAGAACCTGGTCAACTCACTTCACCCCAAAGTCGTGTCTTCTGGGCAGCGGTTTGTAGCACGCCGAGTTCCATCTGTGCGTGTGTTTTCCTTCAGCTACAGTTAAAATCAATAAGGTAAAAATGACTAGCTTAGCCATGTTGGAGGACAACAAACAGCTCTGACTGCAGCTGGATGTGGTTGACAGGGTGAACAAAGGCCAGTGTCCCGGGCTAATTGGGTGCTATTGATTTCACCTGCACGAGCCTGTCAGACCTTTGTTTGGGGCGTTTGAGTGGGCGACGCCCGGCACCAGCGAAGTCTGCTTGATTCTGATTCAGATCAGAGGATTTTAAAAAGCAAATGGAAAAAATGGGACAATTATTCAGAACTTAATATGCTCAAATTTCTCTTTTTTTTCATGATGTCGCTACTTTATTTTCTACTTTTACCTTTTATTTCCTTATGTTCTCTCTGGTCTCTTTCTTTTTGTGTGTGTGTGTGTTGTTTCTTTCTGTTGTTTTTGTGTTATTGCTCTATTTTTCTTGTGCTATGTTCTAATAAAAAATAAAATGGCAAAAAATGTAAATAAATTAAAAAAGGGGATTTAACATTATAGGCTCAGTAGAGTGCATGTTTTCCAAGCAATAAAATCAACTGTAATTGAATAAATGTAGATTAAAGGTAGATAAGTTTATCATGAAATAGAAAGCAATAACAGAGAAAAGTAAGTTTTGTTCCTTCAAGTGCAGTTTGACAAATATATACAAAATAAAATTGCTGATGTTTTTGAACAAACTGGAGGTGAATTAAAAATATGTATTTGACTGAGATTTTAAAGTAATTGTTCCATAAATGTAAGAAAGAAAATGTTGTAACCAAAATTGTACATAATATTTGCTGCATAAAACTCTGACAAAAGGATTGAGTCAGTTTTAAATGTTATTATTTGCATTTATTTATTTAATATGGACATAGCATTGGACGAACCAGATGCAATGTTTTAAGTGTTATAGCTAAATAAATAAAGCTAATGTCTTAATTACTATTGACTCAATAGATATAAAATAAAAACAGAAATGATTTTGAACATCTTGTGTTTAAATAAAGTAGATTCACTTAAAAATAGTGTGAATGTTCTAATTTTACCTCATTTTTTTAAAGTTAAAACTTAAATCAGGCAAAAAGTCTTTCAGTACGATCCATCCAAATCTCGCTAGCGTCATGGTTACAAGATGTTTGTCTGTATCAATGACAAAATTGAAGACATCAAAGTCGTTTCTTCAGTTTCTCTTGACACAGAACGACATTGTGAGGGTTGATTTTCTCTATGGGAGAAACGTTTATTTTGAAGTTACAATGTCCTATATATAAATCTATAGATGAATGTTGGTTAAATGAAACAATAAAACATCTTTAGAGCAACAATGTGAAACAGTTTGGAGAAAAAGCTCAAAACCCGTTACATTTTGGTTCTAAATGAATGTCGAGTCTTTGAAGACGAGAGCTGTCGGTGCATGTTTCAGAGGAGCAAACAGAAGAGCAGATTATCCTCTGGCAGCCGACCAAACTGTGACCGAACTCTTGATTTAACACTTACAATCTGATTAAAGGCTGTTTGCTCTCAAAAAAAAACAGGCAGTGAAAATCTAATGTGGCTTTAATGGCAAATCCAGCAAGAACGAAATACGAGAGACAACGATTATATTGTTTCATCTGAGGTTGAGTTTGTGAGATGTGATTAATGAATATGATCAAAACATTCAGCACAGATTCCATTTACATGTTTGATTTTTCTCAAACTGAAAGAAAAGAGAGAATATATTAAAAAAAAACATAACACAAGACCAAAAAAAAGAACAAAAAAACTATTAAAAAGGGCGGGGCCAGAGAAAAATAATTGTCCCATTTTCTCCAGATGATTCTAAATGTGTCCAGGGTGAGTCAGTGTCAGTGATGATGTCGAGTCCTTAGGTCCAGTTTGTGTCCTCCCATTTTTTTGTGATGGTCATTTTCCTGGCCGCTAAAAGCATGTTCCATAAGTATCCATCTATAATGTCTATGGCAGGAGTTTTGAGGCCCAGGTACAGCAAGCACAGATTTCAACCACAATGCTATGAACATTTTAAACTTTTGAGTGTGAATGTAACAATTATTTAGTTGTGGGTCTTTGCTCAACATGGTGCGCTTTTGTAGTACGATAAGATTGGGTAAAAAAAGCATCCAACACATGGTTTTAAACACTGTTGTGCATTAGAAAAGAGATTGCCTGTTTATTTTCCACAGTAAATATAGATCTTGCTGAGGAATGGGCTGAGGTAGAACACTCCATTGTCATTTTCTTTGCGTATAATCATATAACAGGACTCAATCATACAAGATAATAAGACTCAGAGGACACAACAGCAGAAACTGTGGGATCGAACTGCCAATAAGACGCTCCACCAACTTCACTCATGTTAGAAGTGTAATTCAAACGCCTGAAACTCACTTCTTTATCGTAAGAACAAATACACTTAAGTCGCTTTATTATTATGTTTAGTAAAAATAACCAGTTTAACCAGGCTCCACACATACAGTGAGATTGCTGTTGCTATGATACAATCAGAGGCATTGCACATGAGGATGACCTGCACAACATCTTTGAGGTTAGAAAAGTCTATTAAAGCTGTTATTCCTGGAGCCATGAGTGGACCCACGTTCCACTTTGATTGTAAATTATGAAAAGATTATGGACACAGCATATATAAAAAAATATACATGCATCAAGTCTGTTAACCAGACGGTTGGCAGTTCAATTTACAGTTACCCACATTCAAGTGTCCTTCAATGTCCACTTTGAATGTCCTGAAGGAAGTAGATTTAGTCCAGATTCAAGCCCAATTCGAACAGGATTAGTTTTACCTCCGGTCCTCAGGTAACTAAAGGTAATGATTACGAAAATGTCGTCTGTATTTCTGGTCAAAACATCCATGACTGTAAAAATGTCCAAACATTCCTCCAAATTTTTGTATTGTATTTCAGCAAACTCAGAGGTCCTGAGGTAAATCTGGTCCTGTGCAGATGCTCATAACTGTGACAGGTTTGAGTCAGAGCAATTCAAAATGTCTCTACGGCCCATTTTTAACAAAAGCAATACTGTTAAGTCACTACCAACCATTTTGCATGAGGCTACCCCAAATAAATTGTCTGTTTGCTGTAACCCGAGTCAACATTTTTCATCTGGGTCGGTCGGTAGGCAAATTCTTATTTTTTTTACTTTGAAGTAAAAAAAAAAAGATCAAAATGTTGTCATTCCTTTATTTTGGTATCGAAGGCGAGCGGGGGGAACATGCGGGGGACATGGGCACCGCCATGTTTGTTGTGATGACGCTGCTGGGCGTGTTCCCAGAATGCATCTGCGTAAGTCATATTTCACACCCTGACAGAGGGTGACATTACTATGGAGATGTCAGTGGCGCCGACAGAAACACACCAACCTATTAAAGCAATTTGACTACGCGCGGTCTGTTTTGTTACAGACGGATGTGGAGGACTGAAAGTGAAGACGCACATGCGGTGCGTTATCAGTCCTTTGGGATTAAAGGCAGGTTTATCAGCGTGATAAAAATATTCAACACGGTGGTTCAGGAAAGACCGGTCGGCGATTGTGACGTTTTTTCAACAAAATGCTGACATTTTTTTCAGTCGGCTAGTTTCATAGCGGGTCGGTCGGGTTACGGCAAAAAGACATATTATTTTGCCTAGCCTTATAATATTTTTTTTACTATTAAAAAGTGAAAAAAAGCTAATAAACTGCTGCAAACATAACCTGGAAGTACAAGCCGTTGTCGTGGCAACCTAGGGCGGAGGACCGAGCCTTACGAACGCTAAAAACCAAGAAGAAATGCAAACAACATGAATTCAAGGAAATCGTCACATTCCAGTTTGTTTAGCTATTTCTGGAATAAAGTCTGAAAAAAGAAGAATATGACATTTTCTTATCACTGACATTTCTGATCCCGTCCGAACGTCGTCAAGCAATATTTCAAATTCAGTTTTGCAGGCGTCCCCCCAAACTAATCCCATCCAAATAGGTATTTAGTTCCCGTTTTGATCCCAGTTCAGTTTCAGTTTTGCTGTGGTGAAGTATTGCCCTCTTAACGTGTATTTTTCTGTCACTTATAACTCAAAGTGGGAAGACGTCAGAACTGTGACATTGGAAAAGTGAGAAAAGTACTACTACTTCTGACCTTGCATCATTGTGAAGTGGCGATTGTACCACACGCTTTACATCTGCTTTGACAGTATCACATCTTTCACTTTAACCCATTTATAATCCTGTTTTCTCATTGGCTCTGACGATGGTGAAAAGTCTGGATCTGAGCGCGCCACTGCAAACACAGCACAATGCTAATTGAGCTGGTGCTACGGTTCCCATCTGCAGGAATAGAAAGTCATATTTAATACGTTGATTAAAGTCTAATCCCTCCATGTGAGTCGGAGATGGAAGCCATTTTGCTGTAATGGAGACTATTAATATTTAGATATGAAAAAGAAAGCCGAGCCTGGGCCAGCAATCAGATGGAGGATGGTAAATGATATGTAAGTGTCCCAATGAGCAATGAAACCAACGCTGCAATGCAAATCACTCTGAATCCTGTCTAATTAAGCTTTTTTTCCTTCCACTAAATATAGATGTTTGTTTTTCTAATCATTTTTCTCTATTATTGAGCCGACACGCGCTCAGCTGTGAAAAATGCACCGGCTTTTGAGCCACACAGGAATAGCTCATTTTACAACATAAATTAAAGCTGCATTAGCCCAGGAATGTCTTCCTAATTCATAAACAAGATTTCATATTTCCTTTTCTTTTTCTTCATTACGTTATAATGTGAGAAAAGGTCCTCCATATTCTCCCTTATTGTTATTATTTTTTTAATCCTTGATAATATGTAAGCTTATATCTATGTTTTCATATTCTTTTTCATTTGTTATATATAATTTTTCTGTTGCTGTTACTAAAATATTTATTACATAGTTTACTGTCTCCACATGAATTAATTTAGAATATTTTGTACTCTTTTGTTTGTTTTTTTGTTGCGTTATTTATTTTTGTGTATTTTTTTATTGAACCATGTATTCTTTCTATTGACAATTTTGTTATAACTTAATTGTATTTATTTTTTATCACAAAAAAATCCTACCATTAAGAGTATATATTTACAGTATGACGCAATTATCTAAAAAATAAAAAAAAGTGAGTGTTTTAGCAGTTTACACACAGAAGACACAGAAACAGTCCAAGATGTTAAAGATACACCATGATTTTAGGTGTATTCTCCTTTCCTGCATGTGTCTCCTCTGTTATTCTGCCTTAGTGTCCAGTGTGGCCCCTCAGCCTTGACCTCAGCCTGGACCGCGCTGTGATGAGACGCAGTGGTCAGTGGTCAGTGGTCAGCGCCTGCAGCAGAAACGCCTCACAAAGAGTCTCAGCGTTACATATTCACTGTAACACGATTCTCCAAGAGCCAAAAGCATAATAAATGGTTCTGTTTTGTTAATAACACACACATGTTCAGTCCAATAAAATGCATTTGTAGAGTTTCAAAATAAATGTTAGTAAATGTTTTGCATAATGTGATGTTTTATCCAGTGAAACAATGTGAGCATTAAACCAGGACTAAACCAGGACTAGAACAGGACCAAACCAAGTCTTCATCTGGACTGAACTGGGCTCAAATCTGGACCCAACAAGGACATCCAGTATGTTTTTGCCAACTTCAGGATCTCCTTGTTTGCAGCTGAGGGAGACGGTATTTTTTCCAGACTTTTTCCAGGTTTGATGGTGATTTTGGGGCCTTTCCATGTACGGTATACGGTATATCACATTTATATATCCGATGAGCTTCAGATATGAGGACGAGCACTCTGCCGGGGTTGGCAGTTTGAGTCCAGTCACGTGGCCCCTGCTCTGCTGAAAGATGGGTCAAATGTACAGAGCAAATTTCCCTAGGGTTTTGTGGGGTCAATATACAATGCCTTGAACTTAGCCATGATCTTTATCGTGAGTTGTTGCCAGATGTATTGGTAAGTCA
>NW_027315735.1:3268182-3310682 GCF_026437365.1 Eucyclogobius newberryi
CAGCATTATAAGGTCCTGAATCTTTAAATTCTCAATAATGGGACAATAATCGCTCAAGTCACATGGAAAAGTACCTGTGTTTTTAGGGTGTAATTGGTCTGGATTATGGCAGGTGATGGAGTCTGGCAGGTGATGGAGTATGGCAGGTGATGGAGTCTGGCAGGTGATGTAGTATGGCAGGTGATGGAGTCTGGCAGGTGATGGAGTCTGGCAGGTGATGGATTATGGCAGGTGATGGAGTCTGGCAGGTGAGGGAGTATGACAGGTGATGGAGTCTGGCAGGTGAGGGAGTCTGGCAGGTGATGGAGTATGGCAGGTGATGGAGTATGGCAAGTGATGGAGTCTGGCAGGTGATATAGTGTGGCAGGTGATGGAGTCTGGCAGGTGAGGGAGTATGGCAGGTGATGGAGTCTGGCAGGTGATGGAGTATGGCAGATGATGGAGTCTGGCAGGTGAGGGAGTCTGGCAGGTGATGGAGTCTGGCAGGTGATGTAGTCTGGCAGGTGATGGAGTATGGAAGGTGATGGAGTCTGGCAGGTGATGGAGTATGGCAGGTGATGGAGTCTGGCAGGTGAGGGAGTCTGGCAGGTGATGGAGTATGGCAGGTGATGGAGTCTGGCAGGTGAGGGGGTCTGGCAGGTGATGGAGTATGGCAAGTGATGGAGTATGGCAGGTGATAGAGTCTGGCAGGTGATATAGTGTGGCAGGTGATGGAGTCTGGCAGGTGAGGGAGTATGGCAGGTGATGGTGTCTGGCAGGTGAGGGAGTCTGGCAGGTGATGGAGTATGGCAGGTGATGGAGTATGGCAGGTGATGGAGTATGGCATGTGATGGAGTCTGGCAGGTGATGTAGTATGGCAGGTGATGGAGTCTGGCAGGTGAGGGAGTATGGCAGGTGATGGAGTCTGGCAGGTGATGGAGTATGGCAGGTGAAGGAGTCTGGCAGGTGATGGAGTCTGGCAGGTGATGTAGTCTGGCAGGTGATGGAGTATGGAAGGTGATGGAGTCTGGCAGGTGATGGAGTCTTGCAGGTGATGGAGTCTGGCAGGTGATATAGTGTGGCAGGTGATGGAGTCTGGCAGGTGAGGGAGTATGGCAGGTGATGGAGTCTGGCAGGTGATGGAGTATGGCAGGTGATGGAGTCTGGCAGGTGATGGAGTATGGCAGATGATGGAGTCTGGCAGGTGAGGGAGTCTGGCAGGTGATGGAGTATGGCAGGTGATGGAGTCTGGCAGGTGATGGAGTCTGGCAGGTGATGGAGTATGGCAGGTGAGGGAGTCTGGCAGGTGAGGGAGTCTGGCAGGTGATGGAGTATGGCAGGTGATAGAGTCTGGCAGGTGATGGAGTCTGGCAGGTGATGGAGTCTGGCAGGTGAGGGAGTATGGCAGGTGATGGAGTATGGCAGGTGATGGAGTCTGGCAGGTGGTGGAGTCTGGCAGGTGATGGAGTATGGAAGGTGATGGAGTCTGGCAGGTGATGGAGTATGGCAAGTGATGGAGTATGGCAGGTGATGGAGTCTGGCAGGTGATGGATTATGGCAGGTGATGGAGTCTGGCAGGTGAGGGAGTATGACAGGTGATGGAGTCTGGCAGGTGAGGGAGTCTGGCAGGTGATGGAGTACGGCAGGTGATGGAGTATGGCAGGTGATGGAGTCTGGCAGGTGATGGATTATGGCAGGTGATGGAGTCTGGCAGGTGAGGGAGTATGACAGGTGATGGAGTCTGGCAGGTGAGGGAGTCTGGCAGGTGATGGAGTATGGCAGGTGATGGAGTATGGCAAGTGATGGAGTCTGGCAGGTGATATAGTGTGGCAGGTGATGGAGTCTGGCAGGTGAGGGAGTATGGCAGGTGATGGAGTCTGGCAGGTGATGGAGTATGGCAGATGATGGAGTCTGGCAGGTGAGGGAGTCTGGCAGGTGATGGAGTCTGGCAGGTGATGTAGTCTGGCAGGTGATGGAGTATGGAAGGTGATGGAGTCTGGCAGGTGATGGAGTATGGCAGGTGATGGAGTCTGGCAGGTGAGGGAGTCTGGCAGGTGATGGAGTATGGCAGGTGATGGAGTCTGGCAGGTGAGGGGGTCTGGCAGGTGATGGAGTATGGTAGGTGATGGAGTATGGCAAGTGATGGAGTATGGCAGGTGATAGAGTCTGGCAGGTGATATAGTGTGGCAGGTGATGGAGTCTGGCAGGTGAGGGAGTATGGCAGGTGATGGTGTCTGGCAGGTGAGGGAGTCTGGCAGGTGATGGAGTATGGCAGGTGATGGAGTATGGCAGGTGATGGAGTATGGCAGGTGATGGAGTCTGGCAGGTGATGTAGTATGGCAGGTGATGGAGTCTGGCAGGTGAGGGAGTATGGCAGGTGATGGAGTCTGGCAGGTGATGGAGTATGGCAGGTGAGGGAGTCTGGCAGGTGATGGAGTCTGGCAGGTGATGTAGTCTGGCAGGTGATGGAGTATGGAAGGTGATGGAGTCTGGCAGGTGATGGAGTCTTGCAGGTGATGGAGTCTGGCAGGTGATATAGTGTGGCAGGTGATGGAGTCTGGCAGGTGAGGGAGTATGGCAGGTGATGGAGTCTGGCAGGTGATGGAGTATGGCAGGTGATGGAGTCTGGCAGGTGATGGAGTATGGCAGATGATGGAGTCTGGCAGGTGAGGGAGTCTGGCAGGTGATGGAGTATGGCAGGTGATGGAGTCTGGCAGGTGATGGAGTCTGGCAGGTGATGGAGTATGGCAGGTGAGGGAGTCTGGCAGGTGAGGGAGTCTGGCAGGTGATGGAGTATGGCAGGTGATGGAGTCTGGCAGGTGAGGGAGTATGGCAGGTGATGGAGTCTGGCAGGTGATGGAGTATGGCAGGTGATGGAGTATGGCAGGTGAAGGAGTCTGGCAGGTGAGGGAGTCTGGCAGTTGATGGAGTATGGCAGGTGATGGAGTAGGCAGGTGATGGAGTCTGGCAGGTGATGTAGTCTGGCAGGTGATGGAGTCTGGCAGGTGATGGAGTATGGCAGGTGAGGGAGTCTGGCAGTTGATGAGTCTGGCAGGTGATGGAGTCTGGCAGGTGATGGAGTCTGGCAGGTGATGGAGTCTGGCAGGTGATGGAGTCTGGCAGGTGATGGAGTCTGGCAGGTGATGGAGTATGGCAGGTGAGGGAGTCTGGCAGGTGATGGAGTCTGGCAGGTGATGGAGTCAGGCAGTTGATGAGTCTGGCAGGTGATATAGTGTGGCAGGTGATGGAGTCTGGCAGGTGATGGAGTCTGGCAGGTGATTGAGTCTGGCAGGTGATATAGTGTGGCAGGTGATGGAGTCTGGCAGGTGAGGGAGTATGGCAGGTGATGGAGTCTGGCAGGTGATGGAGTCAGGCAGTTGATGAGTCTGGCAGGTGATATAGTGTGGCAGGTGATGGAGTCTGGCAGGTGATGGAGTCTGGCAGGTGATGGAGTCTGGCAGGTGATGGAGTCTGGCAGGTGATGGAGTCTGGCAGGTGATGGAGTATGGCAGGTGAGGGAGTCTGGCAGGTGATGGAGTCTGGCAGGTGATGGAGTCAGGCAGTTGATGAGTCTGGCAGGTGATTGAGTCTGGCAGGTGATATAGTGTGGCAGGTGATGGAGTCTGGCAGGTGAGGGAGTATGGCAGGTGATGGAGTCTGGCAGGTGATGGAGTCTGGCAGGTGATGGAGTCTGGCAGTTGATGAGTCTGGCAGGTGATGGAGTCTGGCAGGTGATGGAGTCTGGCAGGTGATGGAGTCTGGCAGGTGATGGAGTCTGGCAGGTGATGGAGTCTGGCAGTTGATGAGTCTGGCAGGTGATGGAGTCTGGCAGGTGATGGAGTCTGGCAGGTGATGGAGTCTGGCAGGTGATGGAGTCTGGCAGGTGATGGAGTCTGGCAGGTGATGGAGGAGTTCTCCATGGTTTTAAAGTCTGTACGAGGTGATGTAACAATAACAAACAGTGTTATCATCATTATGTGGAGAAACAACACAAATATGATGATTATTCACAATTCTCACGTTCATTCTCAAGACGACTGGAGGCTTTCTGACTCGAAAAGGGAAGAAATGATATTGTCCCATTAACAGCATGATAAAAACGACATATTTGTATTATATTTATGGAGTGTTGATTGAACTCATGTATTATATTTGCTTCCCATAATTCTCACCATCATTAGTTCTTTCAAATATATTGTAATCTGAATAATCACATTTATAAGATAAAATAATCCTTTATTGTCCACACATGGGGAAATTTCATTGTTGCAACGCAGTAGATACAGAGGAAAAGAACAGATAAGATATCTTCACATCACTAAACACTTTCTTTCATTTCCTTATCATTCATTCAAGATTTTTTTCAATAATGTGAAACATTTATTTACATGGTTTGAGCTGTCATCAAATATTCTTTCAAGATCCTTTATACGAGATCTGATGTGTTTCCTTAAGTACACTTTAACTTTAACTAACTTTAACTTTAACTAACTTTAACTTTAAAACTAACTTTAACTTTAGAACTAACTTTAACTTTAGAACTAACTTTAACTTTAGAACTAACTTTAAGAGCACAGAAGAAGAGCACAGAAGAGGAGCACAGAAGAAGAGCACAGAGGAGCACAGAAGAAGGGCACAGAAGAAGAGCACAGAAGAAGAGCACAGAAGAAGAGCACAGAAGAAGGGCACAGAAGAAGAGCACAGAGGAGCACAGAAGAAGGGCACAGAAGAAGAGCACAGAAGAAGAGCACAGAAGAAGGGCACAGAAGAAGAGGACAGAAGAAGGGCACAGAAGAAGAGCACAGAAGAAGAGCACAGAAGAAGAGCACAGAAGAAGGGCACAGAAGAAGAGCACAGAAGAAGAGCACAGAAGAAGAGGACAGAAGAAGGGCACAGAAGAAGAGCACAGAAGAAGAGCACAGAAGAAGAGCACAGAAGAAGGGCACAGAAGAAGAGGACAGAAGAAGGGCACAGAAGAAGAGCACAGAAGAAGAGCACAGAAGAAGAGCACAGAAGAAGGGCACAGAAGAAGAGCACAGAAGAAGAGCACAGAAGAAGAGGACAGAAGAAGGGCACAGAAGAAGAGCACAGAAGAAGAGCACAGAAGAAGAGCACAGAAGAAGGGCACAGAAGAAGAGGACAGAAGAAGGGCACAGAAGAAGAGCACAGAAGAAGAGCACAGAAGAAGAGCACAGAAGAAGGGCACAGAAGAAGAGGACAGAAGAAGGGCACAGAAGAAGAGCACAGAAGAAGAGCACAGAAGAAGAGCACAGAAGAAGGGCACAGAAGAAGAGGACAGAAGAAGGGCACAGAAGAAGAGCACAGAAGAAGAGCACAGAAGAAGAGCACAGAAGAAGAGCACAGAAGAAGAGCACAGAAGAAGGGCACAGAAGAAGAGCACAGAAGAAGAGCACAGAAGAAGAGCACAGAAGAAGAGCACAGAAGAAGGGCACAGAAGAAGAGCACAGAAGAAGAGCACAGAAGAGGAGCACAGAAGAAGAGCACAGAGGAAGACTCTGAGCAGGTCTCTCACACTCTGCTTTGTCAGGTCCACGTTCCAGCTTCAACACGTTTAACATCAATGACCTGTTGATTGGCCACTCCCCCCCATGTGCCGTTGCCATGGTAACCAGCTAATCAATGCTCTTCTCTGCACCCTTCAGTGCTAATAACGAGGCCCATGTCGGCTTTAGTTACAGTAAAGATGACGTGGCATTTGCCCTTCTTTTTCTTTACATTTGTGGTGGTTTTACATCAGATCCGTGTAAACGCACCAAAGATCCATAACATAATGTCCTGTCATTTATGGACACGAGAAACTGGAGAAATACCAATAAACAAACACATGAAATGAACTTATATTATAATATTAAACTGAGTGACTTGATTACAGTTACTGGCCCTTGTTTCCTTTAGATGAATGTGTATATTCCATAACTGAGTCATAAAACAGTTACATGGTACAGTCAAGTATGAATTTTGTATTACTTTAGTATGGTATAGTATTGAAATAAAGTAATCAGATTAGTAAATAAATGACTGTTCGAATGTATCATCAGTAGTTTGTCATTTGGTCCAGTTTTCTCTCATTTTGACATAATGTTTTGTCTGTTTTAATAACTAAAACATATCAATATTGGCCAGTGAAACAGTCTCAACAATTGTAATTTGTTTTATTCTCTCATCCCTGGATAAAGCTTGAACCTGCTCCATAATGAACTGACATTATAACATAAGTAATATAATCCGTGCCTGTGTTGCTGCATGGATATTGCTATGGAGATGGCTCCTGCTGTATCCTCCTCTGCCAGTGCCGCTGTGTGTTCTGGGTTAATGATGTTTGCTGTTTGGCGGGTGCTGCTGTCTTCTTTTCATGCGGCGGCGGCTCATTGTTGCCGTGCTTAAAAGTGGCCTCCTCTGGGGCCGTGCGGCTTATTGATTGGTTGACTGGTTTGTTTACGTTTAAACAGATAGTTTTTCTCCGCTCGGGCGCTCTGCTCAGGGAAATCGCAGTATGGAGTGTTCATTTTGTGCTGAACAATGGGCCAAAGCAAAAGGCTGTGACGATGAATCGATGCAGTTGCTTTCTCAGAATGTTCCACCTCCCGTCGTTTTCTACATCGAAGCCCCGGCGTTTAGACATGTCTGAAGTGCATCATCAAAAAAACTACAATTTCCTGTTATGTTATCATCTCTGCTTCCTGAAAATGAGAAGGTGCCGTGAGTCATGCCTCAGAGAAATGATATGTTGAACATGTTGAAGCACACTTGTCTTTCTGTGTCGAGTGTCACGTTATGGGTGAGTTTCAAAGGATTAAGTGTGGAAAATATATGATCACTTTTACCTCATCATCAAGGATTATGTATGTGATGGTGATGTGCACCATCACATACATAAAGAAGACATACAGTATATTTTGTCCCAGGTGCTTAGTATTGCGCTACAGTAGCTCTAAGAGCTATAGAAGAGGAAGTCAATATTATCTAAAAATGGGTTTGTTAACTTCCTGTTCAATAATGAATAAGCCTAAGAACCAATACATTTACATAATTTTTTTTTGCATCAAAAAATCAATTGCAACAAATTAGGCATATTAATGTTCTCAAGACTTAAATGCAGGACAATATAGATTATTCAGAAATGTGGGTGTAATCCCTCATTGGTCCAGGCGTGTTCCATAGTAGAAAAAGCTTCAGTTGTAGTCATCTGGACTCAGTTAGAAAAAATAGACGTTTCGACTCTCATCCAAGAGTCATTGTCAATAAAAGAATTTAGATCGAGAGCTCCGATATTAATACTGTTCTGTGGTAAGACCCGCCCATTGGGCGGAGCCTTCCTGAAGTAGAAGGAGTTGTTTGTTTCAACAGAAACTCCCCCCTTGAATCTACCGAGCTAGCCTATTCAGAATTTTAATGGGAAGGCACTGGCCTCATTCTCAGGCATTGCCCCAAAACTGTGGCTCCGCTATGTCGATGATACTTTTGTAACAATCAAGAAACAAGAGTTGGAAACCTTCTCTGATCACATCAATGCTGTGGACCCACATATCAGGTTTACAAGAGAAGACTCTAAGGAGAATCGTTTGGCCTTTCTTGATTGTTCCACGATCAGAGGAGAGGACGGGAAACTCCAAATAGAAGTATATAGGAAACCTACACACACAGACCAGTATCTGCTCTTTGGTTCCAACCACCCACTACAGCACAAGCTGGGTGTGATCAGAACCTTACAACACAGAGCTCAAGGTGTGCCCACCAGCTCAGAGGGCAAGAAGAAAGAGGAAAAACATGTCCGAAATGCCCTCTCAGCCTGTGGTTACCCCGCTTGGGCTCTCAACAGAGTGAAGAGAACCAAGAAGCAGGACAAAAGGGAAACTGAACAGAGAAGGAAGGGTGTTTCTATCCCTTATGTGTCTGGCCTGTCGGAAAAACTGCAGAGAATTTTTAGACAACACGAAGTCCCTGTTTATTTTAAACCAGGAAACACTTTAAGACAAAAACTGGTTCATCCTAAGGACAAGTTGCCGACTCAAAAACAGAGCAATGTAGTTTATTCGATCCAATGCAGTGAAGAAAGCTGTAAAGAATGTTACATAGGTGTGACTAAACAGCCTCTACACAAGAGGCTTTATCAGCACAGAAGAAATACAAGTTCAGGACCTCAGAGTGCCGTGCATCTCCATCTTGAAGCCACTAATCACTCGTTTGAAGACGGTGAGGTGAAGGTTTGAAGCAGGAGAAAAGATGGTTTGAAAGAGGAGTCAAGGAAGCTATTTTTGTTAAAAAAGAAAGACCTTCTTTAAACAGAAATGGAGGGCTAAGATTCAATCTTCCTGGTATCTATAATGGGTTACTGAACCCCTGGAAAGGTAGAGGACCAGGACCAGGACATTTAGATGCTAATCAGGTACTCAGGGTGGTTGAGCCAGGGTCTCACAAAGACAAAGAGGATTCTAATAGTCCATTAAGATTCTGAATAGGCTAGCTCGGTAGATACAAGGGGGGAGTTTCTGTTGAAACAAACAACTCTTTCTACTTCAGGAAGGCTCCTCCCAATGGGGGGATCTTACCACAGAACAGTATTAATATCGGAGTTCTCGACCTAAATTCTTTTATTGACAATGACTCTTGGATGAGAGTCGAAACGTCTATTTTTTCTAACTGAGTCCAGATGACTACAACTGAAGCTTTTTCTACTATTATTCAGAAATACATTGATCAGTAACCAAATGGTGAGGGAAATCATCTTTGGTAAAAGCTCTTTTAACTGTGACAATCCTCTGTTAAATTGACTGTTTTCAGCTTTAACCAGGTTAAAACATTGTCCTTTTGACAAAAAGCCTCATTTGCGCTTGTTTGATGAATCCTTTAGTAAGTCCTCTCCTCGGCGCCTCGTAAAAACACTGTTTACATTTCTGAGATTGCCAGTGCTGTTTTTAAGTCCATAAATCATCACCAGAGTTTTTCTGCCTCAAAGTGTGTTCATTACAACTGTACTCTTATCCTGACTGGTATAAAGTAATGCACGCTTTCTGTAGAAAGTAGTAGTAGTATTTCAATATTATATAACTCATCTGTTTATTATGTGGAGCCAGGACCCCCACACCAGCACGAGGGTGTCTTACTACCGCCTTCTCAAAATACAGCCTATTTAGCCCAGTTTGAATGTAATTTGATGAAAGTATGAAATGAAAGTATTTTGAGATTCAGACCTTTTCCTTTGGGGGGTGATCTTGTCAACAACAAAGGCTCTGACTGAAATGCGGGGCCGCAGCGGTCCCTCCATCCCTCCATCCCTCCATCCATTTTCTACCGCTTTATCCGGGGCCGGGTCGCGGGGGCAGCAGTCTAACCAGGGACTCCCAGACTTCCTCTCCCCAGACATTTCCTCCAACTCCTCCGGGGGGGATCCCGAGGCGTTCCCAGGCCAGCCGAGAGACATAGTCTCTCCAGCGTGTCCTGGGGCTTCCCGGGGCCTCTTCCCCCCCAGGGAGGCGCCCAGGAGGCATCCGGAACAGATGCCCGAGCCACCTCAGCTGGCTCCTCTCGACGTGGAGGAGCAGCGGCTCTACTCCGAGCTCCCCCCGTGTGGCCGAGCTCCTCACCTTATCTCTAAGGGAGCGCCCAGCCACACGGCGGAGGAAACTCATTTCGACCGCTTGTATCCGCGATCTTGTTCTTTCGGTCACTACCCAAAGCTCATGACCATAGGTGAGGTCAGAACGTAGACCGACCGGTAAATAGAGAGCTTTGCCTTTCGACTCAGCTCCTTCTTCACCACAACAGTCGATGCAGCGACTGCATCACTGCAGCCGCTGCACCGATCCGCCTGTCGATCTCACGCTCCATCCTTCCCTCACTCGTGAACAAGACCCCGAGAACTCCTCCACTTGGGGCAAGGACACCCCACCCACCTGAAGAGGGCAAGCCACCTTTTTCCGGTCGAGAACCATGGCCTCGGATTTGGAGGTGCTGATTCTCATCCCAGCCGCTTCACACTCGGCTCAAACCGTCCCAGTGCATGTTGCAGGTCCAGGTTTGATGGAGCCATCAGGACAACATCGTCTGCAAACAGCAGAGATGAGATCCTGTGGTCCCCAAACCGGACACCCTCTGACCCCTGACTGTGCCTTGAAATTCTGTCCATAAAAACAATGAACTGAACCGGTGACAAAGGGCAGCCCTGGCGGAGTCCAACATGCACTGGGAACAGGTCTGACTTACTGCAGTGAACACAGCTCCTGCCTCGGTCATACAGGGACCGGTCAGCCCTGAGCAAAGGGCCCCGGACCCCGTACTCCCGGAGCACCCCCCAAAGGACACCCCGAGGGACACTCGAAAGCCTTCTCCAGATCCACAAAGCACATGTGGACTGATTGGGCAAACTCCCATGAACCCTCGAGCACCCGATGGAGGGTATAGAGCTGGTCCAGTGTTCCACGACCGGGACGAAAACCACTCTGCTCCTCCTGAATCCGAGGTTCGACTATGGGTCAGATTCTCCTCTCCAGTACCTTGGAATAGACCTTATGGGAGGCTGAGGAGTGTGATCCCTCTGTAGTTGGAACACACCCTCCGGTCCCCCTTCTTGAACAGAGGGACCACCACCCCGGTCTGCCAGTCCAGAGGCACGGTCCCCGACCGCCATGCGATGTTGCAGGGACGTGGCAGCCAAGACAGTCCTACAACATCCAGAGACTTTAGGTCCTCAGGGCGGATCTCATCCTCCCCCGGAGCCCTGCCACCGAGGAGTTTACGAACAACCTCAGTGACTTCAGCTTGGGTGATGGATGAGTCAGCCTCCGAGTCCCCGGTCTCTGCTTCCTCTTCAGAAGACGTGGATGAGGGATTAAGGAAATCCTCAAAGTATTCCTTCCACCGTCCGACAACATCCCCAGTCGAGGTCAGCAGGTCTCCACCCGCACCGTAAACGGTGTTGGTGAGGCACTGCTTCCCCCTCCTGAGGCGCCGGAAGGTTTGCCAGAATTTCTTTGGGGCCGACCGATTGTCCTCCTCCATGGCCTCCCCGAACTCCTCCCAGGCCCAGGTTTTTGCCTCTGCGACAGCACGAGCTGCGGCTCGCTTGGCCTGCCGATACCTGTCGATGACCTCAGGAGACCTACAAGCCAGAGTGGCCTGATAGGCCTCCTTCTTCAGCCCGATTGCATCCCTTACTTCCGGTGTCCACCACCGGGTTCGGGGGTTGCCGCCACGACAGGCACCGGAGACCTTGCGACCACAGCTCCGAGCAGCCGCATCAACAATGGAGGCGGAGAACATGGTCCACTCGGACTCAATGTCCCCAGCCTCCCCCAGGACATGGGAGAAGCTCTCCCGGAGGTGCGAGTTGAATACCCTACTGACAGAGGGCTCCACAAGACGTTCCCAACAGACCCTCACAATGCACTTGGGTCTGACAAGTCTGTCCGGCTTCCTCCTCCGCCAGCGGATCCAACTCACCACCAGGTGGTGATCGGTTGACAACTCTGCCCCTCTCTTCACCCGAGTGTCCAAGACACGTGGCCGGAGGTCAGATGACACAACAACAAAGTCGATTATTGACCTCCGGCCTGTGTCCTGGTGCCATGTGCACTGATGGACACCCTTGTGCTTGAACATGGTGTTCGTTATGGACAATCCGTGGCGCAGATGTCCAATAACTGAACACTGCTCGGGTTCAGATCGGGGAAGCCGTTCTTCCCGATCATCCCTCTCCAGGTGTCACTGTCATTGCCCACGTGGGCAGCGGTCCCTATCGAAACAAATCAAAACCAGGCAAATAGCAGGACATCCCGCTTGTATCGGCACGGTTGGCAACCTTACCGGTTCACCATCTGTCCTGGGACAACAGATACAATAATTGCCTCTCCGACTGACACTGGTGCATTTATAGAATGTTGATGAATGACACTGTCCCTGTTAAATAAAACAAATGCAATAAATATTTAATGTGACTTTATGGTTCTGGGTCTATAAAATGTGCATAAAGCAAGCTTGATTTATAATCTGACCTTTAAATACATCTCTGCGTATGAATGGGTCAAATGCAGAGGCTAAAGTTTGACAACAGGGCATTTGTACTTTTAGTATTCTAAAGTGATAAAAATGGCTTCCTTTGTTTGTTCCTTGGACCAAATTGGATCCAGTGACTGTAATTACAAACCAAAATGAGTACACTTCAATTCAAAGCCCCAATAACAAGACTAATTCTGCAGAAAAATAAACTACGATGTATTGCTCTGTGTCCAGTTGACCAGCCAAGTGAAAAAGTAAAAGCTAGATTATGTCTATTGACTCTATGACTTTCAAGGCAACCATTTTCATGCATGGCAACTTTACAATCCCCCCTAAGCTTTACACCTGCACGAAGGCTAAACAAGGCTCGCTTTACCTTTCCCCCATGTTATCTGTGCTTTTGGACCAGAGGAAAAGGCCATCCTCCGGAACATTCCCCTGTTTATTTGGATGTGCAGCGCGGCAGAACTGAGCCTGTGGGGAACAAAAGGTCGTCTGGCACATGCAAGGCTGCTGTTTTGTGTCTCCTCGCTCCAGCATGTCCGCTCCTTCAGAATAAAAGCCCGGGTGTCATGAGTTTGCTTAGCTCTTCTCCCGACAGCAGCGTCTTTGTGAGCTGGAACATTTGGATAGTGGGAAAGTTCATCTATGTTTCCCAAAGTCAGGGTTTTCAGAATGCAGAAGAGAGAAACAGCACTGTGTTCGATACTGATGTAAGTAAAACAGATATTCTACAACGGTCCAAGAGCATAAGTTGTATTATTATGTATAATTTACATTTTTGATCAATGCACGTCTTTTCACAACTTCTAAAATAGAGCAATATAAGCCATTTTTGTGAGAAATTGATTCTAGTTATGCAATTTTCACTAACAACTCAGGGATGGTATATTGGATATCGGCGATGTTGGAGGGTTTTTTGACATTTGGTATCGGTCTGATATTTATAGTTTAGCCAATATTTGTTCTGCACTGCCCCAGTCTGAGTGTGTCAGTCCCAGTTCATCCATAGATTCATCAGATTTGTCTTTTTAAAACAATAAGGCAAAAAATATGATGTTTACACAATCATGTCAGAGAGTTTTATAGCCCAGATAAATACATTTTGTTATGAGTGTTATTTCATACAAAAGTTAATTTATGAACTTTACTATAACTCACGTTACTTTTTACCGGTATTGTCAAATCTCAATAATCGGCCATAACAGTGAGACATATACAGTATTTGTGTTGGCCTTTTCCCCTGTTGCCAAAATATACTCCAAAGGTCCATTTATTGTGACCATGGCAGGAGTTTTGAGGCCCAAAACTGTTTTTGCAAATTAACTCTTCAATGTTGAAACAGGTACACAACAAATCTTTTATGCTTAGGAATAAATTAATAACTTGAACTTTCAGTACAACCTTCAAATTGAATCTGGGTAGCGTTTCGATAACTGCTTTAGATTGTATTAAGATGTTTAATATGGTATTTTGAATAAAGTTAATTATTTAAACGCTAGTGAATCCAGATGGAGTTAAGACATTACTGTACAAAGGAAGTTGGATATAATTAGTTGTAGTTTTCGGGGAAAAGGGGGTTCTATATGTTCACACTTCTTCATATTCCGTTTCGAAATGTGTTGAAATGTACTGATGGAAGTATTGTTATTAATCTTCATTGTTTCTTTACTTGTCTACATAAAAAAATACTCAAATAAATAATGAAATAAAGATCAGAAATGGAAAAGACCCTGCCGTGAACCTCATTTAAAACTCACTTTTCCCACAACATGTTCCAGAACCTCATATTTCACATTACTGCTTGAATCTTCTGTCGTTCTTCCATTTCTTGTCTTATTTTGTGAGTCTTGCTTTGAGCACGTCTGCTATAGGCTCGCTCTCCCACTGCGGCCCATAAACTCTCATTTGGCCACTATCCTTCTGCTGCTGCCTCCTCCTGTGATGTCATTTTTGTTAAACAAGTCTTGGATGCACATTTCCAAACAGCGGGGTTTTGGGAGATCCGGCCTAATCCTTCTGCGGGGCGGCCCCCTCCTATAGAGTCAATGTATGGTCCTGCATGGCCAGCATAAGCTCAAGTTGTTTGGAAGTCTGGATTACTGTGGTCTAATCCGGCAGAATTAGTCCTTTCACTGAGCACCTCTTGACCAGGAGGCATTGGCCATCAAAGTGGTTACAAAAGGAATGCCTAAGCAGCACACAAAGCCCGCTTTCCTCCGCCGCCATGGAGGTAACCCACGGCGACGCACACTGTATTCCATCCCGCATGTCGATTGTGCCCATTAAACATTTAGGGAGTCTAATTAAACCAGGTGCAGGCGAGGCTCGCTGCAGTGTTGTAATGACTTTTTTACCAAAATGGAACACGCTGGAGAAATGCAGAAATGGGCTTGGTCTTTTTGTAAGAAATGTACAATACGGAAAAGAAAGCAGTGTTTCCTCAATTGAGCCACTTTCTGAGATAACCGTTCCAGGCTAGTCCGGTGCATATTGGCTTTGCACTCCTCACTTTATGAGCTCTTGGACCATTGGGCCAAGCTGAGCGGGAGGAGTGAAGTTGACAGCAATTGGAAATATAAATGCATGGAGAGTGTGAAGCGAGTTTTTTCTCGCAAAGATATTAAGACTTTTGGGGTGCACTGGCTTTCTGGGTTGTAATATGCACTAATTGCTCTTCTCTCTGTGTTACGATTAATAAAAACTGAAGACCATATGGTGTTATTGTCATTATTAACTAGACTGTCTATAGACATTGATTAGTTTAATGCCATACAGTGGACCATTCCATCCGTATTCACAGAGCAAAGCAGGTGCTGTACCCTCCAAAAAGTTGCATAGCGCACCTTGTGCGAGCCCTTAACCCTTTGCAAGTAAATCCAACTTTCTTTCTTCAGTGCACTGTGGAATCACTTTTATTTGATTTGAGAATTATCAAGGAGCATAATGTGCTGACGCAAGAACAAAGAAAGCCCAAAAGACGATTCCAGAGCTTTAAGCAGACGTAATGTCTCAAGCGCGTGTTCATAGTGGGACGGGGTGTTCGCTGGCAGCAGCACATATCCCCTCTTTCTGTTCCATGATAAATGTTATCAAGATGCCACGTTAGATTACTCCTCTTTCTTCCCAAATTGAGACCCAATTCAACCCAGAGCTATCTTTCTCTGTTGAGTAGTCTTGACAGAAGCAATTTCCCAGTTCTAATCGAAAGGTTTTTTCATTGGTACAATCTCTACTAAATACCAGATCGGCAGTGCCAGATGTGTCCCCCTCGCCGCAGAGACAATCCACTTATTTGTGCTTGGAGACTTGCAAAGAAGCTGCGTGAAATGTGGAGAATGTTAATGCTGTCCGAGTTACAGGAGGAGGAGTTATGCAGGAGGAAAAAGAGCTTGTACTACAAAAAGCTGTTAAAACCACTGGCAATCTTTCTAGATCTATTTTCAATACGCCTCACTGTAGCGGGCACATGAGTACAGGAAATACATACAATTTATCATCGAGTTTGTCGGTTTATTGACTGGTTGTCTCGCTATCCAAAGATCTTAGCTCGGAATTAGACATGGCAGCAATGTGAAGAGTACTGTATGTGTGTAGATGGAATGTTCCACAGGGATAAGCTACTTTACCAGTTTGTTTTCAAGGCTTAGTGTAGGAAAGGACTACGCAAAGCCTTACCAAGTGTTTCAGTTTGAACGTAAAGGTTTTAAAATAACATCTGTCGCACATAATGAGGTCATCAGAAAGCAGTGGTTAAACATATCAGGAAATTGAGCAGCTTGCCATGAAATTCGTGTTTTTTCTTTGAAGTAGCAAGAATTGTGGTGGTGTAACTGACTCAACCGACTTCTTTATGGAGTTTGTGGGTTCCTTCGATGTGTTCAAAAAGAAGAACGTCAGCTCAAAATTAGCACACATTTTTGGTTTGAATGATGCGATGTGGATGGAATGGTTTTAAGGCCAGTGAGTACTCTCTCTAATACTCAAAGTAACAGGGAAAAGATACTTTGCTCGTTCCTTATCAAGGCTTATTGTATGCAAAGCTTTAAAAATTGTAGTATTCCAGTATAACCAAAATAACATCTGTCACACATATTAAGGTCATCTTAAATAAGAGAAGTTAAAAACATCCCCATTCATGCTTTTTACAGACAGGTTATGCAGTTTTGAAGCTTGTATGGGAGCATTGTATTTCCATAACATTATAAATACATTAACTGTAACTCACTACTAGAATACCATGATGGTTCTGAGTTGATTTAGTGTTGATTTATTGAAACCCAAAGGAACAACAAATAACTTAACGTTTGGAACAAGCTAAATACATACACTGCCTGTAGAAAAAAATAAAGTCGCCACTTGGAGTCAACTAATCTGAACACAGTATTTAAACACAACTAATGCAGTGAGTAGCTTCTCATTTCTGAAACAACCATGTGGAAAGACAAATCCCATGGTCATTGAAAAGTCAGTGTGTTTGAGAAATGTAAAATCACTGGCATGATTTGAGCTATCAAAATCTTTAGTTGTAACATGGTCATTTCAATATTTGTATGGATGATAAATGGCATATTGTAGCACTTTAACACCTTCTTTGCCTTGTCATTTTTTTCTCAGGAGACAAGCAGGTGGTCAGATCTATGGAGAGGCAAGCCTGCTCATAGTAAGCATGTTTTTAAAGGTATTTTTGAATTAGAAAAAAAAAAAGCATAGTCTAATGGGCCATGCAAAGCTATGTAATCTCCATGGAAATAAGCAGGTTTCAGACACCGCCTCAGAGAAGTTACATAGTGTACCTTGAATTAATTTCATCTATCGAGGGGCAAAGTTTTCATTTATTTTTAAAATCACAAAACCACTCTGTCCCTCTTGGCAGCCATGACAGAGAAAGCATGAGTGTTTGCACATGTCCAAAGCTAACTACCTCAAAGAAAAGCTGGCATTAATGTTACAAGCATCAGATTAATCCCCAAAATGATTTTGACATTTGATTTTACAATCAACACATCTGATCCTCTTGAATTAGCTGGGACGAGCGTCAAGCTAGCACCACATTTCATTAGCATGCTACATATGGCTGTCAATGTCACACTGCGCCCATCTCCCGCTCAAAACGACCGCGGCGTCGTAAAACCCCATCTGCTGAAAGCGTACAGGACTCTGACAGGCAGGTGGTCAGCTGTCCAGGCCCGCCATTCATCGCTCCTGCACACACTGTGATCAAAAGCAACTTGGCTGCTAAATATACACAAGCTCATCCATATTCATGACGCTAGCTAAACCGCCTCCGCTGACATCCATTAGCCAGTGCACAGTGGCCAGCGAAGAGGCCGCGCTGGTGAATTTGCATGCGAACATTAACAGATTAATCACGAGTGACAGTCAAGGGGTAAAGCTCTGGTCACCAAATCCACTCGGGAGGCAAGATGGACTCCGACCTAGATGGAGCGGGCGAGAAGGAGAAGGTTGGCCTGGTTCAAAGTGAGTCAAATCATTCAAATGACCCATTTTGCAAATGATGTGTGAACCTAACTGGGCAAAAAATGGCTATTATCAAAAAAGGAAAATGACACTTTTGGGTGGTTTTGTGGTTTGATTGGAGGTCGTCTGCATCTGCAGGCTATTAATATTTTACGTGTGTTTCGTCCGTGCCAAATGATTTCTCGGCCCGTAGAGAAATATATAACCTAACTTGGCATCGGAGTGTTCATGCCCATTCCAAGAAAAAACCTTCCAGCCCAGTATGAGATGGAAAAGGCACCTCTGTGTAATAAATTGTTCAAACGCATAAAGGAAGCACTGACTTGGTTGTCAAAATGTATTCGTAATTCACGACTGAGGCGGCGTCAAAGAGCCTGCCTGTGATGATTGATTTGTTAAACATTGACAATAGAATGAGAGAGGTGGAGAGAACATAACTCAACATTTGGAATGATCAAATCTATTTATTGTGGAATATGCAAGATGTTGTTTTTCAAATATTCGTAAGGATTCCTTTTCATGATTGATACTCACTGATACTGAGCGGAGACGAATGAAGACAATCCAGATTGTCTTCAACACCGACGCTCCATTTGACTTTTAAACAATGTATCTCGTCCCGCTCGGTGATTCATGAGAGCAACTCGTGGCATTGTGAGTTTGCAATGTCTTTCCCCAGTCTCATCCCTAAATCACACTATACTGTCCTGTCTAATAAAAGAATATGGCCAAAAAAATCGTTTTTAAAAAATCAATCGATTGATGGATACATGTGGATTGTACTTTTGGCTGCGGCAAAAAAGCGGTATTGACTTAAGAGATGTGACTGCCAAGGACTGGACATCAATCAAGCAGGAAAATAAAGACATAGGTTTTGACATTTGTTCACACAGCCAATAAATGACTGATGTTTATAGCTATGTTACATTTGCCGACGGGTAAAATCAGTCGATATTTGACTCCCAGCTCTATTTTGTAAAGTTTACTAATTAATGTAGTAGTTTCATGAAATACAATTGTGTTTTGTGTATGATATATATAGCTTTTATGCTGATTTGCATAAAGCTAACAATCATTAGCATGCTAAAGGCGCACTTCCTGCTTCTCGGAGGATAAAACACTCTATAATTAGATGCAGAGAAAGCTCTGTGGTCTCATTTTCAATATATATATTTGTACCGGGGCAAAGCAGAGTGATTTGACTTTATTACATGCAAAACATCCGGTACAGGCTCTTTAACTGATGTCCAGAAATAGATGCAGCAACTTTCTAGAGCACAGGCGATACTGTAGATACCGGGGCGTAGAGGAGCAAATATGAGTTGAATCCAATATTATTTAACCTAAATGAAAGAACCAAATGCAGAGCGACTGTCAACGCAATGTAGTCCACTTTACTAAATAATTCATGATAGGATCCTTATATAAGTAATAGGGGAATAAAAGACAAATGAGCACACAGCAGTGGCACCATTCATAGTGTTGACTAGTCAGCAGCTTTGCTAATTAGCTCACATGAATAGCTGGGATAATGTAATTTGAACATTCAGCAAAGCTACTTTACTAAAGAAGCAATTTATCCATGACATTTATGTTCTGCAGTTTACAGGAGGCGCACGGGGCTTTGGTGTAGGGTGCATTTTCATAAACACATGTTCACTAATCTCCAACTAATGTTACCTGCCATTAAGCTAATGGTGTTATGCATTCAGGTTTATGCCGTGTTTTGCATTGTTTGTTACCGGTGCTGTACAAATGATGTGGAACAAGTTAGTAGAAAAAGTGGCTGTGAAAGTGTTCTTTTATTCCATTCACAAAACTGCACATGGAACAGTTTTAGCACATTCTACACTTCCCTAACATGCCTCACTGCTATGATAACCCAGCACCACCTCCAGCCAAACCTCTACACTTCATTGAGCAATACCCTTGTTCAGTATTTGGAGAAGGTTACCCATGATCCTCCCTGGCTGTCCACTGCTCCTGGTTGTGGTATTAAAACATTTTAAAATGAAAACATGGCCATAATAAAAGCAAAGATCAATTTTAATTGCATTGACTAAAATAGGTCATATCTGACTAAAACTTAATATCAATCAATAATAATGAAAAAGACTATTATGAGTATAGATAAGAACATTATATTGTCTGATCCAAGATACAAAAAAACATTCCTTCCACATGGTTTATTCAAGCAAACATCAACCACACCCCCCTAGACAACACAATAAAACCAACACAATCAAATACAATGCCATACATTTCAACAATAAAACCTATGAGTACAAGTATTGATAGTTTCATTGAATAGTAAAGACTAAACAAAATATTAAAATGGGTGAGTTTCCCCCAGAGCCATAAACCACGCCGTGAACATGTCCCATGAAGCAATGAAATGCAATCTATGATAGTTGAAATTGACAAATATATATTTTTGGTTTGACTAAATCTAGTATGGCTTTAGTTAAGCTAAATTAGCATGACATTTTCATATTCACCTTATTCCAGAAGCTTTGGGTGCTGCCATGCCACGTAATCCTTCTTCTGGTTGTATTAGTTAACATAGGGCTGTTCCAGAGAAAATTAGTTTTACACGGGCTAAAAAGCCATTGTTTGGGCCACACAGGGAATTGGTGCATTGTTGATTCATTGATGCACATAAATATTGACCATTTTACACAAGTGAAGAAGTAGCCATACCAGCTTGTCGATGCCTGATCTTGTTCTCGGGCGCTACACAGGCTTGGGTCTGGTCAGTACTCAGATGGGACACCGCTGGAATGCCAGGTGCCACAGGGGGGCGGTAGTGCACACTGTCATTGTGTCCTTGGGCAACACACTTCACCCACTTTGTCTCCAGTGTCCATGTATGCGGGTGTGTGAATGAGAGTGTGTTGTGAGAGTGAATGCGGGACAGATCCAACGTGTTCACAGCATGTGTATCCTGTATGTTCATTAACATGTACTGTCCCCAAGAAATAAACCAATAATAAAAGTATTAAATCGGGTCTAAAGTTTAGAGTTGTTCATCCTGGGTTTAAAGATGTGCTAACGTTTCTGGTATCTTGCATTTATTACAGATCATTTATGCAAAAAAATACCTTGGTAAAAACATGCATTGTCACTGTGAGTGGGCTTGCCTCTCCATGGATCTGAATTGTATCTTGATGATAGAGGTCATGCCATGCGGAACATAACAGGCAAAGTTATAATATTATAACAAAGCCAGTGGCAAAACATCTGCTAGAAAAGTTACATAGTGACCTTTAAAACAGGTAAAAGGTGTAGATACACACAAAGGACGACTAAACATGATAAAGTAGACAAAAAGCAAAGGCTCCCAAGTGCAGCAAAAAGCCTCCATCACTGGAAACCACTACTCTCTACATTATCACTGTATACAATTGTTGCAGCTCCAAACGCACTTGCTTTATTGATTGTGCGTGCCAATGGGCTGGCGCCTCATGCCACATCATTCCAATCTACTGTAGCTGTCATGGAAAATAGATTTATCAGTGCCTATTTACAGTGCACAGTCCCAGTCCGGCCGCAGCCTTCAATTTACAGTACCTGTTGCCGTCAGAGTTCCCTTGTGAGCATGTCTAAAATTAGCAGCAGCAGCAGCCTATCAGCCGGCGCCCAGAGCATCAATCACACATGTGTCAGTGAACCGAGGAGAAGGGGCCGTGGTGGTGGTGCCGAGCCCTGGGGCGGTGAGCTGGGCAGGAGGTGAGAGAGGATCCCGATAGGAGCCGCTGAAGCCCGGCTGTTCCATAATGCTAATTTCATGCTTAACAGTTTGATTAAAGGTTATGTAGACGACCTTCAGAGAGCCGTGGTTATTAATGACCTGTGCAAAGTGGGCTGTTTTATCTCGTGCGCTTCTTAGTCCGCTCTTAACACTGGGACTGGGTCTCCGTTTTTTTTGCATTCGCTTTTTGAACCAAGGTCGATCTGTAGTACGAAGTGTGGTTAAAGGTGGGCTGTGTAACTTTTCTGGTGTAGGTTTCTCCACCTGTTAGGCTTTCGAGTCAATTTGCCCTCCCAACAGAGGAGAGGACGTAAAGCTCCAAATAGAAGTATATAAACCTACACACACGGATCAGCACCTGCTCTTTGGCTCAAACCACCCACTACAGCACAAGCTGGGAATAATCAGAGCTTTACTTTACAAGACAGAGCCCAAGAGGTTCCCACCAGCTCAGAGGACAAGAGGTGCCCACCAGCTAAGAGCCCAAGAGGTGCCCACCAGCTCAGAGGACAAGAGGTGCCCACCAGCTAAGAGCCCAAGAGGTGCCCACCAGCTCAGAGGACAAGAGGTGCCCACCAGCTAAGAGCCCAAGAGGTGCCCACCAGCTCAGAGGACAAGAGGTGCCCACCAGCTAAGAGCCCAAGAGGTGCCCACCAGCTCAGAGGACAAGAGGTGTCCACCAGCTCAGAGCCCAAGAGGTGCCCACCAGCTCAGAGGACAAGAGGTGCCCACCAGCTCAGAGCCCAAGAGGTGCCCACCAGCTCAGAGCCCAAGAGGTGCCCACCAGCTCAGAGGACAAGAGGTGCCCACCAGCTCAGAGCCCAAGAGGTGCCCACCAGCTCAGAGGACAAGAGGTGTCCACCAGCTAAGAGCCCAAGAGGTGCCCACCAGCTCAGAGGACAAGAGGTGTCCACCAGCTCAGAGGACAAGAGGTGCCCACCAGCTCAGAGCCCAAGAGGTGCCCACCAGCTCAGAGCCCAAGAGGTGCCCACCAGCTCAGAGGACAAGAGGTGCCCACCAGCTCAGAGGACAAGAGGTGTCCACCAGCTCAGAGCCCAAGAGGTGCCCACCAGCTCAGAGGACAAGAGGTGTCCACCAGCTCAGAGGGCAAGAGGTGTCCACCAGCTCAGAGGACAAGAGGTGCCCACCAGCTCAGAGGACAAGAGGTGTCCACCAGCTCAGAGGGCAAGAGGTGTCCACCAGCTCAGAGCCCAAGAGGTGCCCACCAGCTCAGAGGACAAGAGGTGCCCACCAGCTCAGAGGGCAAGAGGTGCCCACTCGCTCGGAGGGCAAGAGGAAAGAGGAAAAACAGGTCCGGAATGCTCTCTCAGCATGTGGAGACCCCGCTTGGGCTCTTAACAAAGTGAAGACAACCAAAAAGCAGGACAAAATGGACAAAAAGAAAACAGACCCTCCATGTCTCGGGACTGTCGGAAAAACTGCAAATTTTTTTTAGACAACACGAAATGCCTGTTTATTTTAAACCAGGCAACACTTTAAGACAAAAACTGGTTCATCCTAAGGACAAATTGCCGACTCAAAAACAGAGCAATGTAGTTTATTCTATCCAATGCAGTGAAGAACGTTGTAAAGAGCGTTACATAGTGAGACTAAACAGCCACTGCACAAGAGGCTTTATCAAAAGACATGCAAATTCAGGACCCCAGAGTGCCGTGCATCTTCATCTTAAAGCCACAAATGACTGAGGGAGTAGACCGACCTCCCCACTTCACATTAGAAACAACAACAATTCCCAATCTAAAAGAATTGAATATGGATTTACACGGGTCATTGTAACTTCAAAGAATGTGATCTCAAAGAACACATTTCTCCCATAGAGACATAAAGATCACCCCTTTAGAAGCACCTAAAGACACCCAATGTTCCAATGTTGTACATATACAAATGTTAATGGATTGTACCGAAGGATGTGTTGAGTTCTAATTCAAAGCCTAATTTATTTTGTGTTTTTAAAAATGAAGCAATTTTTAGTCAGATCCACTTTACTGAAATACTAAAATCTCATCTGTACATTTTTTGCAAGAAGCAAGAAATGTAAACCATTCAATACATTTTTAATTTTCATTCGTCTTAAATACAGTGTAATTGTGGCCATTTTTACATATATGTTTCTTACTTCTTACGTTTCAAATTATTATTTCTATATGTACGATTGTTTTAACCTGCAGTGTTTCGCCCTAAAATCTAAGGGTGTTTTAATGACATTGAAAAACATGTATTCCAGTTCCATCTTTACAGAAAATGTTATAGAAAGTATTGCTTTTGTCTTTGTGTGGTTATGGCCTAAAGCTCCAGTGCTCTGAAAATTCCTGTTTTCACTTACCCCCTATCCCTGCCCACATCCCTGTACTTAGTTGTGACACATGTAGACTTCTAAAATGTCACACAGACACTTTTCAAAAATCAAAACATGCAAATGACAATCTGCTGCTTGTTACAGTGAGTCAATGTCACTAGAAGCCGTTTTAGATCAATATTACTCTTTATAATGAACAAAATGTAAAATGATGATCTACTTTTAGTATTGAAAATTGGCAACACGCTTCACCTTCACCTGGTTTAGGTCTGAACAGTGTGAGTGAATGTCGGATGCAGTTTGGCAGCCAGAAACTATTTGACCTTATAATGAATAACACATCTGGCTCTGTATGAAGTTCTCTAATTTAATTTGTGGCAACTCAGCCCTCAAATATCATAATGGTTTCCCACAAACCACTACGCTTTGGCCCGCACCGTTCTATTATGCGCAGCACAATAGTTCATACATGAAGATGGAAGCACAAAAACCACATGAGAACGGCTCCTCAGCTGCTGCCAAGTCAAGGAAATGTCAGCCATGTCAAACCAAAGGCCCTCATTTTCCTGGCCGTATTTCCAAAGCGCACACACTGAACTGAGAAAACTTATATTGGACGAGTAAAAACATGTGGGAGACACATCGGGGAAAGGAACTTGTTTTGAGTTGCCTTGAAAATGGACCTGTGGGTTAAGCTCCAGCGGTGTATGAAACCCAGGTGTGTTGCTTTGACACAAATAATCCCGGGTTTTATTGCTTTGCTCTGGAAAAAGGACCCATGACCACTTGAAATTCTTAGGTTTTTTAGTGAAGAGAGTGGGCGGCGCCGAGGCCTCCATTTAGCCTTATTTCCTGTCTTAAAAAAGGATGAATGAACAGCTTTAGGCCATTGAGAGCGCCCTCATCTATAGCACTGCGTTTGATCTGGCCAGCGCGCCGCAAACAGGTTGAAAGGATAGAGGGCCCTTAATGTCAAGGCCATTTTTAATGAGTCTCGGTGGACGGGACCAACCACAGCCTCTGGAAGAAAGTGTAATCCCTCTGCTTTAACACAATGACTTCCTGGATGTGCCCATGTCTGCCTTTTATCTCCCGCCACTGTGGACTTTCAACTGGAGATTCAATGGGAATGGACTGCAAAGAGCGAAGCGAGACTGGTACGAAAGATTGTATCAAAAGCGCACTACGTTTTAAAGAGGAACAGCAAAAGGGACGTTTTCGGCAAATAAAGAAGACAGTGAGGCATTTTGACATGAGGAATTAGCAGCGTGGTCATTTTCAGAAGGGAAACAAGAAGAGGTACGTCGGGAACATTGTCTGGTTGATGCGTTCAGACTGGTTTTCTCTGTACGTTCTCTACAGAAGATCTCATTCTGGCCACACGTGCAATCAGGTTTGTTTATTTCAGCGACACGTGAGAGACAGAGGAGCTCATTGGTCATCCGTCATTTTTGAAACAAAATCAAACTTTTCTCACCTTAGTTAGTTTTTTTTTTCAATTCATCAATCAAAATGTAGTGACTTGACTTAAACGCTGCCAGAGTAAGGGTCATATTCACAGCTACATCAAACTGAACTGCTGATTGCCCATGATTAGTCCTGATTTGATAAACCAGCCGTCAATCACACCTGTCTGAACTCTGGGTGATAAAACCGGTGTCCAGACTTCATAAAGTATTGGAGAGGAATTTAGTTTTGGAATGATAATGAAGTTTAACTGAAAACATGGATACAGAAGAGACAGACTTCAACAATCAGATACATCAGTCCAGCCCAGGGCCGTTCTGAATGTCATTATGCAACAGGACAAGAACATCACACAAAAGATGGAGGAAACTAATACATACTAAAATGCAATGTTTTTTGAGTCGTGGAACACTTTTTTTGGTTGAAAAGATACCACAGGTTTTGTTTTGACAGCTGAAGAATGGGAACATGTACGGTAAATGGATGACAATGAAATCTAATGTTTGGGAAGAATGTATCACTGTATTTCATAACACCATGTCAAAGTGCGCACTATGCACAGGGAAATACTAGTTGCCGGAGACATTTTGCCCGGGATCCAGAATACACACATACGAAGAGTGAACTTGTCTCACCTCAGATTAACCATGAGAAAGTCAGAAAAACAACAACAAATAGCGAAAAGTTTTTAACTGGACACAACTCAACAGAAGGAAAGCTGTTAAAATGCACTGTTAACTCAAGAATTTGATCAAAACACGCCACAAATGCCGCAAATTTGCTAGAGTTAGCTAAGTTAAGTTAGCTTGAGTCACCATCACAGGCCAAAAGTTGAAATATCCAGTACGTTTATTGTTTAACGTGAGCCCCATGGTGAATATTAGTCCATAAATACACACACCAAATATTTATTAATCTTCTTATCAATCTTTTACAGAAATCCATTTTTATCAGAGTTTTGCTGACTTTATTTCACTAGAGCGCCAGAGTCACATGACCTGAGGTGAGGAGAAAGAAGTGAGCTGAGTGTCTGAATCGCTGCGTGATTGAGTGGACTCTAGAGTCTGCTAAATAGTGCAGGACTATGAAGAGAATGAGGGGTCAGGGACCAGGCTGGACATTCAGACGCAGCCTCTTGGGGACCATGCTTGTCCCTGATTGGCTAGTCCACCTGTCAAACACGGCCATCTGAACTCATGGAGATTACAAAGTGACCAGACTGATATTGATCTGTATAAAAGAAAGTTATTGTTCTGGATTTTCCATCATTATCATGTGTTTTGTGCCTGTTCTATTACACTTAAACATATCCATCCCACTTGAGTTCAGAACAATGTAGGCCTCACATCTCATGGACACTCACAAAAAACAAATAACACAAACTGTACCAACAATTAAGGACTGGACCGACATTATAATTGAAATTGAAAAAAATAAGAAAATAAAATCATAATCTGGCTTCATTGACACATTTGAAAGACTTTGGACCAAATGGGACTTTTACTTTGGACTTTAACCTTTGGTCTGTGCCTGAGCGTTCTTCTCATGTATTTGACTGCCTTAAAAAAAACACCAAACACCAAGCTCTGTCCAAAACATGAACAAATCAGACCTTTAAAGTAAAAAAACAAACTGGTATATAATGTGTTGACTACTGTCTGTGCCACTGGTTCTTTAAATTTGGCAATGGGGAGTGTTTTTCTTTCCTTTTTGGACACTCCAAAATGGTTAATAATAACCGTTATTATTATTTATATATTATATTATTCAAAATCCGAATCCATTAACTCAAACTAGACATTTTTTCAAGGCACAATTGACAATACCTCAAGGGTTCCACCGCAAACTGGTTTAAAATCAATGCCATGATGTATTATGATTATAAAACAAATGTCATAAAAAAATGAATGAAAAGTGACTTGGCACAACTGACCAGCCTCAGGCACATTGAGTCATTCTGATTTTAAGACTTCTCTCTGGCTTTTCAACACAGTTTGAAATGTTGACTTGAGTGTTTAAGGAGAATCTCGGATACTTCTGTCACGTGAGCATCTGACATCAACCCAACATATATATTTTCTTCATAAAGCCTGGCTAAGCATTCACAAAAAGAGGTTTATTTAAGGATAGTGTTAGCTGCATTATGAAATATAATATTTGGGGTTTTGTGCTCAATGTAAACAGGAAACAGCTGTTGTAACATGTGCCAGCTTTGTCTGACCAAAGAAAGTGTCTGACCAAAGAAAGTGTCTGACCAAGTCTGTCGGCTCAACAAAGAAAGTGATCATCACTGGACATTAATCACAAAATCATGTCACCATTTGGTGAGGAATGGTCATGTTCTGTTTGTAACAGCTTTTTGCCATTTTGTTCTCAGTCTGCATTGACCCTTGTCCAATCATCCTGGGCTAAAGCATTCTGGGGGCCAAAGGGACCCCTCAAACTGAGCTGTTTAAACACCACAGAAGAAGAAGAAGAAGAAGAAGAAGAAGAAGAAGAAGAAGAAGAAGAAGAAGAAGAAGAAGAAGAAGAAGAAGAAGAAGAAGAAGAAGAAGAAGAAGAAGAAGAAGAAGAAGAAGAAGAAGAAGAAGAAGAAGTCTGAGACTTTCTTGTATTTAACTGCTCAGTGAGCTTGAATTGTATCTCAGAGACAAAGAAAAGAGATTGGTTGATAAAATGTAGATAACTGAAGCGTTCTGTGCAGACGCTTCAACTAAACACATCACGTCTATAAACTAAAGAATAATGGTTATATTTCAAAACAGCTCATCTGAAATGATCTTGATTCATCTGTGAAGTTGGAAATGTGGACTTCTGTGAAAAACATGTATTTTCTTCACTGTCATCCAATCATTTAAACTGCCACACGCTACAAACAGCCCTGAGCTTATAATTAAAAGTAATACAAAACAAATCACCATTGGAGACGGAATAAAGCAATTCAATTATCGTGGCAAACGTGAAGACATCCAGACGCGCCTGTGATTGCACTGTAATCTCTGTACTTATATTTTCCTGTTAAATGTGGAACTATTTGACAATGCAATAAGAAACACGCAGCCCGTTGTTGGTTTTTCCCGCTCTGTGACAGGTTTACGGCTCTGTAGCGTTTAGCGTTCCCTCTCTGTCCGTTCTAATGGCCGCCGCAGTCACTGACAGGCCATCTGCTGCTGCTGCTGCTGTAATTATGGGATGCATTGAAACTGGGAGACTGTTTTATTGGCTTCACATATCAGATAATGCTCATTTGTTGGTATTCTGTCAAGAGTATTATTCTTCGTGGCAGGATGAAGACACTTTTTGTAGATTTATTATTGGTCTTGGGCTGTGCGTTTGTGGGTTTCATTTTTTGTGGAAATTGGAATGCATTAATTGGCTATTCTTCTGTTTTAAAGGTGCATTAACTATACTTATTACTGGCATCACCGAGCGCTGCAGGTGGAGCCTTTTTCCCTTCCGCTGGAGTTTTGAGGCGGAGTGCACTGCTTTTCAAAGCTTGTCACTTGGATTCAACTAAATAAATAAAGTAGGTGCTCTACCACTGGAGAACTGCTTCATGGGTGATGATTTTTCACCTGCAAGTGATGCAGTGAGCGACTTCTCATTTCTGAAACAACCATGTGGAAAGACAAATCCCGTGGTCATGGTAAAGATGTCGGTGTGTTTGAGATGAGTCAGATCATTGGCATCGAGCAGAGGAAACATCTGAGGAGAAGCAGAAGCTAATGTCCTCCAGATCTGAACCTCTGAGAGAGTGTTTGTGACGAGCTGGAGGAGGCTTTGTGCAGTGGTCACTCTCTTTGTGCAGTGGTCACTCTTTTTGTGCAGTGGTCACTCTCTTTGTGCAGTGGTCACTCTCTTTGTGCAGCGGTCACTCTCTTTGTGCAGTGGTCACTCTCTTTGTGCAGCGGTCACTCTCTTTGTGCAGTGGTCACTCTCTTTGTGCAGTGGTCACTCTCTTTGTGCAGCGGTCACTCTTTTTGTGCAGTGGTCACTCTCTTTGTGCAGCGGTCACTCTCTTTGTGCAGCGGTCACTCTCTTTGTGCAGTGGTCACTCTCTTTGTGCAGCGGTCACTCTCTTTGTGCAGTGGTCACTCTCTTTGTGCAGTGGTCACTCTCTTTGTGCAGCGGTCACTCTTTTTGTGCAGTGGTCACTCTCTTTGTGCAGTGGTCACTCTCTTTGTGCAGTGGTCACTCTCTTTGTGTAGTGGTCACTCTCTTTGTGCAGCGGTCACTCTTTTTGTGCAGTGGTCACTCTCTTTGTGCAGTGGTCACTCTCTTTGTGCAGTGGTCACTCTCTTTGTGCAGCGGTCACTCTCTTTGTGCAGCGGTCACTCTCACTCTCTTTGTGCAGCAGTCACTCTCTTTGTGCAGTGGTCACTCTCTTTGTGCAGCAGTCACTCTCTCTGCTCTCTCTGTGCAGTGGTCACTCTCTTTGTGAAGTGGTCACTCTCTATGTGCAGCGGTCACTCTCTTTGTTCAGTGGTCACTCTCTTTGTGAACTGGTCACTCTCTTTGTGCAGCGGTCACTCTCTTTGTGAACTGGTCACTCTCTTTGTGCAGTGGTCACTCTCTTTGTGAACTGGTCACTCTCTTTGTGAACTGGTCACTCTCTTTGTGCAGTGGTCACTCTCTTTGTGCAGTGGTCACTCTCTTTGTGAACTGGTCACTCTCTTTGTGAACTGGTCACTCTCTTTGTGCAGCGGTCACTCTCTTTGTGCAGTGGTCACTCTCTTTGTGCAGCGGTCACTCTCTTTGTGCAGCGGTCACTCTCTTTGTTCAGTGGTCTCTCTCTTTGTGAACTGGTCACTCTCTTTGTGCAGCGGTCACTCTCTTTTTGAACTGGTCACTCTCTTTGTGCAGTGCTCACTCTCTTTGTGAACTGGTCACTCTCTTTGTGCATTGGTCACTCTCTTTGTGAACTGGTCACTCTCTTTGTGCAGTGGTCACTCTCTTTGTGCAGCAGTCACTCTCTCTGCTCTCTCTGTGCAGTGGTCACTCTCTTTGTGAAGTGGTCACTCTCTATGTGCAGCGGTCACTCTCTTTGTTCAGTGGTCACTCTCTTTGTGAACTGGTCACTCTCTTTGTGCAGCGGTCACTCTCTTTGTGAACTGGTCACTCTCTTTGTGCAGTGGTCACTCTCTTTGTGAACTGGTCACTCTCTTTGTGCAGTGGTCACTGTCTTTGTGCAGTGGTCACTCTCTTTGTGCAGTGGTCACTCTCTTTGTGCAGTGGTCACTCTCTTTGTGTAGTGGTCACTCTCTTTGTGCAGCGGTCACTCTTTTTGTGCAGTGGTCACTCTCTTTGTGCAGTGGTCACTCTCTTTGTGCAGTGGTCACTCTCTTTGTGCAGCGGTCACTCTCTTTGTGCAGTGGTCACTCTCTTTGTGCAGCGGTCACTCTCACTCTCTTTGTGCAGCAGTCACTCTCTTTGTGCAGTGGTCACTCTCTTTGTGCAGCAGTCACTCTCTCTGCTCTCTCTGTGCAGTGGTCACTCTCTTTGTGAAGTGGTCACTCTCTTTGTGCAGCAGTCACTCTCTCTGCTCTCTCTGTGCAGTGGTCACTCTCTTTGTGAAGTGGTCACTCTCTTTGTGCAGCAGTCACTCTCTTTGTGCAGTGGTCACTCTCTTTGTGCAGCAGTCACTCTCTCTGCTCTCTCTGTGCAGTGGTCACTCTCTTTGTGAAGTGGTCACTCTCTTTGTGCAGCAGTCACTCTCTCTGCTCTCTCTGTGCAGTGGTCACTCTCTATGTGCAGCGGTCACTCTCTTTGTTCAGCGGTCACTCTCTTTGTGCAGCGGCCACTCTCTTTGTGCAGTGGTCACTCTCTTTGTGCAGTGGTCACTCTCTTTGTGTAGTGGTCACTCTCTTTGTGCAGCGGTCACTCTTTTTGTGCAGTGGTCACTCTCTTTGTGCAGTGGTCACTCTCTTTGTGCAGTGGTCACTCTCTTTGTGCAGTGGTCACTGTCTTTGTGCAGCGGTCACTCTCTTTGTGAACTGGTCACTCTCTTTGTGAACTGGTCACTCTCTTTGTGCAGCGGTCACTCTCTTTGTGCAGCGGTCACTCTCTTTGTGCAGCGGTCACTCTCTTTGTTCAGTGGTCTCTCTCTTTGTGAACTGGTCACTCTCTTTGTGCAGCGGTCACTCTCTTTTTGAACTGGTCACTCTCTTTGTGCAGTGCTCACTCTCTTTGTGAACTGGTCACTCTCTTTGTGCAGTGGTCACTCTCTTTGTGAACTGGTCACTCTCTTTGTGCAGTGGTCACTCTCTTTGTGCAGCAGTCACTCTCTCTGCTCTCGCTGTGCAGTGGTCACTCTCTTTGTGAAGTGGTCACTCTCTATGTGCAGCGGTCACTCTCTTTGTTCAGTGGTCACTCTCTTTGTGAACTGGTCACTCTCTTTGTGAACTGGTCACTCTCTTTGTGCAGCGGTCACTCTCTTTGTGAACTGGTCACTCTCTTTGTGCAGCGGTCACTCTCTTTGTGAACTGGTCACTCTCTTTGTGCAGTGGTCACTCTCTTTGTGAACTGGTCGCTCTCTTTGTGAACTGGTCACTCTCTTTGTGCAGTGGTCACTGTCTTTGTGCAGTGGTCACTCTCTTTGTGAACTGGTCACTCTCTTTGTGAACTGGTCACTCTCTTTGTGCAGCGGTCACTCTCTTTGTGCAGTGGTCACTCTCTTTGTGCAGCGGTCACTCTCTTTGTGCAGCGGTCACTCTCTTTGTTCAGTGGTCTCTCTCTTTGTGAACTGGTCACTCTCTTTGTGCAGCGGTCACTCTCTTTTTGAAATGGTCACTCTCTTTGTGCAGTGCTCACTCTCTTTGTGAACTGGTCACTCTCTTTGTGCAGTGGTCACTCTCTTTGTGAACTGGTCACTCTCTTTGTGCAGTGGTCACTCTCTTTGTGCAGCGGTCACTCTCTTTGTGCAGCGGTCACTCTCTTTGTGCAGTGGTCACTCTCTTTGTGAACTGGTCACTCTCTTTGTGCAGCGGCCACTCTCTTTGTGCAGTGGTCACTCTCTTTGTGAACTGGTCACTCTCTCATCATCAACACAAGATCAACTGGTGAGAAATAATGACTGGATAAAAATAAAGCTTTAAATATTACAGAAGCTTATTGAAACTATGCCACAAAAAGGTGGTCCTATCCTACTAAATATTAGAGCGTTTGCCCCCTGAATATTCTGTGGACAGGCAGTGTACCTCGTTCTGAAATCAAGTTGAATGGCAATAATACTTTGTGTATGAATATTTCGGATGCCGCGTCCGTGGCCTTTACCAGAGGTTTAATCTGTATTTCATGATCACTGTGAGTAAGAGTGCTTACAAAGGCAGCTGACACCGCTCGCATCATAGTGCACCCTGTGTGCATCGACACCCTGTTCACTCATGTGACTCCTAAAAGGGTGAGTGTGTGGTGTAGGTGTCCTTCATGCAAATGTGAGACAAATCATTGTTATTATTATAACTTATTATTATTATCATTGCCCTTATGTCTGTGGCCTGCACACTTTGCCGGATTTGCCAGATGTTGAGATCCTCACGTGCAGCTCGCCGTAGGGAAGGGAAGGTATTGGCTTCTTTATTGATCCCCAGGGGAAATGTATCCTCTACATTATACCTATCTGCCAAAGCCAGACGGGCAACCAATATTTATGTATTTATGATTCTTTTTATAAAGGATGTCTCAGCCTGAAGGCTTTTGTCAGTGCAGCTCACGAGAATGCGGTCTGCTCACATGGAGAGCTCTCGAAGCACCGAGCATCATTGTGTCTGTTCTGTCTGTGTTGTGTCTGAACAGGGCACTCCAGAAAGAGTCTTTCCCTGAGATAAATGAAAATAATAAATCTAATCAGATGCAGAAGGGGCTGCACTCGAGGACCATTCTTGAGTTAGGTTTGGTCTGAGGGTGCATGCTGTGGTGGGTGGATGGTGGAAACAGCATCAGACACGGAGAGAAACATGCAAACTCAGCACAGAAATGCCCCATGTCACCTAAAGAGTCCAACCTGGGACTGACTCGCTGTGAAACGAGCGACAAGCCACTCGTCCACAGTATTTTTTGACACATACTGTAGTAGTGTCAAGAAAGTTTGATCCTATATATTCTTGGACTAGACCTGGACTCACCTTGGGAACAAACCTTTCCTATGTGTGAGCGTGAGAGACTGGTCAATGGAGAATGCACAAGAATTTCTGTTTTCCTTTTTAATTTGGTAAAATAGTGAAGAAATAAATGTACCTTGAGTAATTTGTATCAACTAATTTAGGAAAGGTAAACTGCATTTACAAATCTTTCATAGTCACAAACCATAAGAACACTTGAATGGATTAAAAAATAAATAAACTGCAGTAAATTACAACTATCTATCATTCAGATTTCATAGTTGAGATTGCAATAAAAGACCTGTTGACATACAAACACACTAAAAAAGTTCATCAATTCTGCAACAGCAATAAAATAAGCAAATAAAATCATAAATGTGTATGTTTGTGGGGAGTGTCAGTCAGATTAAGGCCCATATGACTAATTACTGCACGACTCTTATTTTCATCCTTTAGTCCTTAACCTCTTAAGCTGAGGTGGGCTTTTTCTTAATTTATTTTTGTCAACTATCTGATAAAAGGAAACTAAGCTGCTGGGCATGTTAAACCTAAAAATAAAGCTATAGAATATGGAATTGCGATGTTTCTGATGAGTTCTGCGACTGCGGTTCAGTTCACGCTGCACATTTCAAACACACCCACCAGCATTAACGCCTGAGAGAAGACTTATAAACTGTTTGCAAAGGTTTAATATTCAAGATAAACACATTTTTTCCCAAAACAGGTGGGATATTTTATTGTTTGTAGTCGAACATTTAAACCTTTGGTAACTTCAAATTGCGATTTGGATTTGATTGATATGTTGTGCAGCCCTAATGTCCAGTCAAATGAACCATTCTGGGACAAAGCAGAGATTGTATGTACCACAAATAAAAAAATACCCTAAAATTCACAGATTATTTATTTTACTTAAGTCCCTATATCTCATTGTTAGTTAAATTAGCTTAATATTTTAGAGCTAAATCGTCGAAACCCAACAAATACCCTGATTAATGTCAATCAGACCATTCCTCTAGCTTTACTCTTCTTTATATTTCTAGTTCCCAATAATTCCCAATAATTAGAGTAAATCAGAGGCAAAAACTACAGAGTCTCTGCTTCACGAAGAATCTAGCCATTGTCTAATTCTCCAAATGGTTCTGAAACAGCTTTATTTTGAATTGGGAGACATTTGTTTTCACGCTTTTTGGAAAAAATAGACCCTCAAATCATTTCCAGATAATTCCATCCCCACAATGAAACAACACCAGTCTAAACAGTGAACAAAGCCTTATCCTTGCACTCATCGCATGCATTTTTGTCTTTGGTTCACTGGATCCAGCGTCTGCGTTTCTATTGACCTGTAATTGCTCTATGCTGCCCCCTGTTGAACGCTCCTCTGCATGTCGTGCCTGTGTTTCACACTTGGCCGGGCTGCGGTGCAGTTTTTCATTGATTTCCTGCCCGCCCGACTCCAGAGGTCCCATAAAAACAGCCTTCATAAAATGAAATGTCAAGGCGCCGCTGTTTTTACCGTGATTTAACTCTGTTTTGGTGAGGGGGCAGCGCGACTGTAATGGCCGCCACTAATCACGTGCTTTAATAAAACGATTCACTCGCCCGCCACAGAAAGAGCGCTTCTGTCAAGACTGAAGTGTGTTATTCATGTTGGTTCATCTCGACTTGTCAGTGTTTTTTTTTATTTCACTTTCGCCTTGTTTTCCTTTTGTTTGCCGAACGTAACCACTTTTACACTCCAAAATAACAACGGCAAGTTTACTGCTGTCACCAATCAAAGAGTTATGTAGCTTCTTTTCTTTTAATGTATAGATCATCTTATACATTGAAATGCTTCTTTGTGCTGTATCTGTACATAGCATTAACAAGCACCTTTTCATACTGTATAGTCTTGGTTTAGTCATGAGGAACGGACTTGACTTGTAACTTGGCTTGTTGCCTCAGAACTGACTGTACTTACATTTATTCAACGCTCTAATGCTGTGTTATGTCTTCACGATGGGGTTAAGTCATGATGTCATCGCTCTTATAATGACCGTTTGGTGATTTTAGCCGGCTTTAGGTGCTTTGGTCTTCCTCTAGAGATCATTGTTGGACAAAAATGAGCAAATTAGGTTTCCCCATTAAAAATTAGGCCAAATAAAAATAAAAGAAAATGCCAAAAATGAAAGAAAATGCAAAAACTAGTCACACGCTGATGTTTTTTGTGTGAAAAAGTCTTTAAAACTCCCTGTTTCTGCTGTTTGTGTCAATGGAACTCTGAACGTTTGGACCTGTGATGTCACAATTGGCGGATCGATACCTAAACATTGATATTTCGATATTGACTAAAGTATCAAAAAGTATTGATTGTCATACAAATATTTTAAAAATCCTTTTCCCCTCTTTTATATTTAGTAGTTTATATTTGTTAATCTGCACATGAATAATATTTTTAGATCAGTTAAAGCTAGACGAGAAGCTTCTATTTTTTTTAAATATTTTATATAAAACAAGAAATACAAACACCAAACAGGACACAGAGAGCATTTAATATTTATTTTAATACTAAACTCATTGGTATCAGTATTGGATATTGTAATACTTGCCATAGAAAGTGTTGGTATCAGATTGAATAACAAAAACTACACGTATCCCCCATTAATTTGTATAAAACTTTTCAATAATCTTTGACAGATCTTTTACGATTAGGAATTTTGCTTTCTGTACTTTTTCCTCTCTGTCCTTATTATAGCGCTAGAACAACAAAGCTAAAAACTTTTCCGTCTCAGGATTGACATTAATAAATCCACCGTCCTTTATGTGGATTATTTTTTCCGTCTCCATATCCATCATAACTCCCACATTCAGCTCGGAGACGGCAGAGTTGTTTGCCGTTAGCGCTGGGAACAATCGTTAGCCTGTGCAATAGTTAATGACATTACTTCAGCGCCAGCACCGATCAATTAAAGAGGGATGGCCGCCTCTCTTTCTCCTTCTCTGGCACCGCCGCGCCAAACATTACAATTCTGCATGTTCCTTCCTTCACTACCGTAAATCATTGCACCAGGAATGCCATCGGATTAACCCCTCGAGTGCCTGCTGCTGTGGAGCGCTCTTTGTTCTGAGCATTAGTGGCTCGGAGACGTTTGTACAGCAGAGAAACTGCGTTGTGAGGATTTACATTTTAAAGTATGATTGGAAATGTTAGTAATAATATTCAAATTAGATTGCATGAGGACAACAAAGCAGGAAGGCTGAACTATAAAGATTATATACTCTATAATATAAATAGTATGCTAGTCCTCCAGCTAACTCTAACTCTAACTCTAAAGCTAAATTCGAAGCTAAATTCGGGGGGTAAAATGTGTCCGGTCAAGGTTTGCAGAGATTTGTAAGAAAGTTTGATTTCAATTTGCAATGAATAAACAGTCTACAGTTGGACGAAAGACCAAATCAATGTATTCCCCATACAAGATCAATAATTAAAGACAATTCAAACACAAACTTCTTTAAAACGGCACTATTATATCTGGCCCTGCTCTAAACCATATAACTTACTTATTTAATATTGTCCCAACTAAACAAACAAAAAACAAAATTATATGAAAGTATGCCTCGTGTGCTAATAATAAGTGATTTTACATGTAACAGTACCAAGAACAAGAACTATTATCCCCTGCACCCCCCATATATAGTTAAAGGAACCACCCAGTTCTTTGATCGGGTTCACACAGCTACAGTGGGTATAATGGCCTTTGACTTTATAATGTAAATATGTAATAACATTTGTGGAAGAATATTTTCCCCCCATTTATTTCCCCTCACAAATCAATAAAGTTTGCCTGGGAATGAATGATAAATGATTCCCAGCTCAAATAGTCTTGTAAATATTAATATCAAAACAGAGAGAAGCCTAAAAGTCCCAAACCAAAGTGGAGCCTCAGTTCCTACAGTTTCTACTCTATGTGGAACCCCCTATTGGTACATGTAGGCTACTGCAGTTTGAGAACCCTTCAACAGAAAGCCAGGGGTCCACAAAGGCTGGGACCCCAAAATGACAAAGAAACTCATGCAGAATAGCATGGAAAGTTATAATAATTTAAAGTGTCAAAATGTGTTTAATCATGAATAGTTTATACTTTATTCTAATCGTTTATATATAGTAGTGGATCTAATTTCACCCAAAAATATACTGTTTTATTTACAAAATATAATGTCATAATGTTCAAATGATATCTTGAAATCATATTGCGACCCCGAGCTCAGTGCCCCGCGAACCCTACTTTGGGAACCACTGCAATAGGCTGCACATTTCACTCAATAACTGCTCCCACCAACTGCTACGCCATCGATCCATTTGCAGACGGGAAATACAGGATATTACCTCATTGCAAAGTATTATAGAGTCATTTTCTGATATAGTTCCTACAAATATGATAATAAAAGATTTGATAGAAATTGCATGCATGATATCGTTTTTTGTGGCGTTTTTTCCACCACTAATCTGAAGTTATATACGTGCTTAAAATATATATTCATCTTTTTTGGAGTATATTTGGACTATTTTAAAATAAGATGGTCAATGGAACAAAGAAAAAGAAGAAGCATTTTCCAACTTGAATGAAAAATATACTGCATTTGAAACAAGAACAACGGTTCCTTGGCAAATCATATTTAAATCTCTGCTTTGTTTCCCACTGTACATAATAATCACTGATCTCTCCACCAGTTATTCACACGCAATAACATGTCAATACTTATACACTGCGCGCATTATACAGCCTCATTCAGAACCGTGAACTACAAAGGAGCTTTTATTGTCTGTAAAGTGGATCTCATTGTGAACCAGAGGCTGAACTGACCATGTGTGGCACAAAAACAAGCCCGTGCTGCTGTGTCCAGTGGCTCTTTGTACTAAAAAAAAAAAAAAAGGGGGGCGCGTCTGATGCGTGGAAGCTGCTCACAAACTTGTGTTGTTGAAACGTCTCTGTCCCCGCCCTCCTTCTCCTTAAAACCCCAAAGCCTTTACGCAGTCCGCTCAAATGTTCCAGGAGCACTGGAGCCGGCGCACATGAACCATCCCGGGAGCCTGGCCCTCATCACGCGCGCTCGTCCCGCTCCTCCTCCGCGCGCGCTTCTTTGGAATTACCCCACGACTCCGCGGGTTGCCATGGATTTTCTCAACCACAACTATTTGAACGCGCGCAGCCCCTACGACTACACGTTCAATTTCTGGAACGACTACCTGGGCCTGACCACTCTGGTGACCAAGAACAACCGGCTGCCGCAGAACCCCAACTCCATCACCGAGTCCCTGAAGGCGACGCTGGGCCTGGAGGACGACGACGACGAGTCCCCGACGTGCCCGTGCGTCGGCGCGGAGACTAACGGTCACCACCTGGACGCGTGCTGCTCGTGCTCGTGCTGCTGCTGCTGCCCGTCGTCCAGCCCGCCCCCGCCGGCCTCCATCCTGGACCTGAAGGAGCGCTTCTCCATCCTCAGCCCGTTCCAGAAGCATTTGCCGGAGCGCGGCGTCGGCGGGAGCGCGGCGGCGGCGGCGGCGGGGATGGACGCCGGGTTCGGAGGCGCGTTCCAGGGCTTCGATCTGTTCGGGGTGGAGGCGGCGCGGAAGATGCGCAAGCCCGCGGCGGGAGGCGGCGGCGGCGTGCGGGGCAAGCAGGAGCCCAAGATCTGCGTGTTTTGTCGGAACAACGGCGCCCCGGAGGAGGTGTACGGCTCGCACGTCCTCAAGACGCCCGACGGGAGGGTGGTGTGTCCCATCCTCCGGGCGTACACGTGTCCTCTGTGCAGCGCCAACGGGGACAATGCGCACACGATAAAGTACTGTCCGCTGTCAAAGGAGCAGCCGTCCCAGCGACCACTGAAGGGAGGACGGGCTGTGGGGGGCAAACGGATGAAAATCTTCTGAAAACCACCTGAAAATGAGAAAAAAAAAGTCTTACAAATTGCACTGAACAATTTCCAGATGACTGTTTTGATCATATAAATCCAGTGGTGGGAAGTAACCGAGTACAAAAGTCAAAGTACTGTGTCTGTACTTTGTTTTAGTGCATTCTACAGAGGATACTTTGACTTCGGTGCGTTTAAATAAGAGCAGGTATTTGTACTTTCTATTTCACAGCAACATGTAAAAAGTACTTTCCATATGGTTTGAGGTTTATTTGTTCAGCACTTTCATGGTGACGTCATGCCTAAAGGTTTTGAGTTTAAGTCACGACTTTGAGCAAACAAAAATATACTAAAAAAAACACTTGAAAAATGAGTCTCTACTGTTCCAAAAAATCAGCTACAACTACATTCAATTCTCAAAAAACACTTTTACTTTTTCACTCCAAACAGATACTTTTACTTGAGTACTTAGTTTGCTCCAGTATCTGTACCTTTACTCAAGTAACACAACTGATTACTTCTTCCACCACTGGATAAAACATAATGCTCTTCTATTTTTATAGTTCCTTTATCCACATAGAATGATTTGATGCTTTATACATGGATTTATTTTTTAGTTTTTAGAGTTTTAGTCGTTGAGCGTGTGCTATAAAACACCTATGTACCAATAGTCAAGTATTTTCTTCATGGTTGAAAAAATAATAATAATCCGAATGTCATCTATTTTTGCCAAGTATTTTTGTACGACGGCAGGCGAAGCTTGCGACTATTTTCCTTTCTCATTGTAGAAAACCAAAGTTATGTTTTTTGCCATTCAAATAAAAGAATGTCGTCGTTGTTGAAGTGCGGCTGGAAGGAGAAGACACACCAGTCTTTGAACCGCGGCGTATTTTCCAACTTGCTTACACACAAAAGTTGATACCCAATCTGCCCGGGCAGGGAAGCAGGACAAGGACAATGCCAGCTCTGTCTCGCAGTCTCCAAGGGACGGTCCAATCAATTGTTGCCTAGCCAAAACCTCTTCTCCAACGCAGACGCTTTTTATGTTTACATCCCCACTAAGGGCACACTGGATCTCACTCTTCTTTTCCTTCGTATACTCGCCCCGATCGTCATTTCTGTACAAGTTTGGTGGGTTTTTTATCCCCAAGTGGAGCCCAGCTATCTCCCCACTCGAGCAAAATGAATGTTACTGAGTCCTTTTCTGTTTGTGAGAGAATCCAAAAAACAAACAAAAAAAAGAAGAAAAAGATGCAAACATGTGCTGAATGTATGAGATGTTTGGGACGATGGCGTCACGTGCAGGACGGCACAGAACGGACAGTTTTGTTTACCAAAGGATACAAACAGAATGGACAGAGATTTGCTGTAATGTAAAAAGACAGTATTTTAACAATTTACAAGTGACTTCAGAGGGCGCTACCTCAACAGGATTTTGTACTTAATGTGTCAAATAAAAATGTCCACAGCAGTTTATTGATATAGTGCTGCCATTTATAATAAGGGTTTTTGATAGTATTTTTGATCTTTGTATAACATAATTGTATTTTCGTTTTTCATTTAACACGGGAGCTATAAGCATTGTTTGTACATACTGACCATTACTTTGACGAGTTTAGCTGTTTGATGTTGCATATGGAGTGGATGAGGCAAAATGACAAAAATGTGCCACTTTTAACAGAGGTTTTTGACGAAATGATAAAGAGAAAAATGACAAACACTGTTGAACTTTGTTATTTATATTTTACCACAATTTTCCTGTATGCTGCTGTGCAGAATAACAAACATATTAATTCACTAGAGAAATAAAGTCTTCTACAGTATTTGAAGCCATGTGGTGATGTTTTTTTACAGTGAGGCGGAGCTAATGAGGGGGAGGGGGGCTCGACCGGGGTGGGAGGGGCTTTTAAAGGTGCAGCAGCATGTACAAAAGAAGTGTGTCAACAAAGACAGAATAAGTACATTAATCATTCATATTTATTTGATCAAAACACAGCTTTTAAATGTTCATTTTCATATTTTAACGCTCTGTGATGAATAAAGGATGAAATAACAGTCCAGTTGTCTTTAAAGATAACACATGGTGAACTATGACGCACATTTTCCTACAGAATACATTTATGTCAGAGCCGTTTCCTTTATTATTGTACACAGTGTCTGATAGAGAGAGTGCCAGCTTCACCACAGGGGGCGCTCTAGTGTCAGAGCAAACATCCCTTTAACCTCTGGTGGGACGCTTCTTCCCCTCTGTCTCTGTCTGTGCCTCTGTCTGTGCCTCTGTCTGTGCCTCTGTCTCTGTCTGTGCCTCTGTCTCTGTCGGTGCCTCTGTCTCTGTCTGTGCCTCTGTCTCTGTCGGTGCCTCTGTCTGTGCCTCTGTCTCTGTCGGTGCCTCTGTCTGTGCCTCTGTCTCTGTCTGTGCCTCTGTCTCTGTCTGTGCCTCTGTCTGTGCCTCTGTCTGTGCCTCTGTCTCTGTCTGTGCCTCTGTCTGTGCCTCTGTCTGTGCCTCTGTCTGTGCCTCTTTCTCTGTCGGTGCCTCTGTCTGTGCCTCTGTCTCTGTCGGTGCCTCTGTCTGTGCCTCTGTCTCTGTCGGTGCCTCTGTCTGTGCCTCTGTCTCTGTCTGTGCCTCTGTCTGTGCCTCTGTCTCTGTCGGTGCCTCTGTCTCTGTCTGTGCCTCTGTCTGTGCCTCTGTGCCTCTGTCTGTGCCTCTGTCTCTGTCTGTGCCTCTGTCTGTGCCTCTGTCTCTGTCTGTGCCTCTGCCTCTGTCTGTGCCTCTGTCTCTGTCGGTGCCTCTGTCTGTGCCTCTGTCTCTGTCGGTGCCTCTGTCTGTGCCTCTGTCTCTGTCTGTGCCTCTGTCTGTGCCTCTGTCTCTGTCGGTGCCTCTGTCTCTGTCTGTGCCTCTGTCTGTGCCTCTGTGCCTCTGTCTGTGCCTCTGTCTCTGTCTGTGCCTCTGTCTGTGCCTCTGTCTCTGTCTGTGCCTCTGCCTCTGTCTGTGCCTCTGTCTGTGCCTCTGTCTGTGCCTCTTTCTCTGTCGGTGCCTCTGTCTGTGCCTCTGTGCCTCTGTCTGTGCCTCTGTCTCTGTCGGTGCCTCTGTCTGTGCCTCTGTCTCTGTCTGTGCCTCTGTCTGTGCCTCTGTCTCTGTCGGTGCCTCTGTCTCTGTCTGTGCCTCTGTCTGTGCCTCTGTGCCTCTGTCTGTGCCTCTGTCTCTGTCTGTGCCTCTGTCTGTGCCTCTGTCTCTGTCTGTGCCTCTGCCTCTGTCTGTGCCTCTGTCTCTGTCGGTGCCTCTGTCTGTGCCTCTGCCTCTGTCTGTGCCTCTGTCTGTGCCTCTGTCTCTGTCTGTGCCTCTGTCTCTGTCTGTGCCTCTGTCTGTGCCTCTGTCTGTGCCTCTGCCTCTGTCTGTGCCTCTGTCTCTGTCGGTGCCTCTGTCTGTGCCTCTGTCTGTGCCTCTGTCTCTGTCTGTGCCTCTGTCTCTGTCTGTGCCTCTGTCTCTGTCGGTGCCTCTGTC